>NW_006298272.1:51658-60605 GCF_000327345.1 Myotis davidii | reverse complement strand
GCCGGCGCCGCCCGCAGGAGGAAGGAGGCTGCCCGTGGCCTCTACAGGCGTGTGCCTGGCGTGTGCCCGTGGCCTCTGCAGGCGTGTGCCTGGCGTGTGCCCGTGGCCCCTGAGCAGACAGACCGACGGACGAACAGGCTCGGGCAGCGGGCACCCTCCTGCCCAGGTGCCCCTTCCTGCTGGGAGGTCCTCCTTGGGGCTCTGGGCCCGGGGCCTCCACTCCCCGCTGGGCAGCTCTCACCTGACAAGAGCCTGGGATCAGGTTCCATGGGTGGCCCGCCTCCTGCACGGGGTGGAGCCCGTTCTCTAGACGCAGCCCACAGTCAGCCTGGTGCGCTCTGCCCTTCAGCGTGGGCAGGAGGAGAGCTGGGCGGGGCGGGGACCTCGCCCGCCCGGAAGCCTCGCCTCAGCGCTCCTCCTCTGCCTGCGAGAACCCCATCCGCAGGGCTCCAGGCCGAGGGGACAGTCGTCACCACGCCCCCTGGGGGCACAGGCGGTGCCTTTGTTGAGGGTCACGCGGCCGACGCTGCGGGGGTTCAGGGGGTATATGTGGGCCAAGCTGGCGACGTGCACGGAGCAAGAGCTGAAATGGTCCGGGGAAGAGCCATTCTCACTCCTCTCGTGCGTTTGGGTCGGGGGGGCAGGAGGGGAGCCCGTGTGGGGGCGGGGAGCCCGCGGGATGGGTGACAGGGAGGCAGGGTCTGTGCTCTGGTGGCGGCTCGTCTCCGAGGCCCGGGGACCTGGATGCACAGCTTTTTTTCGGCGGCTACTGCCTTAGCAACCGGAGGCAGACGTGGCCCCCGGCTTCACGTGGCGGGTTCCACACGCTCACCTGTCAGCCACGCAAGGAAGCGCGTGACCCTGCAGTGACTGCGGATGGGGCCGCGTAGTTCTTGTGGGCCCGGCACACACGGGCAGCACCTCTCACACCCCACGGAGACCAAGCCCCACGCGAGCGCCACAGGCGTCTTCGGTGGAACAAGTTTCCCCAGTAACACCGGTTGGCCTGACCTAAAGCTTTAACTTCACTCCTGGCCTGTGAGCCTAAATACTTGGAGCTGTACACGCGTAAGCAGCTTGTGCTACGCGCTGATGTTCCGTGGGATCTGGGCGGGAGGGGTGAGGGCATAGGGACCGCCCGGAGCGGGGCCCGTGCGATCTGGGCAGGAGGGTGAGGGCACAGGGACCGCCCGGAGTGGGCACCGCGGTCCCTCGTCCTCTGCGGCCGTTCCTGCTTCTCAGGTCCTCGGTGTCCTGTTTCCATGTGTCGCCCTCAGTGTCCCGTGGCTGCTCTCGCTCGGGTAGAGTCTGTGTTTGGATCGTTGTCTGGAGCCGGGGCTCCGGCAGCCGGGACACAGGCGGGGCTTTGTCGCAGGCTCGAGTGTGTAAACACGGCTTCGGCTGCTGGTGGCGGTCGGCGTGGCCCCCGGGGCTGCTCAGACCGAGGGCGGGTGGGCCCTCGTGGGGCACAGGGCGCAGGGCATGGGACTGGCACACACTCCTGCCTGGCTCTGCAGGGACAGGACGGGGCTCTCAGGTGGTCACACACCATCTGCCAGGTCCTCGTCCATCCGGGACCCACGGTCGCGAGCCTGGCCCCAGGGGTGGCCTCCGGGTTAGCTTTTGGGGACGACGTTGAGCTCTCACTCCCTGGCCCTGGGTGGCCCGGGGTGACCTCAGGAGCCTGACACACAGCCCTCGTTCCCTTGCCTTTCATGTTGCAACAGGAACATCTCAGAGTTCTGTAAGCGAGGTCTGCCCCAGGGGAGCCGCCCTCTGCTCCCCTCCCTTCCCATCCTGATAGAGAACCACCCACAGAGTGGCTGCAGGAGGCACCTGGCGGACTCTCGGAGTCTCTCCCTTTCCCGGCCCTGCTCTGACAGCGCCTGCCCTGGGTCCGAGAGGCTGGGGTTGGCACAGGACTCACCCCGACGGCAGAAACGAGGCGTCCCAGGATGGACACCAGGCCTTCCCTCTGCAGCCTCCCGTGGGTTGGCAGGGCCTCTGACCTCCAGGGAACCGTTCTGGGGTCACAGCTTGGCCGCCCACCTGGGTGGGGGCAGGGCAAGGATGGGCAGTGATTGTCCTCACAGCAGGATGGCAAAGATCATCTGCCGCTGAGGGAGGAGGAGCCGAGACCCCAGGGGACGGGACCCAGCTCCACAGCTTGTTACCAAACCCAGTCTGTGTGCTTGCTGCGGACCTGACCTCTCCTGACCTTTGTTGGTGCAGGGCGCAGGTTTCCGAGGGTGGAAGGAAGTGACCTCGCTGTTCAGTGACGACGACGAGGAGCACCTGCTGGGAAGATGCAGATCTCCCAAGTCCAGGGGGTAAGTCCCTGCGGGAGGGGGGACGCGGGCCACAGGCCAGGCCAGGCCCCGTGGGTCGCCCCTCCTCACGGCCCCACCACCCGTCCCTCCGTCACGTGGGGAGAGCAGGCCCGTCAGGTGACACCTCAGGCCCCGCCCCTATGAGGAAGGTGCGCAGGGCCCCCTGATGTCTGGGGAGCAGAGGCCAGGGCTTCGGGAAGGCCTCCCGGGGGCAGCGGAGCCTCAGGCAGAGGAGCGTGGAGGCTGCAGACCAGGGCCCACCTCCCCTGGCACCAGAGCCGCGACCCAGAGCTGCTTCGCTTCACTTCACGGGCCGGTGTCGCCATGACCACCTGCTTCCCTGGGAGGCGGGTCCTGTGTGTGGGTCCCCTGGGCCTCGTCTCCTGGGGCCCCGTGTGCTGGCTGGGGCTCTGGGGACCCCGGGGGATAAAAGGAATCCTCCCCGTATTGGGCCCTGGGCCCTGGGTCCCTCCTGCCGACTGGCAGGCCCGTGAGCACCAGTCGTGCCTTCTGTGCACGTCCACGTGTGGGTCTGAGAGGCAGCCTCACGCGTGTCAGCAGCAGCACGTGGGGACGAAGTCTCCCTCGTTGACTTTGCTGTTTCAAGTTTTACACATCGATTGGCATTAGCGTCCCACACACCTTCGATGGTTTTAGAAAAGGAACCTCTGTGTACAAAATGGACAGAGTCTGAGGCCCCTGCATCACCCCAACCCAACGCCTTTGTCTCCCACAGAACCAGCTTACGGTTGAAGGAAGAGCTGAAGACGGAGAAGAAGTCTGGGTTTTGGGACAATCTGGTCTTAAAGCCGAACACACAGTCCAAGAAGCCAGATGAGATCGAGGGCTGGGAGCCCCCCAAGCTTGCTCTTGAAGACGTGGCGGCCGAGTCGGGTCCCCTGAGCGACCAGGCACCCCGGCCGGGCTGGGAGTCTGGAGCCTGCGCTCGGCCGGGAGGCTGGTCAGCATCCGGCGCCAGAGCCGCGGCCACCTGACCGAGAGCTGGGAGGAGCTCGAGTGACGGCTCGGCCGCGTGTCACCCAGAATCTGCCTAACGCTGCCGCTCTGGCTCCTTCCGCCCAGCCTTGGTTTGCCGTCTCAGGTGTTTTCAATAGAATTGTTAGTCTCTCCAGGTCTCACACCCTGGTGAGGAGTTTCCAAACACTGTGACCGCCCGGGTGCCTGCATGCTCCTGCCCCTGGCGATGCAGTCTCCGGTGCTGCCCCACGGGTACCCGCTGGCACGCCCCGCCGTTTTCAGCGGTGACTCCCGCGTGGCACCGGGGAGCTGACGGTGACCCCGAACGCAGCCGCCGGGATGGACACGCGCCAGCCGGGGTGCCGTGAGTCTGGCCAAAGCCGCGTCAGGTCGTGTTTATCCTGGAAAATCAAACTTCTTCTCAAATTAAAATTCTGTCAACAAATCAAATTCTAGAGAAGCGAACGCTGCCTGCCGCCGGCAGAGGCCCCCGTCCACGGTGGGTGCACTCAGTGCTGCGTGTGTTGAGGTTTTATTTTAACTGCTGGGCTTTTAAACATCGATCTGTATTTTCTTCTACAAACCTGTCGTGCTGTTCTGATTACAGATTGCAGGATGCCCTAAAGTGTGGGTCGATTTCAGTCACTTGATATCGTAATTTTGCTTGGAAACTGTTAACTTGCTCACTGTAGAAAACTTGCAACTGTAGAAAACACTGGAAGTGCCTCCTTTCTAGAATGCCCAGCGTTTTGTTTTCAGGGCGAGATGCTGCGCCTGTGGTGGGACCCTAAGGGCTGCGTCCGGCTGTGGGCGGCGTTTTGTCCATTTTGTCCTTGGCCCTGTGACCACGGGCCAGGGCCCCGGCCAGCTCTCGCCGTGGGCGGCCCGGTATCCGGCCGGGGCTGGTGTGAAGGACCAGGCATCGCTTTTTGTCATGAACAACGTCTGGCTGCACTGGATTCTCTCGGGAGGAACATCCCGGTTGCTCAGGGCTCACGGTGCTGCTCCCTGGAAGGGGGCTGGGTCGCTCCCGGGACCCGCCGCACACCCCACACCTGGAGGGTCAGACGTCTGTCTGTCTGTCGTCTGCCAAGCCTGTCCGTTCACCCATCTGTGTTTTTCAGTAGAACAAGAAGTTTACTTGGCGGAGCCTGGACACGGATGTGCTCTACGCGGTGCTGGGGCTGTGGGCCAAGCTCGGGCGAGGTGGGAAAGTAAACCGCACGCTCATCTGCAAACATTTATGCAAATGCGATGTTCTTCTGCTGTATGGGACCCGGTGAAAAGGGCTCTGTGGGTCTTACTATAGATATTTATTGCTGTGCTTCAGGAGAAAAGTAATCTACCAAAGCAACTTTTTGTGCAAATGTTGAGATTGATTCGGTTTTGGTTGGGGGGTCGTTTGAATTCTGTGTATAGACAACTGTGCGAGGAGCGAGGCGTCTGCTCCTTCTACTGATGCTTTAGTATTTTTCATACAAAAGCGATGGCTGCAGAGAAGGTCAAATCCATCCTTAATGCTGAGGTTTTAAGAAATAAAAGTATCATTTATATTGTCCTTGGTCGTTGGCCTATCATTGGTTCCAGTGAAGGTCACTGCTCACTCACCTCAGGCCTGGAGCCAACGGCCGCCTCTCCACACGTAAACCCTGTTTTAAATGCAAACTACGTGTTTCGTAATCCATGACCGACTGGGACCTGAGCTCTCGGTGTGAGCCGCCTGGCTGCTCTCTGCGAGGCGGGTCGGTGTGGGGCTGCGGGGTTTTGAATCAGTTGTTCCGTGAGTTGGAGACTGAGTTGCCTCCCAGCTCTGCCTGAGAAACAAGCACATCCCCGGCCGGGGCGGAGCTGGGGTAGGGAGGTGGACCCTGTGGGGATTGGAGAGTTGTGGAGCCGTTTCCATGACAACAGTGGCATCATAGGAACCTAGTGTGCCCCTGTGAAAGGAGTGGGAGCTAGGAAAGCTGCAGGAGGTGCCAACCAGAGATGCCTCCCCGAGCAGCCTCCTCTGGGCACTGACTTCCCACCCCTGCCAGCTGCCCAGGTTGCTGGCCGAGCTGCCCCTGGAGTCGCGTCCTGGTCCCTGAAGCGGGGAGAGCCTGTGGGGACCCCGGGGCTCCCGGGCAGGAGCTCCGATTCCCCAGGAGGAGCCTGCGGCGCGCTTTGCCCTCCGCCCTCTGCCTGCAGCTCTGAGGGGCTGGGACAGCTATTTCAATGAAAAGTACCGTGTCGGCGTGCAGGAGGCAGTGGTCAACAACTCTCATCATTGATGTTTCCGTTTCTCTCTTCCTCTCTCCATAATAAAAATACATTTAAAATAAATACTATTTCAGCCCACCAGGCGTGGCTCAGTGGTTGAGCGTGGACCTATGAACCGGGAGGTCATGGCTGATGCCCACCAGGGCACATGCTGCGGGCTCGACCCCGGGTGTGTGTGTGCGTGCGTGCGCGTCCAGGAGGCAGCGACCAATGATCCGCTTCACTGATACTTCTCTCTCCCCCGCACTCTCCCCCCTCCCCCCCCCGAAGTCAGTTTTAACAAGGCAGCTTAGATAATGTAATGTTTTCAAGAAAGCTGACCAACCAGGCAGGGAGTGACAGGAGAGGCCACTGGCCTTGAGGTTTTGAGGACGATTTGTTTCTTTAGAGACCAGGGCTTCAAAGGGCTTCCCTGGCGGTGGCGGTGGCCACAGGCGCCAGGAACCCTGATCCCTGAGCCTTCAAAGCTCAGCAGCGGAAGCCTGAGAGCCAGGGGGCCAGGGGACCAGGGGGGCCAGGGGGGCCAGAGTGCAGCAACCCGAGGCGGTCCAATCTGAGTCACTGTTCCACGGAGACGTGGACTCCCAGGGTGAGGGCCGGGCGCTGCCCTGACATGCACTGTCTCTCGGTGTATGTTTGAAGGAGGGAGGGAGAGATGATGCTGCCGGCCCCCGACCCTCATGACTCACAGATGAACACGCGGCAATGCTCACCCTGGCCGCTGGGCAGCCAGGTTACAGGTGACTTTATGCTATACACCTATACACGTTTTCTAAAATGGACTTGCATTATTTTTAAAATAAAACCATCTTTTAAAGGTTTCAAAGGCATAGGTAAGTATGAAACCACTCACTACAGTTCTGTCAGGGCGAGCCTGAGGAGTGTCAGTAAACATGGTTTATTGTCTGTAAAGCAGTTTCCACAGAGACGTCAGGCTGCCCCATTGCCGCTCGTCATGTCGTCCGTCCCTCCAGCGCGCCAGGGACACCAGACGCCGGCGTCTGTCCGAGGGTAGCACGTGCGTAGCCGGGGCTGTGGCTGGAGGGCGGCCACGCCACTCACACCTCTGCTGGTCACAGACACTTTGCACAATTCACAACTCAATCGCCAAACACCAGGACGGACACACAAATATTCCCCTAGGTCATTTGGTCACAACCAGTGTGGTTAAAATACATCTTAAGAAAAATAAATATTCTGCACAAGGTATTTACACGGAATGCTGGTCCCCCCTCTCCCCCCCTACGCAAAACTTAGAGACAAGTGACCACCAAGCGTGTCACTGATTGGTGTCAGCTCAGCTCAGCGTGTGGCGCTCAAAACCCAGGGCCCTTCGGAACCGTATTTGTTAGGAGGCAAAGTTGCAAATTTTCCAATGCTCAGAAGAAAATAAGTTCTTAGAGAAGGAGGCAGAAATGACTTCACTGGGCTCCCTGACCCTTCAAAGGTGGACACACAGCGCGGCGTCCCCGCCGGAGCAGGAAGCGGCCAGCGGATGCTGGGCTCGGAGGCTGACACGCCGTGGGGAAGGGCCTCAGAACTTGAAGAGGTCGATGAAGTGCTGTGGGGACACGGGCGTGAAGCAGCTGTCGGGGTCGGTGGCCGTGCAGGGGTGTCCCGAGTCCTGCGGGAGGAGGCGAGGGTGACACAGGTCGGTTATCAGCTGCCTAAGCATCCCAAACCCGTCTCTAAGCCATGAGAGCATGACACCGGCACACGCGTGGTCTCAGCACAGAAACCTCCCGCTCCCGTGCTGGACAGACAGCGAACCCCGAGCTGGTCTGAGCTGGCCCTGCTCAGAGAAGGAGACCCCAGGTTTCTGCCGCCCTCCTCCAGCCATGCTACCAACTACACTCATGCTCCCCACGCCCATGCCCAAGCTCCCCTGGGCCACGCCCACACCCCTGACCACGCCCACACTCCCCATGACCACGCCCACACTCCCCATGACCATGACCACGCCCATGTTCCCCATGACCATGCCCACGCTCCCCTGGGTCACACCCCCGCCCCCTGGACCACGCCCATGCTACCCATGACCTTTCCCATGCCCCCTGACCATGCCCACCCTCCCCTGGACCACGCCCATGCCCCCCACCAGGCCACGCCCCCTGACCATGCCCACACTAAGGGATTGTACTTAACAGGAAAAGTGGGTTTTGTGTGAAAGGACTGAGGAACTTGAGAGAACCAGTGGCCTGAACGTTACAGCCGGCGCATTCGCTGGGCCGTGACCACCAGGTGCTGAGGGTGCCTTTACCTGAAGGAAATGCTACTGGACGCGTCTGGAGCTTCCCCTAAGGCTGAGCCTGGCGCTCAAGTGCAGGCCTCGGGCATCTCATGCAAACCCTTCCCTGGGGCTGAGCTAAGCCAGGCCGTGCACCCGGCAGGCGGGGCGGCGATGGGTGCGGGTGCCCTCGGCGGGGCAGGCGCAGGGTTAGTCCCGAGCAGGGCGGGGGGTGTGAGTACCTGGAACAGCAAAGCGAGGCGGCAGTCCTGGAGATGGAGGACAGGTCGGAGGAGCGGGAGGAAAAGGGAGAGATTAGAAGGGCGGCTGGTGAGCTGTGTGACAACAACTGAAAGAAACCAGCAGGAAACGGGCGACAGCCGGGCCACTAAGGCAGCACCCGAGACTCCAGCCAATACCCGGCACCCGCAGCTGTAGACGCACGTCTCAGTCCCCCACGCCCCGTGACCAGGCTGCAGGACACTACCCTCCGTGTTCCGGCAAGACGGGAGCAGAGCCGCCATTACACGGGAGGGGACACTGTGCCATGGAGTCGTTCACAGCCTTTCGGGTCGTTTGGGCCACCAAGTGCAGGCGCCACTGGAGGGACCATCCGCCCTCCGCTCGCTCCTCCTGGTCACCAGGTCTGCGCCCGGCGTGGGGGCCCTGGGGGCCTCTCTCCTGCTCCTGCGTCTCCGGCTGCGCCGCTCCCTGTGCTGGACTTGGCCTCGCGCAGGCCGGGGCGGGACGTGCACTGAACCAACACGTGTGGTGTCACAGGCGGAAGCCCAGGCCCACAAGGACAGGGCAGGGGCCGCAGGACGCCCGGGGCTGGGCTCACACAGCCTTTGGTTTCACCACTTTTTACCCGTGAATCTCACAGGAAACACACACTCAGGGCAAGCGTGGAAAGCACTGCAGGTGAAACGGCTCACTTGCGAAGAAAATAAAATTTAGTGAAGGAGGCACGTGGAGTCAGCCCTGAGCATGGAGAACCTGTCCTCAGAGACGTCTGGGGGGGAGCAGACAGGAAGGGGACCCATCAGACGTCTGGGGGGGAGCAGACAGGAAGGGGGAACATCACACTTCTGGGGGGGCAGACAGGAAGAGGGACCATCAGAGACCCCGGGCGGGGGGAGCAGACAGGAAGGGG
>NW_006298272.1:51162-51386 GCF_000327345.1 Myotis davidii | reverse complement strand
AGCAGACAGGAAGGGGCCCAGCAGAGACTCCTGGGGGAGGGGCAGACAGGAGGGGGCCCATCAGACTTCTGGGGAGGGCAGACAGGAAGGGGCCCATCAGACATCTGAGGGGGAGCAGACAGGAAGGGGCCCATCAGACGTCTGGGGAGGGCAGACAGGAAGGGGCCCATCAGAGACATCTGAGGGGAGCAGACAGGAGGGGTCTTGGCAGAAGGGCCCTGCGC
>NW_006298272.1:39993-47136 GCF_000327345.1 Myotis davidii | reverse complement strand
GAAGGGGCCCATCAGACGTCTGGGGGGGAGCAGACAGGAAGGGCCCATCAGACGTCTGGGAGGGCAGACAGGAGGGGGCCCATCAGACGTCTGGGGGGAGCAGACAGGAGGGGTCTTGGCTAAGGGCCCTGCGGGCTCTGGATGGACGGTGAGTGTCCAGGTACAGATTCCTCACTGAAGGGCTAGACTTGATAAGCAACCAGTCTGTTAGGTTCTGACCAAACAGTGAGAAAATGCACGTTTACTTGTGTGTGGAGCTCTGAGAAGAGAAGCGGGAGGCACATGGGCTGGGCGGGGTGGGGTGGGCCGGGATGTGCCCCACCCAAGTCACCACAGGGAGGACCGCCATCCAGGGACAGGCAGAGGCCAATGGTCGGCTCCTCGTCGCTCGGATCCGAACCCCAGGGCACTCTGTTCATGAACCTGCCTGCCCGGCATCTGGGACAGACAGCCCTGCACGCTTCCGCCACAGCTGCCTGTTTGCTCCCCTCTGTGCTCCGTGCAGATGGCAAGCTGTCCCTGCCCGCCCGCCGCCCGCGCCCGCAGCTCACCTTCCAGAAGAGGGTGCTGCAGTGCCGGCAGAAGAGCAGCGTGTCCCCATACTGCTCCCGCGTCGGGTAGCACTTCCGCAGCGCAAAGTACATCCGCTTCCACTCCACGTGGCCCTTCTCCGAGAGGATCAGGTGTCTGCAGAACTAGACGCACACGCTCGGCTCAGTCAGCCGCGGTGAGCAGAGCGGGACGAGGTGCAGAACTGTTAAAGCGGCAGGTGGCGCGGGCAACACGGAATCACTGGCCTTAAACTACCCGGGTTAAATCCAAGGGACTCATCAAAGGAAGCGCGTGTCCCTACTCTGGGACCCCACACAGCCTGACGCAGATCTCACTATTCAGATCGGGCCTGATGCCCGTAAGCAGTTCAACTACCAGTAAGTCCAACCATGACGCTGCACACCTGACACTGATATAACGCTGTACGTCACTGCACTTGACAAGTCAAATCAGAGAGGCAGGCAGTTACACACATCATCTGCCGGACATGAGCACAGGCCCTGAAAAGACATTTCTGCGAAGATGTACAAACGGCCAAGAGGCCCAGCACCTGCCCTGAGTCGGAAGGAGACACCGTCACACCCACTGGGGGTGGGAGTCGCTGCCAGGCGGCACCTGGGCTTTCCATCTGGTTGGCACAGCATGCAGACAAGATGCACCTGTGGTGCCAATTCTGACACCTGACATGAAACTGTGTGGATGACAGAGCCTCTACAGGGCCCCTTTAGGTCTGAGCTGGTGTGGTTCAGTGGATAGAGCATCGGCCTGCAGACTGAAGGGTCCCAGGTTTGATTCTGGTCAAGGGCACATGCCCGGGTTGTGGGCTCGCCCCCAGAAGGCAGCCAATCAATGATTCTCTCTCATCATTGATGTTTCTCTCTCTCCCTCTCCCTTCCTCTCTGAGATCGATGAAAATATATTAAGAAAAATACAGTAGCCCTTTAAGGAATGCATGCAAGGACCTCACAAATGGCCAACCATGTTCCCGAGATGCCCGCCATACACTTGACCCTCGAGCTGGGGAGCAGCCAGGGCACCTGGGGAGTGGCCCCCAGGAGCTCCGGGCCGCCACCCAGACGCACATCACCCGCTCGTTCCCTAGGCACGAGCTCTCCCTCAAACACGCTGTCCCCACAGCTGTGCCGACTCCACAATGCAATCTCGCTCTTCCCTTCAAGTCACCCTGACCCTGTGCTTCTCCCCAAGACCCCCCAGTTGTTTTCCTGGGGTCGCCCACCACCACAGGACTCAGTCTAGCAGGCATCCTCTGGGTCCCAGGTGACCTCTGGTAGCCTTTGCCCCTCCTCTCAGGCCCTCAGGAGCCCTGTTAGCCGCTGCCCGAGGCCCGCCGCCTCCTCTCGAGTCCTTCAGATACCCGGGCCTCTCGACGGGCTGCACTCGGGCACCTGGGAGGCATCTCAACCCACCGCCTCCACCTGTGACTCCCAACCCCCAGGGACCACGGGACATGGCTGCGCCCACCCCAGCCAATGGGCCTCAAGTCCCTGGGTTGGTCCATGTCCACACCCTTCCTTCTTGGCGCCGCCTGTCATCGGCTCCCTGTGCCACTCGTCTGCTCTTCATACGAGAGCTGCCCTTGTTCCAAACGCCGCCAGGCAGAGGAGGGTCCGCGGGGCTCACGACGCGCCTCCTTGCGTAGGGCCCTGCCACGCGGACCACGCCCACAACTGCCACAGCCCGTGACCTGCATTTCCTCCAGGGGCCTCTCCCGTCGCCTGCAGCGTGGACGTGCTCACAGCACACCCACTTCCCCACTTCCCGCGTCCGTCACCAGCTCCGCCACACCCGTCTCTGCGGACACGGGCCGCCCGCCTCCCCGCCCGCAGACCCAGGCGGCCTCACGCACAGGCACAGCCCTGACCGCACCCAGCACGGAGCATAACGCAGGGAGGCAGGGAGGACGTGGACAGCGGCAGGCCGCCCACCGCCCAGGAAACCAAGGCTGGCGGGGCCCCGGCCGTAGCGGACACGCAGCCTGAGCCCACAGGGGAGATGGCGACACGGTCTGTCAACAGAGCGGGGAACGCCGCCCTGTTCTGTGCTCCGTGTTGGGTCATATGAGTTCACGGTCCTTTTGAAAGATGAACAGGAAACTGCATAAGCTGTCGGAGAGAGGCCACACACGACCTTCCTACGCTGGACGATGCCGAGGCCGCAGGCTGTGCCGGGGCCGGGTGGGGCCGCCGCTCACCTGCTTCTCGGCGAAGTGGTACTGACACAGCTTCTTCCAGAGCCGCCGGTCCTCGCTGAGCGTGCGCAGCGTGGGGCTCACCTGGCCCAGCGTCACGATGTCCCAGCCGTCGGAGAGCCGGTACAGGATGTTGTTCAGCATGTGCAAGGGCAGGTCACTGAGCGTGAGGCCGTGGTTCTCCTGCGAGAAAGGGAGCAGGACACGCGCCTTCAGGCCACGGACCGACCTAACGTTCCCCTCCCCCACCTGCCCGGGGCGTGATGCCAGCGTCCCTGACCCCATGCCTCCTCTGCTGGCCACCAGGGACGCCGGGAAGTGGAGCCGGAATGGCCCAGGCTGCTTATGGTGACAGCCCCTCCACTGCATCTGCACGAGGGGACCTGTTTACTAGACGACACACAAAGGGGCACCTGGAAGGGGCAGGTGCTGGGGACGTGTCAGGCCACGGAGTGTGCACTGCGCTCCAAGCCTCTGCGGTTGGCCTGGGCAGCTCAGTGGCCAGGGGCGTGGATGAATCCTCCACGGAGGCCCTTCTAGCTCACAGCTCTGTGATTTCAAGTACAGAAGCCACACCCTCCCTCACACAAGCCGGCGAGGGAACCGAACTGTCCCTGAGGGCTGGCACCACGTGGTGCTGTGGGAGGCCGGTGCCAGGGGCTGAGCCGTGCAGGCCCTCATTGTCCACAGGAGTCTCCCACGGACAGACGGCAGGGGTCTGCTGGGCTCCACCCAGCTCTGCCCCCGCCGCAGAGGCAGAAGTGTCCCCGGCGGTCAGAGCTCAGCCCCAGCACAGCTGGTCCTGTGTGCTGCCTCTTCTCTTCCATGACCCAGTGCCCGAGACTAGAGACATGTGTGGAGGAATTAACGCCCTTGATCCCAGGAGGGCAGGTGCGGGGAGAGGTGTGGAGGGCACAGGGCGCCCTCACTGTCCCCTCAGAGCGCTGTCACCGTCCTTGCTGTGCAAACCCTTCCTCAGCTCATCAGACACAACCACAGGAAAGCGAGGCCACATTTCCGCCTCATCCAGTGCCTCAAGGTGCAGGCACCATGGGCCTTGGACACTGGCGACAGTTTGGATGTGATGGCATGTGTCACGTGGGCCATCTTGCTTACAAGCCGCACGTGTACATCTGCCTCCACACACCTGTGCATCCGCGTCCACACAGAGCGAGCAAGTGAGGGGAGTACAGGCCCTGCACAAGCCACAGGGCAGGGAAGGGCAGATTGCGCACACACGGAGCCGTGATTTCCTGATGTCATTTGAGCCCAAAGCACCTAATTTCCTTTCAAGGTGAGCGAGTTTACCACCTCGCCACCTGCGGAGTCAGCCCTTTCCAGTAGCAGCTGGAGCCCACTAATGGGCTCTTTGGTCTCACCCGTCTAAAAACAACTTCATTAACACGAAAGAGTAAGACGAGCATCGTTCTCCAAGCCGGAGTCTGGAGAAGAGGTCACGACTTGGTGCTAAAGTCGTACCTGCGTCATCTGCAGGTTCTGCAGCTGCTGCTGCCAGGCGAGAACCGTCTCCAAGCGGCAGACCCAGATGTTGATGTTCCCCACCAGCACGGACTTGCCCACGCCTCGGATCAGGATGCAGAGGGTGGAGCTCAGGTCTCGGAGCAGGTCTTTGATCAGCCGAGGGTTCTGGTGGTCGTCGAGCACTGGAACAAAAACAGCACGACTGTGCGTGGACAGCTGCCACCTGGGAGAGGGCCGAGCTGCACCCCGATGTAACCTACAGATGAAATGGGGTGCACGCACACAGCCGACTGCACTCAGCCTCGGAAAGGAAGAGACTCCACTCCCGCCACACGCTGCCACCTGCTCAGGGAGACAAGCCGGACAGACAGCGGCTATGGGCTCCCTGTCTGTGGGCGGAGGAGTCGGAGCCTGAGACAGGAGTGGACGGTGGAATGGGTAGGGACGGTGGGAGTGAGTGTCTGGGGCAGTGATGGCGAACCTCTGACACACGTGTCATAGGTTCGCCATCACTGGTCTATGGGGACAGAGGCTCAGTTGGGAAGATGAGAATGTTCTGGGGAAGATGGTGGTGGTGATGGTGGCACAACAGAGCGAAAGGACCTAATGGTACCAAACTGTCAGCTTAAGTGAAACTGTTAGTTAATTGTACATTTTCTACGTTCTGTCACAATGAACAATGACCTCATTCCACTGTGACCCCACCTGGCTTCTGAGATACCGCAGATATGGCGAGACTTAAACAGACTTTAAAATGTTTCCTGACCAAGCATTTCTGGTCGAGTCTACTTTTTGACTTTAAACTGTCAGCCTCCATGTTCTTTACATTCTGCCATAACGAGAAATGGTGTTTAAAAATGGCTGCACTCAGCCATTCACTCAGATATAGGGTGTCCCCCAAAATGCACACACACTATGAAAATACAAGGGCAGTGCTTACTCAAATACACTGCATTTTC
Organism: Myotis davidii; assembly: GCF_000327345.1. Taxonomy (NCBI): domain Eukaryota; kingdom Metazoa; phylum Chordata; class Mammalia; order Chiroptera; family Vespertilionidae; genus Myotis; species Myotis davidii. Next base: position 41,934 of record NW_006298272.1, on the reverse strand, counting down.
AAAATGGAGCGATCAGCTGTTAGAGTATGTATACATTTTTGGGGACACCCTATACATGCATAAACCCTATTGTTCTACCTATTTGCCACTAATCAATCAATACATTCACTAAATTAAAAAGAAATGTGTAGGTTTATTTGATGCTGAAACAACTAGGCCCAACCCTGATGGTTATGGAAACATTCTGTGGTAAAGTGAAGTGTGAACGGCTAGCCACGAAGAGGTGAAATGTCCTTTCACTTATCTTTCTATCTTATGACAGCACAGTGATATATTTCTTGTATTAATGTAATATACTCCTTCCTATGCAAACACAACTTTTAAAACATAAACAGCACGTGGATGTGAGAGCCGGAGGCCCTGGCACAGCTGTGCAGCCACGGCCACGCACCGGACGTCACCGTTGGACACACACACAGGGTGGGGGTCAGAGAAAACCCCTCTCCTCACACTAAAGCTCATTAAGATTCAGATGATGGAAAAGGTCAGTCATCCTCTTACCCTTGTGAACGATTTTATCCAAAATGTTGAAGTAATTCTTTTGTGCCACACCACTCAGTGAGGTTAACTGGGATTTTGCAATTAGCTGCAATAGCTTAAAAGAAAGAGGGAAAAAGCTGAGCATCAATCTCCTCACATGGAAACATACACCACAGTGACGACACGCACAAGACGGACGTGTGCCCCTCAGGGTCCTCGGTGAGAGGCGCCCGTCACGCCACCCCAGGATGTGACGCCGACTGTGCGGTCGCCCCGCACGCCCTCCACGTGCAGACTCAAGCCTGAGCCCCCGGCAGGCCTGCTGGCATCTGACCCCTGGACCTGTGCTCAGTCCGTGCTCTGTCTGCTTCCTTGAAGACTCCAATTCTAAGTATGCAGGGCCTTCTCCTGTCTGTCCTTCCTCCACAGCTCTCTCTTTCCAGTCCTTGTAAACTCAGAATCACGGTCCTCTCACTTCTGCCCCTCAGATGCTGACCGCTGCCAAGTGCCCGCTCTGACCAGCTCCCTCCAGGTCCTGTCCCGGCTCCAGTCCTCACAGCCTGTCTCCTCCGTCAGCCTTGGCTCACACTGTCTGTCTGCTCCCAGCTCCCCGCCACCCCCAACGCTTCCCCAGCCCGTCAGGCTTTCACTCCTGACAAGTCTGCTCTCCCCCCCACCCCCCGCCACCCGCCACCGGGCAGGTCCTGATGCCTCACCACCCTGTCCACACCTCTGGCCTCGCCCGTCCTGAGGCAGGTGGGTGGGCAGAGCTCCTGCCAAGGCCCCAGGAGGAATGCAGGGCTTTCCCACCTCCTCCGCCCGCCCGCCTGCTCCTCTCTCTCCAGGGAGAGCTGCTGCCCTCCCACAGGGCTCACGCCACCGCCTGCCTCTGCAATTCCCCACGTGCTCTGAGCAAGGAATTGAGCCAGGACTTCACCGCCCTGCCGGCCTCCCCTGGGCCACGTGTGGCTGCTGGTGTCGCCCAACCTGCCCTGCGTCTGTGAACACCTCCACTCGCACCATCCTGACCGACTCTGCCCAACCACGGCTGCTTCTGGCAGCCTCACGCACGTCAGACTCTGCAGGGACGCCCGCTGCCCGGCCTCTGCCCGCGGACTCTATCCCTCCTCCCTCTTCCCTGCTGCCCAGCCTCTGCCAGTGGACTCTATCCCTCCTCCCTGCCGTCCAGCCTGTGCCCATGGACTCTATCCCTCCTCTCTGCTGTCCAGCCTCCGCCAGTGGACTCTATCCCTCCTCCCTCCTCGCGGCCACCTCCGCTGCCTTCCAGAGGAGGAAAGAAAGTGCTAACCACATGCTCAGAGCTGCACTGGCTGGCGAAGCCCACAGTCCATTACAAACGTGACCACCACAGACCACCTCTGCCGCTTCGAACATTTACGTAGAGTGTCCCGCATGCGGGGACCACGGACGACACACAGCGCCCGGCAGACCAGGCGAGAG
>NW_006298272.1:20859-39777 GCF_000327345.1 Myotis davidii | reverse complement strand
GCTGTTCCCAGCAGCTTCGTGCTGCTCCAGGTCCTCCGGGCCGGCCATCATCACCATGCGGAACGACACCCTCCTCTCCCGCCTCCTTGAGGAACCGGTTAGGGACGAGGAGTTCAGAGACTTAGCCATGGCTTTCCTGCTACGCAGGCGGACCGAGATGTGACGGACGAGTCCGTAGCCAATGGGGCCTCTGGGAACCGACCCACAAGAGACTCACCACCCTGCAGCCTGAGGGACACGGGCCACACATGAGGTTCACTGCATCTGACCCTCAACGGCCAGAGGAAAAGGAGCCGTTCACAGCCCTACTCTCGCCCAGAGAAAAGTGAGGGCAGAGCTGGAGTTACTGTAATGCAGCGATTCTCAGAGTGTTGCCCAGGAACCCCAAGGGGTCCCGAGGTCAAAGTCACTTCTCCAGTCACCGAGACACTAGCCACACCAGACAGAGTCGGTTCGGCTGTTCAGGCTCCCGCAGGATGTAGATTTACAACGAACAGAAACACAGAGTGCTTGCTGGACAGGCACGGTTTGGAGTACGTGACGTGATCAGCCTAACGCTCAAAGCACCCCTACGAGGCAGTACTATGATCCCAGGCTACAGATGAGAAGACCGAGGCCCAGGGAGATGAAGAAAATGACCCGAAAGTCACGGGCTCAGGGAGGGGACAGAGGTGGTCGCAGGTCTGCACTGTCCGCCCCACGAGGCACCTCCCACCCATCGTGTGCCCGTCAGGGCCTGGTGAGTAGCTTCAAACAGCATCACTGATCTGAAATTTCTTTCTCTCACTTTAAAAAGTTTCTCAATTTTACTGCATTTAGTAAAACAAAGTGACCTAAACCCTACAGAAGCAGGATGTTCCTGAAGCCAAGCAGAACCTCCCCCCGTCCTCCCCCCCCCCCCCCCCCCACGCCCACATCCCCCACCCCCTTCCGCACTTCCCGCCACGTGGTCTGGCAAACCCTGCAGGCGTTCCTTCTCTGGAGAGTTCGGCGGCCTGACTCTCCTCAGTCCGGGACCCCTGCCTCTGCCCGAAGGTCCCAGACGCCACGCAGACAGAGTCAGGCTGCCTTAGAGGCGCTTCCCATCCTGGGAACTCGTGAAGCAGATGGTCTGCGAGACGGGAGCCCCACCTCTGGACTGTCCCTCTGGCCCCCCTTCCCTGGGAATGAACACTCCATGGGCCTCATCCCTGTCACCAACTTCCAGTGCTGGCGGAAAGGAAGAATGTTAGTTGGGCCCTGGCCGGTAGCTCAGTGGGTTGGAGCATCTTGCCGATACGCCAAGGTTGCAGGTTCGATCCTCATCAGGCTCATACAAGCAGCACCAATGAATGCATCAGTAAGTGGAACAACAAGTTGATGTTTCTCTCTTTCTCTCTCAAACCAATAAAAAAAGACTGATAACGTTTGTATAAATTGAACTGCTGCATAATTTAGTTTTAGTTTTGTTGGAAGGTTCTTGGTTGCTGCCCGGAGCCATACTCCAAGCTGACAGGATAAATACGCTAGAAGCCTTTAGAACAATAAGGAGTACGGGGTCCTTGCTGGCCCCGTGAGAATGACATTTACAATTTCTAAGTGACTTGGATGTTCACTTTCGCTGGCAATGCCATCGACTGAACAAAAGGCCTCCACCACCACGGCGCTCACCCAGCCGACACGCCCACCACGACCATCGCTTCCGTTGTCTCTCAGATGCGTTAGAGGACAGCACTCGGCCTCTGCTGGCTGAGGAGCGTTTCCCTGGCTGTCAGCAGGCCCCACACTGTGGCTTCTCACACTTTCCTCCTCCATCTTATTTTCAGGGGCATTAACATCACTTCACCCGTACACTCTGTCCCAACACCTTCGGGGGAAATGACAGGAAATGCCTGGAGCAGCAGCCAACCGCAATGCCTGCACCGACAACAGGTTTTTAACTGAATGTGAGCACGCCTTTCTGTGCTGAGGGACGCGGGAAGGACTGTTTTACAACAAAGAAGGGACGTCCTTCATTTCCAAAGACCAAGCTTTCCTGCAGAGGAGGTCCCACAGGTTTAGAAAACTGGCAAACCGTGACCACTTGAGAGCCCCGCTTGCCAGTCCACGCTGCCGGGGCAGAATGTGGAGCACACTCGACGGTGAACGTGGGGAGACTGCCCAGCTGGTGCGGCTCAGTGGGTAGAGCATTGACCTGCAGACTGAAGGGTCCCCGGTTTGATTCCGGTCAAGGGCACACGCCTGGGTTGCAGGCTCAATCCCCAGTAGAAGGCATGCAGGAGGCAGCCAACCAATGATTTCTCTCATCATCGATGTTTCTATCTCTCCCTCTCCTTTCCTCTCTGAAATCAATAAAAATAATTTTTTTTAAAAAGTGACTCACAAAACAAAGTGTGTAAAGAGGGCTCGTGCTTCATCCTTCTGTTCAGTCCTGCACGGGGTGCCCGGGGTGAGGATGTGACAATGACCTCGCCCACGACTGGGCCCTTCACAAAGTTCAACACAGCCAACTGCAGCTCCATCAGAAAGGAGCAGAACCCTCAGAACGCCCTGGGCTCCAAGGCCACGCCTTTAAGACGTCATGTGACACATGTAAGGCACAGGGTCCACGAGAAGAAGTCTGTAGAACCGCGGAGGTCTGAACAGAAGCGCTTGTCCGTTGTCAGGCCTGTCTGTCGACTCCCTGGGGGCACACTGTCGCACGTTTGCTACCTCTGTCCACATCACGCCCAGAGCTCATGCCCACGTCGGCGGAGGAACAGAGCACAGTGCGTCCCACCTGCTCCGTGACTCCGCCTGTGTCACGGTCCTATCAGATGGCGAGGTGTCAGGTCTCGGGAGAAGCACGCGTGCTGGGAGGCAAAGCAAGCCTCAGTGAAAAAATCAGAGAGAGGCACCTCCCAGCCCCGCCCGCCGCCCACCGCCTCATGCAGGCACTTGGTCCTGTCTGTTTCTAGCTCCTCTGTGCACCGTGGAGGAAGCTGGTGACGCTGCTGACGTAACACAGTCCTTAGGAGAAAGTTTCAAAACTTCAAATAACCAGACAGTCTGGTCACTGTGTCCGTCCATTGTTTTCATGGCTTCGCTGTTTAAAGGATCCCTGAAATGCTCGGAATGCAGGGAGGATCATCTCCAAAAGAAGTACCGTTGGCAACAAACCTCTGGAGAACTCAGGCGGGCGGCCTCCGTGCAGCCCCCGCTGGTGCCAAAGGAGCCCCCGTACCCATCCCATGAGGTGCCCGAAAACCAACGGAGACCAGCCAGTAGGTACGACTACCCCAGGCTTCTGGTGACCTACCCAATCGTGTGCCCCCTAACATTTCTTTCTTCTTAGCTGCCAAGAGAAAATTTTAATCAAGATAAAATATTCTCTAACTGGTACTAAAACCTTAAGCCTAAGCACACAGATACACCTAGACAGTGTTTTCCCCAGGAACAGAGGCTTGCACCCTGCCTGGCAGCCATCCCTGAAAAACAGATCCTACAGGCAGTGACGTCATGTCACAGCATCCGAGGAGCAACGCTGATCAGAAACCCCCCGGACAACTGCAGCCCAGCCAAGGTGTTTCATGCTCCCATCACCACAGAGCATCGGGGAATGCAAAGTATCAGAGAAGTTTCCCGGAATCAAACCCGCCTTCCTCGGGAAGAGAAGTTTCGGTTCCACGAGAGAGAAGTGTGTTTACCTATTTGCTAAACTGAAAATTCTTTATGAGCAAAGCCACACTGTAATGTCCCCTCTGCCCACCTCCACCCTGCCCTTCCCCCCCAAACCCACCCGCCTTCACGCAGACCTGTGCTTCAGCTAACTCTCCGTCTTCTTTTACCCAGGCCCTCCCGCCCTCCTCTGGCATCCATATCTGTTCTCGTAGCGTTTCTGAAGGCTGAAAGCCGCTACGAGATGTCGTCCCTTCCCGCCGCAGCTGCAGGAGCCGTCACTGTCCCCTGCACTAGCAGGAGGCGAAGAAGCCGCAGAGCAGGCCTCTTACACAAACAGGACAGGCGAGGCCTGGCCCAGAGCCCTTTCTGGAAGAGGCTGAGACACAAACCCCGTCCGGCCAGGTGCCAACAGCATAGCAGCTCTGTGAGCTCCCTTTGTCTGAAGTCCCCATTCCAGGCTCTGCGGTGACATGTGAGGTGGGAAACGCAGGGACCATCAGGTAAACCCGCAGGGAAACGGCTGCTCCCCTGGCACCTCCCTGGCACAGTGCGCGAGCGCACGCATGGCGCGGAGAAACCCAGAAAGCGCAGAGGCCGGCCCGGTCCCACCCGAGCCCGCGGAGCCGGTGCTGAGCGCACCGAGCCGTCTCCTCCTGAGCCCACTCCTGGGATATTTCTGCACCGGGAGGGAGCGCCGCTTTCTGCAGTGGCCAAGGCATCGAGTGTCCCCGGGAAAGGAAATACTCACTCTGACCACGTAGCTGAACCTGCGCACGTCCTGCACGGCGCTCGAGAAGTCCAGGCGGGTGAAGGCCTCCCCCAGGGTGCAGTAGCCGTGCCGCTGGAAGACAAGCAGTCAGTCAGCGCGGACGCACGCAAAGCCAACGACGCTCAGTGTGGGCGAGTCTGTGCCAACTGTTTTTTAACCGTCAGCAAAGGACAGTGTCTACTATGATGCAGACACACCCAGGTGAGTGGCGTCCATCACGCCGAAGCTGACCTACCATCGTGCATCACTGAGGCAGCACAGACACCCTCACCCCGCGGGCAGGACGACAAAGACGGACCCATCACGCATCTCGCCGATTTCTTTTGTTGGGACACATTTGGGGGGAGGGCCAATGAAGCCTGCAATCATACGATAAGTGGGAATATTCTCGGCTACGACACTGCGAGCACGCCCAGCAGGCGGCTGCTGTGAAGGGCCACTATGAACACGACCGCTGAGAATGTGACTGCTCGCAGGAGTCCCGAGGTCTGAACGTTTGCCCAACACACAGGCTGAAGGCAGAGGGGGAGGGCGGAGGCGGGGCGATGTGACTACGGGACAGGGCCTGCTCAGCACCCAAACCCCAAAGCTGGAATTAGACCCAGGTCCAAGAGTAAAAAAAATGAACAAAGTCAGTCTTTTATTTTTACTTTTTAAAACATATACCTATATATATACTTAATATATATATTATTGATTTCAGAGAGGAAGGGAGATAGAACATCAATGAGGAGAGAGAATCATTGATTGGCTGCCTCCTGCACGCCCCCTACTGGGGGTTGAGCCCACAAGAGCATGTGTTCTTGACCAGGACCAAACCCAGGACCCTCAGTCCGCAGGCTGATGCTCTATCCATTGAGTCAGTCTTTTAAAGAGTGAAACACCACTCTCTGCATAGATGGTTTTCTCCATGATGCACCTGCATTCCGATTGGTTTGTACATTAGGTGTCACTTTAAAGTCTACCTTCGGTATTTGAAATACGAAGAGTATAGAAAGAGATATTCAATTCAGAGTCGTGGGACAGACAAACTGGGGGCCAATCACAGAAAACCCCAGGGTGGCAGGGGAGGGTCTAGAAGAGGAGGCTCACCCTAGCGCAGCTAAGACACATGGGAAGGGCTGGTGGTTTGTGCAAGTCCCAAGAACAGTTGCACAAACCAACAAGATGCATTCATTCACAGCACTCAATACCTATTTTTATGGAGTATCTACTGTACACAAAGTATTTTCTGGGGGGCTGTGGGGGAGCAAAGCCCAGACAGAACCTGAACTTGATCCCAGCTGGGACTTCTACTCCAATGTCTTCTCAATGAACAGAGCTCTGTGTGCTGGTGTAGGAGACTCCTGTCCAGGCAGCCCCTTCTCACAACAGCCTCTTCTGTTGGGGGACTTAAATCTGATCCACAGAGCGGACAGCACATCGCACGTCTGAACCACATGAGCTCGCCACCTGGTGGGGGCCTGGAGCCATGCAGTCAGGCGCTCAGTGTCTGTGGGCGGCCAGTCGGCCATATAGACGGGCAGCAGAGATACCTGGTCCATCCAGGTGAGAAGACTGACAGCCGAGTTAGGCCGAGACAGCTGGCGAGAGAAGTGCCAGCTCTCAGTCCGTCCCTGCTCCCGCCCTGAGCTGATTACACTGTGCTCCTGGGATCCACAGATCCACCGGCACCTGCAGACTCACATTAAGTTCTGTTCGGTTGCTTGCGCTGGCCTAAGTTGGTTCTCTTTTCTGCCATCAGTGTGGTAACACAGAGCAAACGAAATATGAAAGAGTCTTAAGTCAGCTCAAGTTATGTTAGATTCTGCCAAACATTCGTGTAATGATGCACTAGACTGTATGCGAAGGATTAGTCCCTCTGTACCCACTAAAAATGTTAACCGCCACCAAGGAGTCAAATACGTTCTGTCTCAGAAGCTGGGCCAGTCTCAGGTCACCCACTACTAACGCCTCTGGAACAAGTAACTTACGCCAACGGAATGTATACTAAACAATTACTCCCCAAATCATTCCCCAGTGGCTGCAAAATAAGGCAAGTGCCAAGTTCCTCAGACTGCAAAGCAGGTAAGCTTCCCGGGCACTAAGCAGAGAGAAAGGAAACAGGTGGAAGTGAGTGGACTGTTTCATGGCTCATAGCAACACTTCCCCAACTCGGCAAAGCAAAGGAGGGGAAAGGTTCACTGCTCTTTGCCCAGTCACAGTCAGTTACGACGTCACGTCAGCTGCCCGGCCTGGGAAAGGAGGGTTAGAGTTCTCCCCATCCCAGCCCGGCAGGCCCACGAAGCCCCCTGCCAGCAGCAGGGCTCCGCAGGAGCAGCTCTTGGGAGAGCAGGCCCACCCTTGTTCTGTTTATTCAGGTTTGTGCCAGGGGCACCGACCACACACACACACAGACGTCTTCACAGGGTTGATGTTGCAAAAGAAGTAACTTATTTAATGTGAAGTTACATGTTCAACAGGACAAAACATATACGCTTACTCACAACAGAATACTTACTTCTCTTGTGCTTTCTTTGTGGACATAGATCCATTTTTCACGAAAAAAACCTAGAACAGAAATTAACTTTGTTTTTAAAATCTGGGGAATAATTTCAAAATGAAGATTTTCAGAAACTTAAAATAGTTGCATAAGTTAACAAAATTATCTGATATACAGATTGAGATGCCTTTACTTGTTAAATGTGAACAGAAAAATTCTTTGTTTCTTTTTTTCTAAATTTAATTTTATTGATTTCAGAGAGGAAGGGAGAGGGAGAGAGAGATAGAAACATCAATGATGAGAAAGAATCATGGATCGGCTGCCTCCAGCACGCCCACATTGGGGTCAAGCACACAACCCAGACATGTGCCCTGACTGGGAATCAAACCATGACCTCCCAGTTCATAGGTCAATGCTAAGCCACTGAGCCACACTGGCTGGGCAAATTCTGTTTCCTAACGTTAGTTTAAGAAGTGCTGAAACACATCTTTACATGAAATATGATTTTCAGACAGTGCCAACTTTTAGTAACTTAGAAGAAAATTAGTTACTAATGACTATAAACATGAAAACATAATTATAAAAGTACAATCAATAAAAAGTCCTATTCTTCTGTCCTTGCCTTTAAATTGTATTTGATTTAATTAAATTTTTTCATGTAACTGAATCCTAAAGCTTTAAGGGTCATAACTCCCCCCCACACAGGGCCCGACCTTCCTCAGCAGACTGACTACACGGGAGCACTCCTCACAACTTACAGAGGCGCTCAGGGCAGAGCAGGGGCGGCACAGGGGAGTGCCTGCCTCCCCCAGGGGCTCACCAGCTCTGACCACCTTTGTGTCTTGCTCCGAACAGCAGTGCCTCCTGCACAAAAGTCCAAAGTCAAGACGCCTCAGGCTGGGCCTCAGTGCCTGGCAGCAAACCGATGGCGACCACTGTTCGGTCGCTCAGATGTGCGAGCTCTGTAGTGGGTTTGCTACCCTTTGTTTTGTTTCTGCCAATCTTACTAACAAAATGGTTGAGCATCAACCCATGAACCAGGAGGTCATAGTTTGCTTCCCAGTAAGAGCACATGCCCAGGTTTCGAGCTCAATCCCCAGTAGGGGGTGTGCAGGAGGCAGCCAATTAAGGATTCTTTCTCATCATTGATGTTTCTATCTCTCCCTCTCCCTTCCTCTCTCCGAAATCAATCTATATATATAAAAAGCCAGCGACCATAATGCCATAACGACCGGTCGCCATGATGCCCACTGCAGCCAGAGAACCAGCCCGATCAGATACTCCTGCAGGTCACTGATTCCCCAATTGGCCCCCCCACTCCATTCGGGGGCAGAGCCAGCCAGCCCACTGCTCATAGCCTTTCCCCACGGCCAACCCCACCCCCAATCAGCTCCCACTATCCCTATGGGCCTGCAGCCCTTTCCCCAGCCAGTTCCGCCCCTGATCAGCCCCCCCACACCAATAGGGAGTGGGGCTGGCCGGCCAACCTCCCACAGACCCTCCCACAGCCACTGACCCCCAATCGACCCCACCACCCCATTTGGGGGCAGGGCCAGCCAACCCACCATTCACAGCCCCTCCCCAGGGCCACCCCTGCCCCCAGTCTGCCCCCTCACCCCAATCAGGGGCAAGGCCTGCTGGCCAATCACCCATGGCCACTCCCCCCAGCCAGCCCAGCCCTGATGGGGCCCTGATCGGTGGGTGGGCCAACTAACCACCCACCGTCTCCTCCTCCTAACAGGCCTGGCCCCAATCCGCTCTGATTGGGGCAAGGCCAGCAGGACCCCACCTGTACACAAATTCTTGCACTGGGCCTCTAGTTAAAGCACATTTTTTAAAAACACAAAAAAATGATTGAGCTGCAAAAGCTTTGATCACTAGTCCTGTGGGCAACACTGGAGAAGGACTATTAAGACCTCTGGGCCGCCTTTCCTGTGCATGTGTGGAAGTGACTTAGTGTGCCAACATATTCCAGTAAAATATAACATGTTAAACATGATCTTACATTGAGTATTGCTGTCGTTTCTAAAATGGTCCTTTTTCCTTTTCTTGGATGCATATCCATGCTCCTCACTAGTAAATATGTCGTCATCTTCACTATTCAGGATTCTGAAATAAAGATAGATTTTATTAAAATATATCTATAGGGAGATCTTCATTTGGCTTATCTTTTAAAAAATGATAGTATCTGGCTTGCAATTTAGGAGATCAAAATAAAAACCTTGTTGAATTCTGAAAGCAAGCTGTTCATTTTCAAAGCGACACATCACAGCTCAGCATTACACAGCTAATGTCTAATGTATTCTTTTTCTTTTGAGAAACCTAAGACTTATCTCGGTTCTTCTGAGAATGCTAGCCCAGGAAGTGCGAGGCATGTTCCAGTGTCCCAAGGGTTTTCATGTGCTCATGCGGTTTCAGACTTCAAAATGCTTCATTAAGACAGGGAGATTACAGCCCTAACCAGTTTGGCTCAGTGGATAGAGCGTCAGCCTGTGGACTAAAGGATCCCAGGTTCGATTCCGGTCAAGGGCATGTACCTTGGTAGCAGGCACATCCCCAGTAGGGGGTGTGCAGGCGGCAGCTGATCGATGTTTCTCTCTCATCGATGTTTCTAACTCTCTATCCCTCCCCCTTCCTCTCTGTAAAAAATCAATAAAATATTTTTTTTTTTAAAAAAGAAGTGCCTTCCTTTTAAAAAAAACAAAACTGGGAGATTATAAACAAAACTGGAAACACTCTGGGAACGTTAATGTGAAGGGTCATACCTGACAATAACTAATGATTTGCCACATCCCCGATCCAATGTGAACACTGGCCATAAAGGACCTGTTAGCGCAGATGGACTTCACATACACGGAATTTTCCATGCAAAAGCAAGAGAACATTCTGCTCAAGCACACAGGGAACATTTCCCAGGACAGATCATATGTTGAGCCACAAAACAAGTCTTTAAGTAATTAAGATTGCAATCATATCAAGTGTCCTGGTCAGTGTGCTCAGTGGTTAAAACATCAGTCATGCATTAAAGTGTCTCAGGGCACGTACCTGGGTTGCGGGTGTGACCCCCGCCCCAGTTGGGGTGAGTGCTGGAGGCAGCCAATCCAGGTGTCTCTCTCACATGGATGTTCCTATCTCTCTCTCTCTCTCGCTCTTCCCCTCCCTCCTCTTCCCTTCCACTCTCTCTAAAGATCAATAGAAAAAATATCCTTGGTTGAGGATAAAAAAAAGAAGAAATCATATCAAGTACCTTTTCTGACCACGATTTATGAACTTGAAACCAATTACAAGAATAAAACAGGAACATCACAAATATGTGATTACACAACACGCTATTGAACAACCAGTGAGTCAAACAGGAAATCAAAAGAGAAATTTTAAAAATACCTTGAGACGAATGAAAATGGAAATACACCAAAACTTATAGGATGCAGCCAAAGCAATTCTAAGAAAGGGTTCCCGTGATAAAAGCCTCAACAAGACACAAGAAAGCTTTCAAATGAGCACCTAACTTCACACATCAAGGAACTAGAAAAAGAAAACAAAGGAAATGAAGAACAGAGCAAAAATAAACAAAATAGAGATTTAAAAAAAATCAATGAAACTAGGAGCTGGTTTTTTAAAAAACATAAAACTGACAAAGCATTTAGCTCAGAAAAAAAGACTCAAATAACCAGAAATGAAGGAGACGTCACAACTCAAGCTCCTCACGTACGAAGGACAGAGACTCGATGTGAACAGGCTGGGCAACCTCCAAATGACAGCGCGGGTCTGAAACCCACCACCTGCCCACTCTAAGCCACCAACCAGAACCTGAGCAGACGGACTCCCAACCTGCTGACAAAGTCATGTCCAGGGCCAGACGCCTCCTGGCAAATCCCAAACACCGAAGATCTACTGTGGGCCCTGTCGCACTCTCCCAAGCACAGGAGCCTCGCCCGCAGGCAGGCCCAGTCCCCTCCCCCTGACTTCTCCAGGCCCTGGGCTCAGCGCAGTCCTCTCTGGCAGCTCCAAGGCGATTTCTCTGAAGCAAATGTTTTCATGCCTTTTCTTTGGTTAAAAAGGCACTTGCTCACTCTTATCCATGTCATTGCTTTTCACTCTCTCACAGCCCAAAGCCCCTCAAACATTACACACAATCTACATTTCTCCTGTGCAGAACAGGATCTCTGCTGGAGAAGAACTCGCCCTTCTCCTGCCACACAGGTCAGGACGAGGATGCACCTGCTGGCTTGTCACTGACACAGGCGGCAGGACAGACCTCCGAGTCCAGATGCATCCCCGCGGGCAGGCAGGTACACAAATGCCCTGGGTGCATGCTGGTCTGATGCCGGTGCCAGCTTTCGAACCACATTTTCCTTCCTAGTCACTGAAGAAGACGATGTAAGGAAGGCATCAGGCTGTCACTGAAAGCCGCACATCCCCCAACAGCCCGCGGGAACACCACCACCACCAGCAGAGCCTGTGTAGGAGTAAAGGAGTGGGACAGGAGCTTTCCCAGACTGGGGCTGAGGCCTCGGGGCACAGTTCTTACTTCCAGGGCTAGTGGGCCCCTGGATTCTCTGACCTGGTGGTGACCAGAGACTGTTTTTGCATTTTTGTAAGGGAACCAAAAATGCAGTTTGTTACCTTTTTTCCTTGGAAGACCCACAATTTAAAAATGTTTGTGTGTTTTCTTTTCTTTTTTTAAATATATTTTTATTGATTTTTTACAGAGAGGAAGGGAGAGGGATAGAGAGTCTGAAACATCGATGAGAGAGAAACATCAACCAGCTGCCTCCTGCACACCTCCCACTGGGAATGTGCCCGCAACCAAGGTACATGCCCTTGACCGGAATCGAACCCGGGCCCTTTCAGTCCGCAGGCCGATGCTCTATCCACTGAGCCAAACCGGTTTGGCATTGTGTGTTTTCTTAGAGAATCCCACTCTTGGGATATCTTGGGTACGACTAGAGTTGAAGATAATCTTCATGGACTCCCAGGTCTCCGATACCTCCACTGCTATGCCCAGTGAACCAAGTAACCAAAATAAATCATAAAATATTCACATTCGGACAGGAAGCTGAATGTGAATGAGATGTAAGTAAAAACAATGCAGTGAAGATTTAATAAGTTAAACGCAAAGGGGAAACCCTAGAAGGGTCCTGTTCGGGCAGCGCAGGACACAGTGCATGTGGCCTTGCGCCTCCGTGCCATCTCAGCTTCCCAGAGCCCACAGGGAACGGCACTGAATCCCCGGGCAACGCTATGGACTCCATAGACAGGACCCCACACTGCGCCTCAAGGCCCTCCTTCACAAAAACCAAGCCAAAACCGCAGACAAGGGCCTTCTGGTGGAATTCCAAAAACACGCCCACCGACACCTGCTCGCCAGCGCTCCCACAACCGCCTGTGCCCGTGGCCCTGAACCTTCCATGGACCCGGTCGGTCGGGGGACAGAGAGGAGCCTGGCTGGCTGGCCTCACCATGGAAGGTCTTTTCTTTCCTCACAGCACTGGCTTCCATGGTGTCGGGCAGTGACCCTCGCGCGGTAACAATGCAGCATCTACGTGTGAGAACCAGGCAATGTCCTGGCTCAGACCTGAGCTACATAACGTCCTCCCTCCCACCAGCCTTGGGCGAGGGCAACTCGCAGCCAAACGACAATGACAGAGCTTTGCAGCGCCTGGAAGAGGAAATGAACCCTGGGCGCCAGGCGGGCCGCAGGGCTGCGCGTACATGCTGTGCGGGACGCTGCGCTCGGCACTCTCTTGGTCCAGGTCCTGCCGCCAGGGCTCACAGCGCTTCCAGCCGTCCTCCGTTTTAACCCAGCTCCATCCAGGAGATCGCCAGTCCTGGCCCAGAAACGGCATCGCTCTGTAAAAACAGTTGATTCACGTTTAAAATGTATGAGTAATTGGCAAGTTTCGTTTCACTGAGATCACTTCTCATTAATCTTTACAAAGTAAGTGTTTACTTAATATTTAAATATCTGCACAGGCATTAAGTGCTGGTGTGACATGGGGGATAAAGCGGTGGTGATAACAGTGCCTCGGCAGCGGGCAGCGGGCAGCGCTGAGTGACAGTCTGGGATGCGGAGTGGTGGGTTTACTAGCTCCATGCTGCTCAGTCAGGTCATCAGGGGCTGGGTCCCAGCTGGAGAACAGGGGGGGGGGGGTAATGACGGGAGCATTATCCCACACGAGCGCTCTCTTCGCCAGAAATCGGAGCAACATAAAGGAAGCATGTTCATGTCCATCACCTGTAGGCAGTTTGATCTGGTTGAAGCTTAATGAGCAGTTGAGGGTGGAGAAGTGATGGGGGACAGTCAGGCAGAGTCCGAGGGCCCAGAAAGGACCCTCCAGGTGAGTGATTGGATCACACCCGAGCTTTACATACAAACTGGGGTCACACTGTGAAGACCAGACTGAGGGTGCGCCCGGAGGAAACAGTTAGGACTAGAGGCTACGGAATATTGGCCTGTAAGCGATGAGAGGGCGTGGCTGCAGGAGGAACAGTGGGAGGAGGAACCACTGAGGAGGGGGAGGCCATCGGGGGGCTTCTCTCTGTGCTCCCCCAACTCCCAGGGACGTCAGTGACAAGGATGTGAGCTCCCAGCAAAAGGACCCGGTGCCCGACCGGCTGGAACAGAGAAGAGGGCTGGACATGCCTGTGGGCTTTGCTGTGCCTGTGGTGACAGCCACTACACTAGACTCCAGGTATAAAAATAGGACTTAAAATGAACCCTAAAGCTTAGGAACCGATGAGAGTGAGACCTGGAATACCAGCTCTCCCACTGCCTCCAGCTGCCTGCCCTGACCTTGCTGGGCCCGAAGTCGGGAAGCATTCACAGCTCCCGCGCTGCCCGCTGCCCCTCCCAGGTCTCTCGGCCCTGATGAGTGATGGCACAGTGGGAGGCGCTGTCTGGAACACATATGCGGTTCCTGTCTGTCTTCCTCCAAGAAAACGCCATGTCTTGTTCAGCTCTGTGACCCGCCTACGGTGAACAGTGCCCGCACACGCAGGGGCTGGGTAACACCAAGTGAGCACAGGCACCACAGACCCATGGCCAGGAGAGAGCAGGCTGGAGAGCACAGGACGCAAGCACACGCGGCATCAGAGCCCCCGGTGCGCCATCAGAGAGGAACAGAGTCCGCGAAGACTGCATCTAGAGGACACGCAGAGGAAGATAGCCCAGGAAGGAAGCTGAAAGGAAGAGGCTTTCAGGGAGGGAGAGCAGGATGTCAAGAGAACAAAGTATTTTAAGAAAGAAATGATGTACAAAGAGGAAAATGTTATAAAGAAGCCAGTACTGTAAGAATTGAAAGTTATACACTGAGTTTAGCTACAACACAGTAGCTGATCACCCAACCAAAAATAGTTTCAACAGAATAATGTGTTATATTACTCTGAGGTCCCAACGCGGACTCGGCGTATTTCACAAATGTGGAGTATTTACAGGGCACATGAGATGGAAATGTTCAAATACAATCTCCAACTATGTTCGGTCTGACTCACGCAGGTTATTAAATAGGCATTTACAATGGCTCAGAGGAGACAAAATTCTCAGAAGGAAATGATAAGTCTTCCACAGGATTCCTGGGTCAGCTAGCTACCAGTGCTCAGCTCCTGAACGGATGTACGAAATGTGTGCTGAAGAGAATCCCCAAACCAGCTAAACTGATTTATAACCAGAACACATCTCCTTCAGTCATATATTAATTTAAGTTCCTGCTTTAGAAGACACTTAAAATCACTCCTTAAGTCTTAACACTATTTTGACAAGCCTCACCTTTCAGACTGGCTTCACAGCCCAGCCCCACTGGCATGCAAAAGCCGCCAGCAGGCCCAGCCATCGGCAGGATCATCTAGGGCAGCGGTTCTCAACCTTCCCAACGCCGCGACCCTTAATACAGTTCCTCATGGTTGTGGTCACCCCCAACCATAAAATTATTTTCATTGCTACTTCATAACTGTAATTTTGCTACTGTTATGAATCGTCATGTAAGTATCTGATATGCAGGATGTATTCTCATTGTTACAAATTGAACATAATTAAAGCATAGTGATTAATCACAAAAACAGTATGTAATTATATATGTGTTTTCTGATGGTCTTAGGCGACCCCCATGAAAGGGTCATTCGACCCCCAAAGGGTCGCAACCCACAGGTTGGCGACCCACAGGTTGCGAACCGCTGATCTAGGGCATGTGCTGTTTTATTTTCATAAAGCTTCAGGTACAGGCCAGAGAAGACTCTACAAAAGGCAAGTCCTGCAATGTAGTCTCATAAGAAACACACCAAAGAAAAGTGTCTGTTAGGACCATCTTTGACTGTCAAAGTATCAAAGTATCTTTCAATATCATTCCATGGATTCAGAATCTGTGATTAAAAACGAAAAATCTGGTGGCAACTGTGCAGAATATTGCTAAACAGACCAACTAAATACAGGATTACTCCAATGACAAACCTGTAAGCACAGAACAAATGTATTACTATGCTATCTGCACCTTCCCTAAGTGTGCACCATCTAGCTGAGAAACTAAAAAGAGAGAGAGAGAAAACCACATACAATAATATTAATACATGCAGATATATATAAAACATATACAAATATATACATACTAGAGGTCCAGCGTGCATGAAACGTGCGCAGTTAGAGTCCCTGGGCCTAGCCTGGCCTCCGTCACATGGCCTCTGTCACCCTGAAACGCTAGGTGAAGTTCCCCGCCCCAAGATGCTCTGCAAACCTGCGACTGCTCCGCGAGGCTTGCTGCCGCCCCGCGAAGCTCACTGCTGAATGCTCCGTGAAACTCCCTCTCCCCTGACCCCGTGACTGCTCTGTGAAACTCGCTGCCCTCCCATGACTGCTCTGCTAAACTCACAGCCACCCCGCGAAGCAGCCCGCCACCGCCGCTCAACAGTCCCCAGTCCCACCCCACCGCCAGCACCCCCCATAGTGAGCGGCTCGGGGGCTTGGGGGGTGGGGGGTACCGAGAGGTGCTCCATGCACTTCATGGTGACCAGTCGCCCGTTCAGTTGTGACGGCACCTAGCTCTTTATATATATTAGGATGTGCAATTCTGTAATGTGGGTTCTGAATGAGTAGTAGAGAGGGAATAACTGAAAGAAATTCAGAGAAAAAAGCAAACCCCTGGGAAACCTCTGAAAAGAACAGAACATGAGCTCAGCCTTGAAGCTCAGTGAGGCCTTCAGTGAATGGAGAGGCAAAGACAACATACCAATCACCGAAGTGGCAGCGGGGAAAACCTGCAGATGGGAATGTCCATGACTCGTGTGAGAATACTGAGCAGAACAGGTTGGCTGAAATAGAGAAAGCTACAGAAGGTTGCTAGAGAGAAACTAAGATTGGTGACTAGAAGCCACATCAGAGAATGTTGACTATCAAAGGTATTGGGACCTTATTCTCTGACTGGAGGCCTGGTGCATGAAATTCGTGCACGGGTAGCCCATCAGGGCTGATTGGGGCCTTCCAGCTGCTGGCCGGGGCCTTCCTTCCCCCCATTACTGGCTGCCAGCTGGGGCCTTCCCTCTTTCCATGCCACCCCTGGTGGTCAGTGCACATCATAGTGAGCAGTCGAACTCCCAGTCGGTCAAACCCCCGAGGGGACAATTTGCATATTAGCCCTTTATTATAGAGGGTAATTAAAAGTTTTAAAGCCATGTAGCAACATACACAGAAACTGTTTTAAGAATTACTTGCCGCCTTAACTGGTTTGGCTCAGTGGATAGAGCGTCAGCCTGTGGACTGAAAGGTCCCAGGTTTGATTCCGGTCAAGGGCATGTACCTTGGTTGCGGACACATCCCCAGTAGGGGGTGTGCAGGAGGGAGCTGATCGATGTTTCTCTCTCATCGATGTTTCTAACTCTCTATCTCTCTCCCTTCCTCTCTGTAAAATAATCAATAAAATATATATTTAAAAAAAACAAAATAAAATAAATTAGAATGAGGATGACCCATCACTTTTTGAGAATTTATGTATCTGTTCTGCCACAGACCTGAATTGCTAGAGTTTTATAATATACGTTTATTTTAATTAAAATTACCTTTGAGATTTTCAAAATGCAGAAATAAAAACTAGAAATCACTGTTGAAAATTAAATGTGTAAGAGCAACTATTGAAAAGGTGGGGTCCAGCTGTGAAACAGCTGGTACAATTTCCAATTTTATGCCAACTGATGCGAGAGAGCACACGTGCTCAAACCCAGCTAAACCTCCCCTTCATCTCGACTTCACGGGCAGAGAAGAGGGTGGGGCGTTTGAGGGACAGGGCCTCAGGAAGTTCACTTGCAGTGGAAATTCCTGACACGAGAGCATCAGACTCATCAGGAAACGCCTCTCCTTCAGCAAGCATACTTTTTGTAACTAATGCGAACAGCAGACATTTATTAGATCTTAGTCTGGGTAAGGCATTACTCTAACCGTTTACCTGTCTGATCTCCTCTACAGGACCTGACAAGGCAGACAATGTTCTCACTCTCATCTCACAGGTTAATTCTCCCATCTGTCAGTTAAAAAACAGGGGCCAACAGCTGGCGAAGCGGCATTTACACTGGTGGACTGCCACTCCAGGCTCGATGCGTATTTTTGTAACAGCACAGCCTGAAGGCCTTATGAAACAGAGGTCACAGAACTGTGGAGTTTTTCTTCTCATTCACCTTATGTTACACATATACCAGAAATAAGCTAACGTAACCACAGATCCTTCCTATATAATAAAAGGGTAATATGCAAATCGACCGAATGGCAGAACGACCAGTTGCTATGACACACACTGACCACCAGGGGGCAGACACTCAACACAGGAGATGCTGCCTGGTGGTCTGGGAATGCAGCTCAGCCAGAAGCTGGGCTCATGGCTGGTGAATGCAGCAGGAGTGGCGGGAGCCTCTACCACCTGGGAATCTTTTTAAAATCCTGATTTCTGGGCCTCATCCTCCGGAAATTCTGTTTCCTTGTTATGGGGTGGGGCCACAATATTAGTAACAAAGAAACAGAATTTCCGGAGGATGCGGCCCAGAAATCAGGATTTTAGAAAGATTCCCAGGTGATTCTAAGGCATCAGGAAGGTTGAGAACCACTGCTCTAAGCAAAGCTAAAGACCCCTGGGGGGATGTCCGACTGCCGGCTTAGGCCTGCTCCCCGGGGAAGGCAGACATCCCCCAAGGGGTCCTGGACTGCCAGAGGGCGCTGGCAGGGCTGAGGGACACCCCCTCCTGCCCCCCCCTACCCCCAGTGCACGAATGTCCTGCACCCACCAGGCCTCTAGCTTAAAAATAAAAACACCAAGACAAGGAAAACCTGACAGGAAACGTAACTCAGTACACTTTCAAAGGCTGCCCTGGGCAGTGCACCCTCGGACCAAAGTGTCTCAGGTTCAATTCCTGGTCAAGAGCACGGACCTGGGCTCAGGTTTGATCCGGGGCCCAGGGGCCAACCAGTCAGTCTCTCTCTCTCTCTTTCTCTCTCTGCCCCCCTCCCTCCCTTCTATCTCGAAGAAGAAGAAAAATCAATGGAAAAAATAAAAATATCCGTGGGTGAGGGAGGATTAACAAAAAAAGGCAAGACTACATATGTTTTCTACTTGTTTTTCGGTTAGAGGAGCAACTCAGTCAGGCATCCATCAGTAAGTACGTGTGAGTGTGAGCAGGAGCCACACCATGAACAGACCGCCACCAAGGACAGCGCGTTGCAGGGCAATGTGAAGGCGCTTTCGGAGCAAAAACCTGGCAAAGGAGGCCCCTTATGTGTCATTTTCATCATCGGTTTTGAAAAAGTCAGTTTCGTTGCTGTCAGAGTCACCGTCCGCTTACCATCCGGCCTTTCTCACTGCTCTGCGCTCCCCACAAAGCTCCTCACTGAGGACCTAACGCTGATGGGGGTTCCAAGTGCAGGTCCTGGACCGGGAAGGACGTGAGGACTGAACCGAGGGCTGGGGCCGCGCTGCTCGCTGCCCTGGCCCGGGAGGGACCCCCGCTGGGTGCGGCCCTGGAGGGACCCGCTCTGGGTGCGGCCCGGGAGGGACCCCCG
>NW_006298272.1:20135-20601 GCF_000327345.1 Myotis davidii | reverse complement strand
CCCCGCTGGGTGCGGCCCGGGAGGGACCCCTGCTGGGTGCATCCTGGGGGCGGGGCGGGCGCTGAGGAAAGGGGGAGGATGACGCAGGAAAGGAGGGAAGAAAAGGCGTTTCCGACGGGGCGGGACGGCCAGGGTTGGAGGAAAAGGAACCTGAGTTCCGGGACAAGTCTGCCATCTTTTTTTCTTTAAAATGCCACTTCATTCTTTTGGAAAGATTAAGAATATTTTTTTTAAAGACAAAGACTGGAAAGTAATACGGAAATAATGTTAAAGCTTTCTCGATTAAATTTGAAATGGTGGAAATGCAGGTGCTTTATTTTGCTTTCATTGCCGGAAGTCGCTGCGGAAAGCCCCGCCCTCCATCCTGATTGGCCGACGCGGGCCGCGTGACCGTGTTGCTACCCGGGTCGGGAGGCCAATGCGCGGGCATGCGCAGTGGGGCATCCTCCCGCTCTCCGCAGTGTAG
>NW_006298272.1:14970-20110 GCF_000327345.1 Myotis davidii | reverse complement strand
GAACCGGGCCGGGGCCTCCTCCCTCCTCCCGCCCAGCCAGCGCGGGCACCGGGAGGGGAAGTGGAGCAGGGGCCGTGGTGTTCGCAGCAGCAGCACCTGATCCCGGTGGCGCCGGGCATGCGGCCAGAGGGCTCCCCACCTAGTCGGTTCCCACCCCAAGCACCGAAACCCACGAGCAGCGCGAGCGACCGAGATTCGCTTTCCGACCTGTGCGCCGGGTTATTTTTTATACGTAGTTTGAGGCGCAAGGGCTGTGCACTTACAAGCAATTCAGGGTATTGTTCAATCTTTCTAGAAGTTGGCCATCTCCCCTAGGAGAAGGAACCCCCGTCAGGCTGCAGGTGCGGGTCACAGTGGGCCGAGTCCAGCTGGAAGCAGGACCGCTGACGCTGGGTCCGGAAAGGCTGCCCACGAGCCCTGTGAACGCACGGTCGCCTTATCCCGTCTGGCCTCATGTCCTCACCATGCAAATATTTAAAGCAGTGCTCGGTGCATGGTGAGCAGAGGCTGGTATCTGATCTTAGTACTTTTCTTTATCAAATGTGGTTTTTCATTTGGAACACACTGCAGGAAGCATATTTTTAAATATGTTTTTATTGATTTCAGAGAGGAAGGGGGAGAGAGAGAGAGAGAGAGAGAAACATCAGTGATGAAAGAGCATCATCGATCGGCTGCCTCCTGCACACCTCCTATGGGGGATCTAGCCTGCACCCTGAGCATGTGCCCTGACTGTGCTAGGGGCTGGGGCCTGGCAAAGAAGAATGACTGAGTAGGCTGAGGGGCAGGGACCATGGGAGAGAAAAATTGCTAATTATCTCGCTAGAAAAGCAATGTGTTATGATTAAACCCAGCCAGGTGTGGCCTTGCTTTCCTCCCGTTTGTACTTGTAAACTTTATGAGAACTTTTACCCAGCCAGTATCAGAGATGGCTAATGAACCGCTTTGCAGTTTGTTTTTTTCTTTTCAGAAATACTTCGTAATATTGCAGATAAAAGGCTTTGCTGTACTCTCGGTCTGCACTGCAAGCTGCGAGGCTCTTACGCAGCTATAGTCAGCTGGCCAGCTTAATAAAGGCTCTTAAAATTTAAACTTTGAGTCAGTGGTCTATCTCACTGATTGAACCCGTAACATTTGGGGGCTCGCCCGGGATCCCTGGCAGGGGTGAGAGGGACCCCTTATTTAGGGCAGGAGGCTCTCCCCTGCAGGGGTGAGAGGGACCCCCCCCTATTTAAGGTAGGAGGCTCTCCCCCACTTGTTGCCGGGCACGCAGCAAGATACCCCACATCCCTGTGGGGAACGACTACCAAGGAGGCCTCCAGTCCACCCAAAAACTTTCAATTCGGAAACCGAGCCACCTGGACTCTCGAGAGAGGTAAGGACCGGTCGTTAAACAGGAATTGGGACGTCCCACAGAAAGACCTATACAGAGGGCTGGAAGCAGCGGTACTGCTGGTCCTGACCTGCGGCCACCATGGTGGCCGGGGTCCCTGGTAGGTGCAGCTTTAGGCTGCACCGGGTTTGTCTGGTGTTTGTTTGTCTTAGTGTTTGTTGTCTTGGTGTTTGTCAAAATGGGGCAGTCATCGTCTGCTTCTGTGTGCTCCCCACTGCAATGTTTTCTTAAGAATTTTCAGGACTTCAAGGAGAGAGCCGGAGACTACGGATATGATGGTAATGCTTTTGATTTGCAGAAATTCTGTGAACGGGAGTGGCCCACTTTCCAGGTGGGATGGCCGGACGTAGAGACTTTTGATTTAACCACTGCTTATCGGGTTCACCATGTTGTCTACGGCCGGCCGGGTCACCCCCACCAAATTCCCTATATTCAAGTGTGGGTCAGTATTTTGGCTGAAAAACCAAGGTGGTTAAAGAGTTGTCAGAATAAGAAAAAGAAATTGGGACAGAGACAGACAGTCCTCTTGGCTTCGGCCCTGAAGGGCAAAACTCCCCCTGTTCTGCAAGGTCCGGGTGAGAAGGCACCCCCCGGGGTCAGACCGCCTCCCTATGTTCCCCCAGCGCTGGATCCAGGTGAGCCCAGGCCTCAGGCCCAGGCCACGCCACCGGCTCTTGACCCGGAGCCCCTACCTCCCCCAACGCCCCCGGTCGGAGGGGCTTTGTCATCCTCCAACCCCTTCAGTCCGTCCCATACTAGACAGGGAACGGAATATGGAGCTTCCGGAGGTGTTCGGCCAGCAGCCCCAGCGCCTCTCCTGCCGTTGAGGCAGGCTAGGCCACCGGACCTGGGCCTGGATGGCCAGCCTTTCATGATTTATGTCCCCCTTTTCAACTAGTGACCTGTACAATTGGAAGAACCAGAATCCTTCTTTCTCCCAGAATCCACATGCTGGGGTCCAACCCCAGCAGGTCCGGAGGTCCCCAAAGGTGTGGACGGAGTCGGCGAAGAAGGAATGACACAGAGACAGCGTTCAGTTGATCAGCAGCCCAGTCAGGTTCTCTAGCCAAGTTCTGGTCAGGATCTCCAGCGAAGTTCTGGTTAGGATCTCCAGCCAGGTTCTGTGTCCATGTTCTCTTGCTAGGTTCTCCAGCCAGGCTCTCCAGCCTCTCCAGCCAGGTTCTGTAGCCATGTTCTCTCGCTCGGTTCTCCAGCCAGGTTCGGTAGCCAGGTTCTGTAGCCAGGTTCTGTCCAGGATCTTTTGCCATGTTCTCTCCAGCGAAGTTCTTCTGTCTCTAGGTTCTGTGTAGGTTCTGTCTTCTAAGTTAGTGCAAAGAAGGTGAGCAAACATATTAAGAACA
The DNA here is from genome assembly GCF_000327345.1 of Myotis davidii. Taxonomy (NCBI): domain Eukaryota; kingdom Metazoa; phylum Chordata; class Mammalia; order Chiroptera; family Vespertilionidae; genus Myotis; species Myotis davidii. Next base: position 17,359 of record NW_006298272.1, on the reverse strand, counting down.
GTATGCCATATACGCCAGGTCCCTTGAAACAGCGAGGATAGACCGGCTCCTGGCACAACCTCATCCATGTTTCTCTATCTCTATCTCTATCTCTATCTCTATCTCTATCTCTATCTCTATCTATCTCTATCTCTATCTCTATCTCTATCTCTATCTCTATCTCTATCTCTATCTCTATCTCTATCATCTCTCTCCTTCCATTACTCCCTTCCCCTATCTCTCTAAATAAATAAATCAATGAACCTGTCCTCAGGTGAGGAAATAAAAAATCCAGAATGCATATATAAAGAACTCACGCAATTCAACAACAAAAGAACAATTCAATTAAAAATGGCAGAGGATGTGTACAGACATTTATTCAAAGACATACAAATGGCAAAGAGATACCACAAAGATGCAAATTCAAACCACAATGAGATACCACCTCAGAGCTGTTAGGATGGCTACTAACAAAAAACAACAAGAGATAAAAAGTATTAACCAGGATGTGATAGAAAGGAAACCTTTGTACACTGTAGGACGGCACCTCAATACAGCCATTCAGACCAACTGTAGGGAAGTTCCTCACAACATTCAAAATAGAACAAACATATGGTCCAACAGTCCCACTTCTGTTATACTCTATCCAAAAGAAACCAAGATCAGTATCTGAAAAAGGTATTTGCACTCCTATGTTTACTGCAGCATTATTCATAATAACCATGGTAAGAAATTACTTCAAGAATCTGTCAGCAGCCCTAACCGGTTTGGCTCAGTGGATGGAGCGTCAGCCTGCGGACTCAAGGGTCTCAGGTTCGATTCTGGTCAGAGGCATGTACCTTAGTTGCGGGCACATCCCCAGTAGGGAGTGTGCGGGACAGGGGTTAATCTCTCTTTTGGAGTCTGTGTTTTTTACCCATCAACCTACGTGGGATGATTGTCAGCAGTTATGGCAAACCCTTTCCACTTCAGAAGAGAGAGTCAAGGCGGAAGGGAGGAGATTTGTGCTGGGTCCAGATGGGCAGCCTACATCTGACCAAGACAGATTAGATGCTGTGTTTCCCTCCAGGCGGCCCAACTGGAACCCCAATAGTGAGAGGGGAAAGGAGGCTCTCGATCGGTATCGCCAGACTCTATTGGGGGGCATCCGAGCTGCTGCTCGGAGACCCACAAACCTCTCTAAGGTGACAGAGACAGTCCAGGGGCCTAATGAGAGCCCGGCAGCTTTCCTTGAGAGGCTGTGCGAGGCCTTTCGGGTGTATACCCACATTGACCCTGATGCCCTGGAAAGTCGGAGGGCTGCCATTGTTGCATTTGTTTCCCAGTCAGTCCCAGATATTTGGAAAAAGTTGCAGAAGTTAGAGGGCTTTGAGGGGAAATCAATCTCTGAGTTGGTTGAGGTGGCCCAGAAGGTTTTTAACAATCGGGAGGACCCAACGGCAGGTTTAAATGCCCGGATGGCCAAGGTCCTCCTGGCCCTAAACGAGGAAAAAGGCCCAAGAGGCCGGAGAGACAATAAGGACAAAGGAAAGCCTTGCGAGAGAAAAGGAGTCTGGCCCAGACTTGGGAAAAATCAGTGTGCGTTTTTCAAAGAGGAAGGACATTGGAAAAGGGAGTGCCCTGAGCGTGCGGGGGAGCCGAATCCCGTGCTGGTGGAGGAGGTGGATTAGGGTCGTCAGGGCTCAGGTGGTCCCCGAGAACCCAGGATAACTCTGACTGGGGGGCCAGAAGGTGGACTTCCTTGTGGACATGGGAGCCACCTTCTCTGTCCTACAAAGCCAGTGGGTCCGGTCTCTAAGACCAAAATCCCCATCCAAGGGGCAACTGGAAAAGTGAAATCCTACCCATGTACTAAAGGTCGGATCAGTGACCTAGGGAATGGTTTGGTTACTCACACATTCCTAGTAATGCCACAGTGCCCTTACCCTCTCCTAGGCCGGGACTTGCTGAGTAAATTACGGGCCACAATCTCCTTTGAAGGGCCAGGACCTGAGGTCAAATTACAAGGCCCAGGGACTGCAGGGATATATCTCCTCACGCTACCCTTACAGGAGGAATATTTACTACATGAGGAGGAGCCTGGGGAAGTCTCAGCAGATGCCCATCTCCAACAATTAAGACAGGCTATCCCGGGAGTTTGGGCGGAGGACAATCCGCCATGGCTAGCTAAACACGGGCCTCCCATTGTAGTCCAGCTGACCAGCAGTGCCACCCCGTCAGAGTCCGGCAATATCCAATGAGCCAGAAAGGGAGAGTAGGAATCGCAAGCACATTAAGAGGCTGAAAGAGGCTGGAATCTTGATTCCTTGCCAATCTGCTTGGAACACTCCCCTGTTGCCAGTACAGAAACCAGGGACTGAGGATTTCAGGCCGGTGCAGGACTTAAGGGAAGTAAACAAGAGGGTTGAGC
>NW_006298272.1:12952-14899 GCF_000327345.1 Myotis davidii | reverse complement strand
ATTTGGGGTATCGGGTCTCAGCTATGCACTACCCGAGTGACATATTTGGGTTACAACATAGAAGGTGGTAGGTGAACTTTATCCAATAACAAAATAAAGGCCATCTTGTCAATCCCCAGGCCTACCACCAAAAGGCAAGTCCGGAAGTTCCTCGGGGCAGTGGGTTGTTGCAGACTATGGATCCTAGGTTTTGCAGAAATTGCAAAACCACTACACTCCACAACGGGGGGAAAGGAGCCTGCCCTGGTCTGGACGGAAAAGGAGGAAGAAGCCCTGGTAAGTGCCCCGGCACTCACCCTGCCAGACCTAACCAAACCCTTCCAGCTATATGTAGCTGAGAACAAAGGGGTGGTGAAAGGGGTCCTCACACAACCCCTAGGACAATGGAAACGCCCTGTTGCTTATCTCTCTAAGAGACTTGACCTGGTGGCCTCGGGATGGCCCAACTGGTTGAGAGCCATTGCAGCCACCGCCCTGTTGGTAGAGGAAGCTTCAAAACTAACGTTTTGTCAAAATCTCCAAGTAGTGGCCCTGCATGCAGTTGAGTGCCGGAAGCCGGTCCATCCTTGCTGCTTGACACAGTCGCTGCAGGAAAGAAACATCTGCACAGCATATGTTTCAAGGGACCTGGCGTATATAGCATACTGTTCTTAATATGTTTGCTCCCCTACTTAGCGCTATGTGTTTTAACCAAGGTCACCTCTCCGAGAAAGGTTGTTTCCCCAGGTAGGGATTTTTCCCTGAAGTCAGGGAGGGGAAGAAACTCCTTAACTAAGTGCCAGGCGGGTAGTCAATCACTTTAACTACAAACAATCATGCTTAAGCTACATAATCTTTACTCCCTGGAATGGAGATAAGAAACGCCCTAACCTTTGTAATAGAAATTGACAGGATTAAAATCAACTGGTATAAATATGGATGTGACAAGACAATAAACGGCAGAACTTCTCTGGAGATCCAGACCAGAACTTGGCTGGAGATCCTGGCTAGGCTGCTGATCAACTGAATGCTGTCTCCATGTCATTCCTTCTTCGCCGATTCCGTCCACACCTTTGGGGACCCCTGGACCTGCTGGGGGTGGACCCCGGCAAAATCACAAACATATTTTCTCTTCTACTAGACTGGAAGCTTCACAGGTGAGGGTCTGGACTGTTTTCATTTTTCACTAAGTCGAACCTCAGTCACCTATCCTCACCTAGTTTTTCATATATGTGAAATGAAAATGTTAGAAATTAGGACTGAGGATATCAATTATTTATCTTTATCTTAGTGTAAGAAAGGAGCCACATGCTAACCTGACAAGCTCAGGGGAGTCCTGTGTGGCAGTCTTGCAAACTCAGAGACCTAAAATAACCACAAAAGATGGTTTGAAAATAAAATATTTAACTACAAACAGGGTATAGTGGGAAGTCATGTACTAAGCTGATATTTTCCCTGACAAAGATCAACTTTGATCCTTACTGAGCCCATTTGCCTTTTTGCCTCTAAGATAAAATATCTTCTGAGATGTCTGGGTACCTTGTAACTTCCTTTTTACCCCGGGACCCCTTAGGGCACAACAAATGACACCAGGACATTCCCTCACTGTCATTGTTATCAAGTTAATTGTCAACTGTTAATTATGTTAAGCTATCCTGTACCCATCTGTGTAAGAGAAGCACATGTCATTTCACTTGTTATTTCTCCTATCCCAGAGGTTTCCTCTGCTTTGCTTTATCCCTCCTCCTTAATCTATCACCAATGAATTTCACATAACCCATCTACGTCCCTCCTTTGATTGCAAACTTAACCTCGCCATTCTCTGGAGCATTATCTCAATTCATTGAGGTTCAGCTTCCGAGCATATGTGGACAGTTTGGCTCAAATAAACTCACAAAAATTCTTTACAGGTTTCAATGTTTTTTTTTTACGTTAACAAACTAAAGCATGCACTAAAGCAGGCACTGT
>NW_006298272.1:10299-12511 GCF_000327345.1 Myotis davidii | reverse complement strand
TCTTGGGGGGCCCCGGAGGGAGCGGCCCCCCCTCCCCTCCCGCCCCTGCCCCCACGTGCGCTCAGCTCATCAGCAGCTGAGACTGGGGCAGGTCAGTGAGTCTGCGTCCTGCCTGGCCTGGCCAGCAGCACCCGCCGCTTCGGCCGCGGCCTCGGCCGTTTCCGGGCCCTGGAGGCTCCGAACCCCGGCCAGGCCCGGCCCCCAGGCCCCTAGAGGCCGGACCCCAGGACACGCCGCCGGGGATGGCACCGCCGGACCAGTGAGCGCTGGGCTCGGGACAGTCTCTGAGAGCGCCTCCCACGCCATGGGCATCGAGGAGGGTCCGTGACCAGCTCGGGCCACGGGGAGTGCGGGACCTGGGACCCAGCAGACCTTGGGACAGGGCAGGACCAGGACGGGCGGACCCTGGGAGGGGTCGTCTGGGAGGTCTCCACATTGGCCTGGCCGTGGGAAGGTCAGGACTAGGGGGTACGCCCACTCAGAGGACTGGGACCCCAGATCCAAAAGGCCGGGTCCTGGGACAGTCCTGGGACCTGAAACACCACCTCCCCGAGGCCAGACCCCTGGACGGTCCCAGCAGGCAGGGCTTGGGCCATGTGACAGGCTCTAGGGGTGAACAGGGCCCCACAGGCCTCTGAGGAGGTGGGGGTGCTGGGGCAGGACCGTGAAGGCCGAGACCCTGATAACAGCTGGGCTTGGAGACAGGTTTCGGTGAAGCCAGGACTCCCGACAAGGGGTGAAAAGCGCCCAGGCCCCACTAGTGGGCCCGGCCCCCAGGAGTTGGGGCCCCGATACAAGGCCCTGGGGTGCCCAGAGTCTGCCCGTGCTATGAAAGCTCTGGAGCACCAAGGGACCCTGGTGAGGCCGCCTACAGACCTCTGATGATGCTGTCTGGTTCTCAGAAGCAGATACAAGACAGGAATAAAAGCCACTTCCTACCTCTCTATGCCCCTGGTTGTGAGCTGGTCCGCAGGGTTATCTGAGCTGGACCTCCCTGAGAAGGGGCAGAATGAGAGCTTGCCGTTCGGTAGGAATATATGTGGGTGGTGACCATGAAATTAGCATAATTTCCCAGAAGGAAGGGGGCTTGAAGGAAGCTGTGTTACGGGTGCTTGAGGGTTCCCAGGCCTTTTCAATCTACATGGACCCACGTGCTCACTATTAGGAAGACCTAGCTTCTGTAAAAAACGAACGTTTGTGGAGGCACCTGGTGTTTCCTTCAACAGGGGCATTCTGAGGACACTGCTCAGTGACATGGCATCGCAGCAGGACAGGCGCTGCGGGGGCCCCACGCAGCTGAGGCACCTGCAACAGTCCAGGGCGTGGAATCAGATTAGAATGTTGTTGTCAGGGGCTGGGGGAGGGGAGGGAGGGGGTCATGCTGGGCAGGAAGTCTGAGGAGCAGATGGAACAGTCTCTGGGGCTCACTGGGCAGCGCCCGCCCCAGTCAGTGCTGGGCCCCACAGCGACCTCCAGGTTCACTGGGCGATGCTGAACCACTGAGCCACCCGGGCCACAGGGCCCCTTGAACCTCCCGCCTCTCGGGGTTGATGCAAGATGCTCCCTCAGCCTCTGAAGCACAATCCCGAGAGTCCAGGAGAGTGACGTGCCCTCAGCACAGCTGAGCACAGCCGGTCCCTTCCCACGGACACCGCCACTCCTGCCGCCCGTACCCACCCATCCGATCCAGCGGGGGAACACCACACCTCAGGGAGGTGGTTACCCATGGGCTCCTCAGGTTCTCAGGCCTCCACACTTGGACTAGTTATACTATTGACTTTCTCCAGTTTGCGAAGCACAGATGATAGGGCTCAACGGATGAGCCTATTCCTAGAAATGTCTTACATGCTTCCATGTAGACCCTGTGGGTCAGTCTGCAGAACACTGCCTAACAGAGGGACCTAGCACAGGCAGCACCTCACCCATTTACCCACTCCTTCTGTTACCCATCCTGACAGGCTGAATTAAAACACCTACTCTAGCCTTCCTCTGTAGAGAGAGACAGAGGAAGGGTTATGGGAATAAAGCCAATTCCCATGGATATAACCTGTCTGCAGGGTTACATCTTATGTGGTGTAGAAATACTCAGAAAAAGTGTTATGTGCCTGAGTGACTTCCGTATTTCGATCAAAGGAATTTGGATGATTTCCCTGCCCACAGGCACGTTACTTCCTCCGCACCAGGCTGACAGGCATGGGTTGGGAGGCCCAGC
>NW_006298272.1:5617-9852 GCF_000327345.1 Myotis davidii | reverse complement strand
CGTGGTTAAAACACAAAGCGCCAAAAAGGGGAGCAAACACATTAAGAACAGTATGCCATATACACCAGGACCCTTGAAACATATGCTGTGCAGGTGTTTCTTTGCTGCAGCGACTGTGTCAAGCAGCAAGGATGGACCGGCTCCCAGCACCCAGCACCCAGCACCCAGCACCCAGCACCCAGCGGCTCGGTTCTTTGCTGTGTGGACAAGACCTTGTGGTACTGGAGGCCCTGCCTTGTGCCCTGAACCCCTCCTGGCACAAGTCCTGACTTGGGGGTTCACCAGCAGCACCATGAGGACGTCTCGTGTCCACGGTCAATCCCAGCAGCGAGTCCCCTTCACCTCGCGGGTTGGTGGGTCACTTAGCATGTCCCATTGTATCCACCCACTGAGCAGCCACAAGGAGGCAGAGATGCCCAGAGAGAAGGAAAGACCTGGAGGGAGTGACAAATTGGTGCTGAGCCCTGCAGCCGAACGGCATTCCCAGCACCCAGCACCCAGCACCCAGCGGCTCGGTTCTTTGCTGTGTGGACAAGACCTTGTGGTACTGGAGGCCCTGCCTTGTGCCCTGAACCCCTCCTGGCACAAGTCCTGACTTGGGGGTTCACCAGCAGCACCATGAGGACGTCTCGTGTCCAGGGTCAGTCCCAGCAGCGAGTCCCCTTCACCTCGCGGGTTGGTGGGTCACTTAGCATGTCCCATTGTATCCACCCACTGAGCAGCCACAAGGAGGCAGAGATGCCCAGAGAGAAACATGCTGGGTGGCAAGCTGGATGGTTCTGGGCTGTCCTAACTCCCTCATTATCCTCATGAGCTCAGCCTTTATCAGGGCAAGTCTCTCCTTGTTGACGGTCCCTTGGGTCCTGTAACACTCCAGGGGGATGGGGTACACCTCGCGCTGTAAACTGTGCAGCCCGGTTGTGTGGCGCAGCAGCTTCTCCACGGTGGCCACGGGGAAGTTGTTCATATAGATGGTGAAGTGTCTGAGCTGGTGGCAGTGGCTCAGGACAGGCAGGATGGCCTCCACTTGGGAGTCCGCCATCTCACATTTATCCAGACCCAGGAACTGGAGGGTGGGTGCCACTGCTTCCAGCAGAGTTCGGAGGGGCTCACTGAAATCCGCAAGGTCGACGCCAAGTAGATGCAGGACCCTCAGCTCCCTGAGGTTCGGGCACTGGAACAGGTGTGTCAGGTCTGAATGCGTCAGCCGCGGGCAGCACATTATGGAGAATTTGTATAAGGGAATCTGCAGGCACCTGGGGAGAGAAAGAGCGGTTTTGTGGAGAGAAAGAGCCTTTTGTGCCTGGGGACAGGGTAGCCGGTAGAGGGGTTCCTGCAGGTGACAGAAGATGGATTTGCCCGAGCCCAGGGCTGTCTTCACAATCTGATGAAGGCCAGCAGCCAGGACACCCGGTCTCCTTTTAGGCTGGGACAAGTTCACGACATGGCCAGAGCTCCTGTCCTCAGCTGCCAAGCAGCGCACTGCACTCTGGAGGGCGCTGGACAGAAGGAAAACCCCGGGACCTGCTCAGAGAACCCGACACAGAGTCCAGGTTAAGGGTGGGCATCCCTGAACCTTAAGTTTGGGGGACAAACCCAAGAATGCTGTCAACTCAGGCTTCCTTCTGCCCACGGCTTGGGCTCCAGGCACCAGATATCTGCGCAACATGAGGTTAGTTCATGTAATACATACACCACAAACATGGCACTAACAGGTTTGACTCCGTGGATAGAGCGTTGGCCTTTGCGTGGACGTGTCTCAGGTTTGATTACCACTCAAGCACATGCACCTCATTTGCAGGCGCAATCCCTGGCCCTGGTTGGGGCATGAGCCTCAGGCAACCAATCGATGTGTCACTCTCACATAGATGTTTCACTGTCTCTTCCCCTCCCTTCCATTCTCTAAAAATCAATGGGGAAAATATCGTCAGGTGAGGATTTAAAAAAGGGAGAGAGAGAGAGAGAGATCGTGCAGTGACAACTGGGGGGCCAGTCTGCAGGGGCGACTTCTACCACAAACCACCTGTCACTCTTAGCAGTCCTTTCCCTCCCGCTCCCTTAGCTGGGGAATCCTGCCTTTCCTTGCTACTAATGACCTTCCTGGAGCCCAGACCACCTCTGACAGATGGGGAAGCTGAGACAGGCTCACATGTGTTCACATGGCCAGTGGGCAGAGCTTCTGTCTGGAAATGCTCCCTCCCATGTGGCTTTTCCTCCTCCCTCCCCCTTCTTCAGTCCCGTTCACTTAGACATGTCTCCCTAAGGAAGAATTCACGGACCCCGGCTCGCTGGGTCACTCGTTGAGCCAGCTCTGCTACCCCTCCTGACAGGCAGATTTTAAAACACGCTTCTCTAAGGTGCTCAAGGGCCACCACCCTCAAAGCAGCAACCCAGGCCCTCCTTGGCCATTCTGGAGCTGCGTCGACTGTTCCCCAACTCACCTGAGGACCTGGTCCAGACGGCCTGGGAGGAAGGAAAGAGAACCTATCTCGAGGTCCCGGAGGTGCCGCAGCCTGAGCATCTGAGAGAGGAATTCGGAAAAGGATTGCTGCTCCTCCTGCTCCTGCCTTATCCCCTCCTGCACCTCTGCCTCCTCCCTCTCCTGCACCTCCTCCTCCTCCCTCTCCTGTACCTCTGCCTCCTGCCACTCCTGATCCCCTTCCTCCTGCACCTCTGCCTCCTGCCACTCCATCACCTCTTCACCCTCCCTCTCCTGCTCCTCCCTCTCCAACTCCTCTTCCTCCCTCAACCCCTGCTCCTCTTCCTGTTGTCCTTCTTCCTCCCCCTCCTCCTCTTCATGCCCTTCCTCCGCATAGTCCTCAGTCAGCTTTCCCATGAGAAAGATTTCCTGCAGGTTACTCATCGATCCCAGGTAGAGAGCAAAAGCCCCCAGGGTGGACAGGTCCCAGGTGCAGTTCACTTCCACCTCCTGGATGCAGGCCAGCCGCACCCCATCCAGGACCCTCCTGACCCTCTGGAAGGGCACCCCAAGAGTCATCAGCTTCTTGCAGCACAGGTGTAGCGACCCTTCCCTCTGCTGGGCCCATTGGATGATGTGCATGAAAAACTCATCCTGGTCCCTTTCATCGAAGGTAGTGTGCGTCAGTGATTGAGCATTGACCTATGAACTCGGAGGTCACAGTTCAATCCCCAGTCAGGGTACATGCCTGGGTTGCAGGCTCAATGCCCAGTGGGTGTGGGGAGTGTGTGTGTGTGCAGGAGGCAGCTGAGCAATGATTCTCTCTCATCATGGAAGCTTCTATCACTATCTCTCCTTTTCTCTCTGAAATCAGTAAACATTATATATTTTTAAAAAGATCGGCTCAGTGAGGGCAGGTCCGAATGAGACTGAGCGTCTGAGCTGAGGCACCAATCGGACTGCACCCCCTCCCTGAGCTTCTACTCTGAATCCCAGGGGCAGCTTCTCCCTTGCCCTCCTCCTCCCTCTGCTTTGCTTTGCTCATCTCCTTCCCTTCCATCCCTCCTGCTCAGCACTTGGAGTACCTTTAAGTCCCACTGGGAGGAGGCAGGGCAGGTGTTGCAGGTGCCCTTGCCCAGTAGGCATTCCTCCACTTCCCACAGTGAGCTGGGCAGTGTGCAAGGGCTCCCCGAGCCTCACGGGCACGGTCAGAAGCTTCAGGTCCACCCTCAGGCCCTCCAAACACCCTGACCTCCACTGTCTCCCAGATGCTCCGTCAGGACCCTGCCAGGCACCGGGAGCAGCCTTACCTGGGCCGAACCTCCTGGGCAAGCAGAACGTCAAGTGCATCAAACACGGCTTTTAAGCCCGCGGCCCTGGTTGGGGCGTGATCAGGGGGACGCCGCATCAGGACCCCTAGAGGGAGGACAGTGAAGGGCCAGGCTTGGGCCAACGCCTTCAGGAGCTGGGGGCGGCGTCCACCACGGTAGGCCATTTCGAACAGGTATGGGAAGAGCTCAGCGGGCAGGGACGCCAGAGCGGCAATGGCTGAGGCCTGGTCCCTCAGCAGGCGCTTCGCTGCCAGCTTCCGGAGTGTGGGTGGCATCCGGATGCTCATCCTCAAGGCTCTCAGAAAGGAATCCTGCAGAAACTTCGAGGGAGCAAGACATCCTTCTCAGGCCGAGCCTTTGAGCCCCGTCAACTCACGCCCCTTCCCTCAGAGGAATCAACTCAGGGCCAAAGCCACTGCCTGGCAATGGTGAGAGCCTCAGTTTAGTGAGTCCAATTCTGGGCATGTGGCCACAGAGCCATAGCT
>NW_006298272.1:2161-2652 GCF_000327345.1 Myotis davidii | reverse complement strand
GCATGGAGGGTGGGATTTTGGCCACATTAGAGTAATCCAAGTTATCCACAGCTAAAACAGGGAGAAGACAATGGTGGCAGTCGCAAGAAAAAAAGACATGTGTCCATGCATCTGGTTGTCACTTAGGTTTTATGTCAGGTGACACAGCAGATCATGAGCTCCTTCAGGGAGCAGGTGGTGGTCGTTTGAGGATGTGGGGGGCCCTTCAGACCACAAGGCTTCTCTGAGGGAGGTCAGGACAGAATCACCATGAGAAGCAGGGTCAGGGCTGGGCAGTGTGGGGCTAAGCCATCCTAATGGAACCCTGTGAATGACCAAGGGCCATGTAACAGATGGATGTTTTTCATTGGAGAGAAGAGAGATGGAAAGGCTCTTCTCTGGGAGAATTTAGGACTTAAAAGGAGACAAGCTGGAGGGCAGACAGTGCCTTCCTAGAGGGCAAAGGGACAGATTCCATCTTCTGTCCCTCCCAGGAGGAAAGGGCGGGTCCC
>NW_006298272.1:0-2081 GCF_000327345.1 Myotis davidii | reverse complement strand
GGGAAAGAGGGCAGGCCTGGGAGTTAGACATTTTCAAGCCCAAGAGGCACTGAAGGCAGATGCATGGGCTCTTTTGGGATCTTGGAGCCTGGGAGAAAAATAAACATGGAACAATCACAGGTAACCCTGTCACATCAGGGCAGCTGCCACGAGGTGACGTTTATCTGCGTGTCGGGGTTCTTCCACAGAGAACCCTTCCCAGGTAGCAAGTGCCTTCCCTCACTACATAGTGTCTCCATGGCCCCTTTTCTGCCCTCATGGCACCCCTTCACTTCACCACACCCCCAATGGTCTCCCCTATGACCACCGGCCCTAAGGTCCCCACTTCAGTAAGCCTGTCCCCCAATATCACTCTGCATTTGACTGACAGCCTGTTGTCTGCTGGAAGCCAGGGAGCAATCGTGGCTCCTTGTTATGGGTTCAATCAGCGAGATAGACCACCGACTCAGAATTTAAATTTAAGAGCCTTTATTAAGCTGGCCAGCTGACTACAGTGCGTCCCTTCAGGAAGGGGCTTCGCAGCTTGCAGTGCCGACCGAAGGTACAGCAAAATCTTTTATTTCTAAAACTACATAATATTTTAAAAAAAAACCTACAGAGCATTTCATTAGCTGTTCCTTAGAAGTTCACAAAAACAACGGGGAGGTAAACGGAGTCACACCTGGCTGGGGTGAATCATAATATATTGTTCTCTGAGACAATCTAGCAATTTTTCTCTGTCACGATCTCGGACCCTAATACAATCGGTAACCTTTCCGTGCCTCAGTCCCTCCCTCTAGCACATTCCGTACCCTTTCATGCCTCAGTCCCTCTCCCGAGCACATTCTGTACTGGTCTTATGCCTGAATCAAATCCTTGATTCAGAGCCCTCCTCTAAGACTCTGGAGTATTGGGTGTGTAAAACCATTAACTTTACAGCCTGTGTTCGATTTTGTATGAAATTGAGGAGGCATCTGGCAATGCAGGGGCCAAATATTAGCCCTAGGAGGAGCAGAATGACTGGTCCTGCCAAGGAGGAGAGCAGGGTAGTTAGCCAGGGGCACCAGGAAAATAAATTCTCATTCCAATTGCCCTCAACCTTTCTAGCCTCTTCTCGGTCAGCCAGCCGTTTTCGCAGCTGGCTCAGGCTTTCCCTGATCACCCCCGAGTGGTTGGTGTAGAAACAGCAGGTTTCCTCTAGGGCCAGACAGGGGCCTCCCTGCGTTAGGAAAAGCAGATCTAGGCCTCGTCTGTTCTGTAATACTACCTCTGCAAGTGAACTGAGGGAGTCCTCCAATTGGCTAACGGATTTTTCAAGCGAGCTTAAACCTTGATCTACCTGCCTGCTTAACTCTCTATAATTTTGGTGGTCGGTTGCTAGGGTGGCTGTTCCGACGGCCGTGGATCCTGCTAGTCCTATTCCCATAAGGAGGGGGACTAGGATGGGGGCTCTTCTAACCTTTCTGTGTTTGAGATTCAAATGTTCTCGGCCTCCTTCTCCCGAATAGTAGTACACCTGTGGGAGGATATGAGTTAGAATGCATAGTCCAGGGTCCGTCGGATTCTGGAGGACTGGAGAGAAGATGCAAGGGGTTACAGCAGTTGTATATGCCCACCAAGTTCCTTCCGGCCCTACTAAGTAGGCGGGGGTCCCTCCTGTATGATTTTTTTGAAGTATGATAGAAGAATTACATAAATATGCATAGGTGGAACTGCCAAGGGGGTAGTTCATAGGGTACACACAAGTCCCTGGGTTCAGGATGTCCCCAAGAGTAAGTCCTGGGTGCTTGTGTCCCCACATACACAGTCCGTCTGGCAGACTTTCTGCCGAAAGGTACCTGATGGCAGAGGCGTCCTTCCCGAGCTGGGCCCCTGCCCCTACCCCAACATAATAAGGGGGTTCAGGGTAAGGCACAGCCAGCAATCCGCGGTCAGGTTTGGGGAGGTGCGACTCAGGAAAGAAAACATGAAGTCTAGGTCCCAGCAGCTGCCGGTTTGGTTTTCCCGCGCCTGTACCCAAAGCTGTTGTAGGTCCTCCAGGGCTGCAGGGGGAGTAGGGCTGGGGTTCTCAGGCTTTTGTGACTCAGGGGAACCAGGAGGTT
>NW_006298271.1:29539-33517 GCF_000327345.1 Myotis davidii | reverse complement strand
TCCCCCGTTGTTGTCCTGCAGGTCGGGACAACCCAGGAATCCCATTTCCAGGCATCTGTACTAAGGAAATAATTAAGGGTGTGAACAAAGATTTAGTTATAAGAATGTTAATGGTAGCATTATTTATAACAGCAGGTATTTGGAAACAATCTACACATCTATCAAAGAGAATTGCTTTGAATAATTGAACCAGCTGTCAATGGACAACTATGTAGTAATTAAAAATTAAGTTGTACCAGTGGATTTATATGTTAAGATGTTCATGATCTATTGTGGGATTTTAAAAAACAAATTAGCCCTAGCTGGTTTGGCTTAGTGGACAGAGCTTCAGCCTATGAACTGTAGGGTCCCAACTTAGAATCTGGTCAAGGGCACATGCCTGGGTTGTGGGCTTGATCCCCAGTGGAGGCATGCAGGAGGCAGCTAATCAATGATTCTCATCATTGATGTTTCCATCTCTCCCTCTTCCTTCCTCTCTGAAATAAAAATATATTTTTTAAAAAGCAAGTTACAACATAGTGGGTATAGTACTATGCTATTTTATATATAAATGCGCATGATATATTCATAGAAGAAAATCTAGAAGGATATCCATCAACTATTAACAGTGTAATAGAGAGAAGGAAGATGGCTGCCGATGGGAAGGCAGACTGCAAGATAGTGCGTGAGTGAGAGAACGACAGGAGAGTGTGTGGTCGCACAGGGAATGTTTGTTTGTGAGTTGAGGGACAGCTATACTCCAGGGGACTGTGGGGAATTGCAGGATGGGGTTCCCCTGACCGGGCAGCCTCCACTGCTGCTGGGATTCCTCCTAGAGCGACTGGCTCTGACACCATGCCATGATGCCCATGATGGAGACCATGCCATCTTGAAGGGGAGAGTGGATGTTTTTGGAAGCCTGAAAATCCAGGGAATCTACAACAATGGCACTCAGCGAACAGCTGGGAACCCCGGAACACCGGTCCCCAAGCTGCGCAAGCACGCGGATTCGGAGGAGCTCTGCACCCCCTCACAGAAAGGTCAGATTTCACCTGGGATAAGATGAGGTCTGTGGTCCAGGCAGGAGAGAGAAATGCCCACGGCGGACGCTGCAGAATCCAGGGAAGTCTGTGCCCAGAAAAGTCCGCGGCCACTGGGGCTGGCGTGATCCGCGAATGTGGAAGGGGATCCACAGGGCTGCTAATAGAAGGAAACTCTAAAAAGCAACCCATAGCTGAACTGGGCGAAAAAGGGCAGCCTAAGAATTTTAACAGTGTGCTGGCTGCTTAGACCCAGGGGGAAAAAAGACCTCACTGACTTGCACCGAAGCCCCGGAGTTCGCGCACTTACTCTGGCTCTTTTATTTTTCCTCTTTAAATCCTTGCTTTTGATTACTAAGCTCAATACATAGGATCACCCAATTGGGGCCACTCTAAGAAACTGCAGGGGAAAGTTGTTTTTGTGGAACCTGGTGATCAGAGCGGGAATAACGATCAGAGAACCCGCTCTGGGGCAGCCCATTCCCCCAAACCAGTATTAAGTGCCACAGGGAAAAAAAAAATCTAAACACTAGCTAGAGAGGACCTATAAATCCAGAGGTCAATCCAGAAACACTGCCACCCAGGGGTTGAACCACTAATTGACTCTTGTGTAAACATAAATGAAGGAGCATAAGAAACAAAGAAACACCGCCTGCTTGAAAATCAGGACTGGGGCCTACAACACAGAGGAGCAGTGGAATACAGGGTACTTCAATACTAACCTGACTAAGAAACAGGTGTGCCAAACAGAACAGTAGAGGAAGGAATGACCTTCACTACTGTACATTTTTACTTTTATTTTTTTTCACCTTTTACTTAAGAAACTAATTTTTTCTTTTTTCCTCACTTGAGTTTTCGTTTTTAATTATTACATTTTTATTTTTAATCAGTATTATTACTACTACTATTTTACCTTTTTTAAAACTAATTTTATTTTCTCTTTATTTTATTTTGGGATTAGTGTTCTACATTCTATTTTAATTTTTCCTTTAGCATCATTTTACTTTATCTCCACTTTACCTTTATGCCAACACTCTCTTCCTCACTTTTCCCCTTTTGTTGTCCTGTCTCTCTTACCCTATTCCTGCTTTACATTTTCCCTATTCCTTCTTTTTACTCCCTGTTAAAATTTCTCCCTACTTTTATATCTAATTTCCAATCCCTTGTTCTAAGTCCATACATACCTCTCTCTTTCTCCACTATCCAAACTTTTTTCTCTCTGTCTTTTTGTTGTTATTTGTTGGATTGTTGATTATACTGTTTTTTTATGCTTGTTTGTGAGATTGTTTCACTTTTTCTTTTTGTTTTTTTTTGTTTTGTTTTTGTTTGTTTTTTGCTTCTGCTTTCCCTCGCCTCACTTGATATTAGTTGTTGTTTGTAGTTTGCATTCATCACTAGGTATTTGTTGCTGGCATTTGTTGGGATTAGTGGCTGTTCTATTGGAGTTTTCTCCCCACATAAATAGTTTTTCCCCTCTTCTTTTTTATTCACTTTCTTTTCTCTCTTACTTTTTTTCCTTTTCCCAATTTCATTTTTGCACTTTTTCTCCCCCCCTCCTTTTTTGCTCTTCTTCTTTCTTTCTTATCCCCTAATTCTCTTCTCTTTGGTACTCACCTTTATTTGAGGTTATTAGTATCATAAATACATTTGTGTTCAGTGCCTTGTGTGTTGTGTATTGTTGTATTGTATTTTGTGCCTTTCAATCAACTCAGGAGAGAGAGAACTACATAACCAGACACCTGGAGAAGAGAGATCCTGGGGAGACAAATAAACAGCCTACAAATGAAAGAAAAGCAGGCATCACCAGAAAAAGGAAGTAAATGAAATGGAGGCAAGCAACCTGTCAGAGAAAGAATTTAGAGAAATGGTCATAAGGTAGATGAAAAGAATGGAAGACAAATTCAACAATATGTGTAAGAAACAAGAGGAAATGAAGAAGAACCAAGAAGAAATGAAAAATGACATTGCTGCTATAAAGAACTCAATAAAAAGCATCAACAGTAGACTAGAAGAAGCAGAGGACTGCATCAGTGAGCTAGAAGACAAGGTAGAAAAAAAATACCCCAACAGAGCAGCTTCTAGAAAAAAAAAAAAACTTAGAAAGCAGGAGGAGAGCCTAAGAGAACTTTGGGACAATACAAAATGACACAACATCTGCTTAATAGGGGTGCCAGAAGGAGAGGAGACTTAGCAAGGAGTAGAAAACCTGTTTGAAGAAATAATGATAGGAAACTTCCCTGATATAGGGAAGAAAATATTCACTCAAATCCAAGAAGCTCACAGAGTCCCAAACAAAATGAACCCCAAAAGACCAATGCCAAGGCACATTACAATTAAATTGGTAAACATCAATGACAAAGTAGGAATCTTAAAAGCAGCCAGAGAGAGACAGAAGTTACCTACAAAGGATCTCCCATCAGACTGTCAACTGATTTCTCAACAGAAACACATCAGGCAAGAAGGGAATGGAATGAAATACACAAAGTCATGCAAAGGAAGGGTGTGAATCCAAGAATGTACCCAGCAACTGAGTGGATAAGAAAACATGACCTATATATCTACTGTCTACATGAAACCCACCTCAGAAAAGAAAAGACACATACAGACTGATGGTGAAAGGATGGAAAAAGGTTTTTCAGGCGAATGGAAATGAAAAAAAAAAACTGGGGTAGCAATACTTATATCTGACAAATTAGATCTCAAAGTGAAGGCCATGATGAGAGATAAGGAAGGCCACTTCATAATTTAAAGGGAGCAATCCAACAAGAAGAAATAACTCTGGTAAACATATATGCATCCAATACAGGAGCACCCAAATACATAAGAAAACTTCTGGAGGGGATCAAGGGAGAGATTGACAGCAATACAATCACAGTAGGGGACTTTAATACCCCATTGACACCATTGGATAAATCCTCTAAACAAAAAAATCAGCAAAGAAACAGCAATCTTAAATGTC
>NW_006298271.1:24766-28919 GCF_000327345.1 Myotis davidii | reverse complement strand
AATAAATTGAAGCAGTCATCAAAAAACTTTAAGCAAACAAAAGCCCAGGGCCAGATGGCTTAACAGGGGAATTTTACCAAACATTCAAGGAAGGACCTATCCTCCTCAGACTATTCCAAAAAATTCAAGAGGAAGGAACACTTCCAAGCTCATTCATTCTATGAAACCAGCATCACCCTAATACCAAAACCAGGTAAAGACAACACAATGAGAATTGCAGGCCAATATCCTTCATAAACATAGATGCCAAAATCCTCAACAAATACCTAGCAAATCGGATCCAGCAGCACATCAGAAAGATCATATACCATGACCAAGTAGGTACATCTACACAATGGAATACTATGCTGCTATAAAAAAGAAGGAATCCTTACCATTTGCAGCAGCATGGATGGAACTGGAGAGCATTATGCTAACTGAAATAAGCCAGGCAATAAAAGAAAAATACCACATGATCTCACTCATTTATGGAAAATAAAGAACGTTATAACCCGATGAACAAAAAGATAGACACAGTAGCAGTAAAGCATCGAACAAACGGTAAAATTACAGCAGGAAGTCTGGGGAGTATTGCAGGGGTAGGAGGGGTGGGGGGAGAGATCAACTGAAGGACTTGTATGCATGCATATAAGCACAACCAACAACCAATTGACACAAGACACTGCGGGGGAGGCGGGGGGAGGCGGGATGAGGGTATGTTCCAGGGGGTAGGGGAGGCTGGGGGAAGGTCAATGAGGAAAAAAAAGAGATATGTGTACTATTATTTGTAATACTTTAAACAATAATAAAACACACACAAAAAAAACCCAAAAACCCAGTGTAATATAATATTATCATTTTCCTTCTTTTTAAAAAATTTTTTCTAAATATACATAAATTGCTTTGATAATGTTCTTTTAATGAGAAAAATGTTTAAGCAACTTGTATTTAGTTCTCTAAGCTCTCCACTCAGCTCCATAATAGGCATAAATACTTTTGTATCAAAACGGAGAAGAAAAAAATACCCAAGTATTAAGACTTATGATTGGGTGGGCATGTATCACATGCATGATCGCAGTTAATCCTGTGAAATATGCATGTTATCTCCATTTTTACTGATGAAAAAACTGTCAGAAAAAAATAAATTGCACCTGTGCTTGAAGTCACACAGCTCTAACAGAACCCGTCCAACAGGTCTACCCAACTTTCCACTACACCACACAGCAGAGGTCCTTTTGGGAGTGCCCACCTATAAGGCCAGTGCCTACACTGAGAAGGGTAAAAAGAAATTAGTCTCTGATGTTATTGTCCTCGATGTAAGCCCATCAGAGGCCAAGAACCCTTGTACTAGCAGAAACTGGGTCAAAGTTGTGGGGGTGTATATTGGTTTGCACTGTGGTTAATGAATAGTAGTCTATTTGAGTATTGACCCAAGATCCACAAAGAAGAAGGACAAAAAATACCACATACTCACTGAGAAGAGCACTGTAACCCAGTGCTGGGTCAACCCTTGGCTGGATGTATTGTCTCGGGCAGGTCACCGAATTTCTCAAAACTGTGGTTATTTCACTTAAAAGCAGTGGGTATTGGCCTGCCCATCTCTCAGGTCACTTCAATCTGGAATGTTCTTCGTATGTGTGATATATATCCCATAGCCTGTAGAAAGGGCATCTTCTTACAAGAAGGGGAGAGAAACACATTTCCAATGCCTCAAATACTTCAGTTTTACCAACCCTCAGAGAGTTCTTTTTTTCAACCAAAAACCTTGTATGCATATATGCATAACCCATGAACACAGAGGTGAGATAGGCCTGAGGGGGGCGGGCTAAAAGGGGTCAATGGTAGAAAAAGGGACATATGTAATATTTTCAACAATAGTTTTTTTTAAAAGAGAGAGAGAGATTTTCTTATTCTTATTTTCAAGATGAGGAAACTGGTTCTTAGAAAAGTTACAGGGCCAATTTCTCAAGCTTTTGAGCAGCTTCCTGTGTGAAACTTACACCCAGTACTGCCAAGATACTGCTTAGAGTCACCCAGAATTTCACTGTGTTTTGGAAGTAAAAAGTAAATAAATAAATAATCACTTTGTGAACATTGAAAAGTGCAAGGTCGCCCTGAATGGTTTGGCTCATTGGATAGAGCGTCAGCCTGCAGACTCAAGGGTCCCAGGTTCGATTCCAGTCAAGGGCATGTCCCTTGGTTGCAGGCACATCCCCAGTTGGGGGTGTGCAGGAGGCAGCTGATCGATGTTTCTCTTTCATCGATGTTTCTAACTCTCTGTGCCACTCCCTTCCTCTCTGTAAAAAATCAATAAAATATATTTAAAAAACAAAACAAAAGAAAAGTGCAAGGTCATGCTCATAACAAAGAAAATAACTTTAGACTTGTTGTTCTCCCTTCATTTCCTACTAACCAGAAGATACTAGTGTCGTGTGGAAGGGGCAGAAAATGTTAAATTCCATTCACTTTCTCTGCTAACCCGTCCTTGTATTCTCCCCAGCCCCTCTTTCTGCTCCCCATTCATCTTTACTCTAATAGTACCAACAGAAATTGCTCAGTTCAGCTGATAAGTGGTAATTACCAGCAACAGGCATAATTGAGGTGTTACATCTTGGAGGACAGAGTCCTCATTCCTGCCTCTAATGCACTGCAGACAGGCTTAATTGGTAATTGTCTCTTTGTGCTCATAGCTGAGCTTCCCCTGAAAGAAAATGTGCCAGGCTGCAGCCCTCCATGGGAACAGGTCATACCATCACGTTCTGGTTGTTAGTTTGGCAGATGTTGCCACACTGGGGGTATTGGAAAGCACACATTGCTTTGTGTGACACAGTCATCAAATGGGAATGAAGATACCTCCCAACAAGACATCATGGGGATTAAGTGTAAGTACCTGGACTCAGCAGTGCTGGCACGCAGTAGACTCTTGGCACTGCTGCTTCCCTTTCTCATGTATGGGCAGTATCGGTTAGAGTAGAATTTAACAATAAATCTGTCCATTGGGAGTGAAACCCATGAGAACCAGTACCTCTGGGTGAAGGAAGCCATCTGAAGGGAGGCCACACCCTCTGAGTTGGCTTCTGAAGGTGTTGATGAGGTAACTTGGGAAGTGCCCAGGTCTGATCCAGGTGCTGGGCAGCTCTTCAGAAAGAGACTGCCCCTGATTAAAGCTTTGACCTCTGCTGAGGACCCCACCTGTCATGCAGAAACCAGGGTATATGCCTGGCAGTGGAAGCCACTAATGAAGGCTGTGGCTCAGCCAAGTGCATTGTTGCCTGGTGTTCTGAAGTGACCATGAAGCCTGAATGCTGGATATAAAAGGGTGATCTGAGAGGAAGAACTTGTCCAGCCTGGCTCCGGAGACACTGGAGAGGCATTCCCTCCCCAGTGTAAATTAGCCACCAGGCTTCTGGTTTATACATAAGTTGCTTGTGCATAGGGTTAGTCTGAGTGACCCTGCATTCTCAGGAAAGCCTGACATCCTGGACATCTCTTCATAAACCAGCACTGTGGTCTCCACCCTCCTTCACGACTATGAGTATGAGACCTACATGTGGAGATCCTACCTGTCTTCCCATCTCCTCTTATCTTTTAGATTCTTTCTTTTAGATTCTCTTTGGTGAGATGCTGAAGGCAAACTGTGTTCCAGGTACTTTTGTGTGGGATCCCATCTTACCCTCACACCCATCCTATGGATTATCTGAGGCCTCAATTTATCAATGAGGAAGCTGAGATTCAGAGAGAGAAGCCTTTTGTCACACAGCTGATGAGTGAGTGGCAGAGCTGGGATTCTAACCCAGGTTTATTTGAGCCCATAGTCTGTGCTTTAGACCACACCACCACAGGGATTCTTGGAGGAAATCCCACTTTTGATGTTATAAGGTAGATTTTCCCCAAGGAAAAAGAATATATATATATTCTCCTCACTGAGGATATGTTTTGAGAGAGAGAGAAAGAGAGAGAGAGAGAGAGAGAGAGAGAGAGAGAGAGAGAGAGAGAGAAATAGAAACATAATGGGTTGCCTACTGCACGTGCCATGACTGGAAATCGAAACTGCAACCCTCTGATGTACAGAACAAAGCTCCAACCAACTAAGCCATGCATCCATGGCATCCTAGGAATATTGTTGACACTAAAAAATGCACTCTAAATATTCTCAGATTTTTCATACATTACT
>NW_006298271.1:23533-24214 GCF_000327345.1 Myotis davidii | reverse complement strand
TGCTCTCCCCCCTGCAACCAGCTGCAGAGATCATTTCTAACCAGGTCAGAGGCAGCCTGATATTTTGGAGCTGTGGCTGCTGCACAACTTTCCTAAGTACACACCCCACCATCTCAGGTCAAGACTTCATACCTGTATTTCTAACTTCCCAGAGACCTAATCCCAAGTACCACACCCACCCAGCTCTGCAGCAAACAATGAGTCATGTGGCTGACCTGTGCTGTTCTGAAACCAATCCTAAATCGCTGCCCTGAATCACATCTGCCCGGAGGAAAATCAAATCCCTGCTTTTCCTAACCTGGCTCACCTGGTGGTGATTCCATTCAGGTAGATTGGGGAAAGGCATCCAGTAGAGTCACTTGGGATCTGCATTGTGGGAGATGAGGTAAAAACCACAGGAGCAGTCAGAGCACTGATGGTAGACATCATTCCCAGGTGTCTTGTGTGCCAGGGCTGTGCCAAGCACCTAGAATTGTTTTTTCCATGGCCAGTCCTTATAGCAGCCTCAGGAGAAGGGGCTCCTGCTGCCTTCCTTTGACAGGGAGGAGCCTGTGCAGTCTCATCGGGTGGCCACCTGTGACTATGGACCACCATAAATGAAACTAGAACAAATCGTGGTATGTGGTAGTATGAAAAAAAGAATGTAAACAAAGAATGTGTGTGTGTGTGTGTGTGTGTGTC
>NW_006298271.1:18316-23091 GCF_000327345.1 Myotis davidii | reverse complement strand
GTGGGGGTCCCCATTGGGGTGCCTGGCCAGTTTGGGTGAGGGGCTGAGGGCTGTTTTCAGGCTGGCAGGTGACAGAAGCTCCCAACTGCTCCTTTTTTTCTTTTTTTTTATTCTGGGCCGCTTTAGCTCTGACTCCAGCTCTGAGGCCTCTGCTGCTGAAAGCAGGTATCTGGTTTGTTTAATCGAAACTCTGTATCAACTCCAGCTCTGAGATCCAAGCGGGCTCGCTGAAAGCAGGTTTCTGGGGTTTTGTTTAGCTCCTATATTTGTTACAATGTTTCTTAAACTGCAAGCTCAGAGGCTGGCAATTCAGGCGGGGAACATTGGTTTCCTCCGTCACTGAAGCAAGCAAGCCTCATGTTAGTTTCAAGCTGCCTGGCTGCCAGCCGCCATCTTGGCTGGCAGTTAATTTGCACATCTCGCTGATTAGCCAATGGGAAGTCTAGGGGTCATACGCTAATTACCATGTTTCTCTTTTATTAGATAGGATATTTGTTGTTAATCCTCACCTGAGGGTATTTTCTCATTAATGTTTAGAGAGAGTGGAAAGGAGGAGAGACAGAGAAAGGACAACATTAATATAAGAGAGACACATTGATTGGTTGCCTCTCCTAGGAGCCCCAACTGGGGCTGGGAATTGAGACTGCAAACAAGGTAGGTGCCCTTGACTGAAATCAAACCTGGGACACTTCAGTCCACAGGCTGATGCTCTATCCACTGGGCCAAACTGGCTAAGGCTCATTCATATTTTTATATTATAGATTGAAATGCACTTCAGTCCACATCAGGTTAAGCAAAATATTACAATTATTTTTATCTGTTGCTTTTCACTTTTTGAATGTGGCTGGAAATCACGGGGAAAGAGGAAATATGTCCCCTGCTTTCTACAAGTGAGTGTAACTCTGTGTGTGTGTATGTGTGTATGTGTGAGTGTACATGTATTGGGAGTACTGCTGTTTTATGGATAGGAAGCTAAATGTTATAGCATACCCAAGTGTGTCAGGCCCCCTACCAAGCAAATGGCAGAGGTGAAATTTAAACCAAGTCTGTCTGACTCCAAAGCTGGCCTGTTCCCTCTGCCACCACACCCAAGGCTCCCATACTTCACAACCTAGAGCAGTGGTTCTCAACCTTGGCTGCACAGTAGAATCACCTGGGAATCTTTTTAAAATCCTGATTTCTGGGCCTCATCCTCCGGAAATTTTGTTTCTTTGTTACTAATGTTATGGCCCCACCCCATAACAGAGAAACAGAATTTCTGGAGGATGAGGCCCAGAAATCAGGATTTTAAAAAAAGATTCCCAGGTGATTCTAATGTGCAGCCAAGGTTGAGAACCACTGACCTAGAGGGAGGCTGGGCTCAGGTTGTTTGAGACTGGGCTGAAACTCTGATCCCTGGGCAGTGCTGAACAAGTTCCATTGTATTGGATTTGAGGAGTGATATCTCCGGGAAATGCACAGGTAAAGAGAAAGGCTGGAATGCCCTCCTGTCAGAATTGAAAGGGCTCTCAGAAGTTGTGTGGTTCTGCACCTGACTTCACAGGTGAGGAATATGGGTTTCAAAAAGCTTATACCACTTGCCCTTCATCACTGAGTTAAGGGTCGAATCAGGATCTTGAGTTAAAGTCTGTTTTACTCTCCTATAAGTGTTTAATCCCCCTTTAAAATTTTTTAATTTTTAAATTGAATTTATTGGGGTGACATTCTATATAGTAAAAGCCTAATATGCTAAGTGTCCGGTTCAACCAATCAAAGTGTAATATGCTAAGGATATGCTAAGATCTCTCAACTGCTCACTATGATGTGCTCTGACCACCAGGGGGCAGACAGTCGACCGGTCAACCAGTCGCTATGATGTGCACTGACCACCAAGGGGCAGACGCTCCAACTGGTAGGTTAGCTAACTGCTGGGGTCCAGCCGATCAGGACTAAGCTACATGGACTGGACACACCCTAGAGCCCTCCCGCACCTCTCCCTGGCCCTGATTGTGCCCCAGTGGGGGTCCCTCAGCCTGGCCTGTACCCTCTCGCAATCTGGGACCTCTTAGGGATGTTGGAGAGCCTGTTTCAGCCTGATCCCACAGTCCTGGCCAAGGGACCCCACTGGTGCATGAATTCATGCACTGGGCCTCTACTTGGTTAATAAAATTATACAGGTTTCAGGTGTACCATTCTATAAGACATCATCTGTATATTGCATTGTGTGTTCACAACCCTAAGTCAGGTCTCCTTCCATCCCTGTTTATCCCCCCTTTATCCTCTTCACCTCCCCCACCTGCCTTCCTCTCAGTCCCGCCTTTCATTTTAGTTGCAGTAATGGCCTTCACCAATGCACAATGCACATTTGATGCATTTCCTCAGGCCTTAGACTGTCTCCTCCCATTTGGGCCCCTCTCCAATCTTGTATCCGGTGCTTCCAAACCTTTTTTCATACATCACTTCAGCCCTGTAAATGTTCGTTTACTCACTGGCTACAAATTTTTGTTCAACCCCAGAATTTTAACATCTAGTTTCCATGCCCATTTCTGGTTTTCACCCTCATTTTCATAGTATTGCTCCTATTTGAAAACACTGCCTAACCCATCTCTAAGAACTTGTGCTCATTAGATTTGGGTTTTTAAATCAAGACTCTAAAACTGTTTATTGGCTTGCAGAAATTAGTTGGGAACTGTATCGTATTAATCTAATTAGTCTTATTAACCCTTGATTACAGAGAGCCTGTCACAGTTCCTGGCATTGTAGATGTGTTCAATAAGTGCCTGTAGAATTTTAAGTAATTACTATAATTATAACAAAGCTACCACTGTGTGCCAAGTGTGTGTCTAGCCCTCCATGTACATAATATCCTTTGAGGTGGGTTCTATGATGAGCCCATTTTACAGATCTGGCTACTGAGGCTTTTATAGTGTTTAAGTGACTTTCCAAGTTTATTAATTGGTAATTAAAAGAGTTACAATTAGGCTACTGTTATAATGCTTGGTTTGATAAAAAGAATTCTAAACTAGAAAATTTCTGTACTGGTTCTGCCACTAATTCAGTTATAATTGTTGTTTATGCACTCCACCTTCGTACACTTCAGTTCTCTTAGATGACACATGTGCTGATTAGATTTACTAAATTCCCACTAAGGGTACTTTCAGTGAGTCTATTTATATATATATACTGCCACCAAATGACCTATAGTACCATGACTTGGTTATCAAATAAGAAAAACTATTTTCCACTCAACTTTTTAATAAAAATTTAAATTGTATCATAGTAGCTAATTACAGTAATCCTAACTAGTGACACAAATCATAACATTTAAGTTTAGTGCGAAATTAAAGTTTTAAATAAACATAGATAACATTAAATGCCTTGTTTATGTTTAGTTCATTGTTATCAGCCATGGCTTACCACACTCTGAATTTTGGTTTAGGCCAGTCACTTTTTTCCCCCCAATCCATTTGAAATATCTTCATTTCCAGACAGCAATCCTTATCAACGAGTGCAATAAATCCCAAACTGTATTCTGTGAGTTAGTAATAAGTATCGCAAAGACATCTCTTATAGTCAAATAATGTAGGACATTGAGGTATAAATAGATTTCTTCACCTCAAAGCATTGGAGAGCTGTTAACATATAATACATGTTGAGATGCTTTAAGACTATATATCTGTGAATGCACCAGTTCCCGAACTTATTTGAGCACAGAACACTGAGGATGGGGTGGGAGGTGGGGGTGAGGCTGGGGCGAGAGTGGAGTGAGGAACACATTTCATGGACTAGGGTTTTATGGAATAACTTCTGTGATATTTTAATCTAGAAGCTTCATTCAGTTTTGGCTCTTTTCTCTTATGACAAAAGATCTCTGATGTGTGTGGGTTTGTGTGTGTGTGTGTGTGTGTGTGTTTACATGCAATAAACCTTAATATTTCAAGAAAAATAATCTTAAATATAATAATGTTACAGGCAATAAACAATATCTCAAGAAAATTGATTTCAAATATAATGTTACATGCAATAAACAGCAATTATTCAAGAAAAATGATCTTACATATAATATTATCTGCAATAAACATTAATATTTCAATAATAAAAGGATTTTAAGTATAATAATATTACCAAAACTGTACTAACATAGAATGATACCACAAAAATTACAGTAAATATTAAAAATCTGCAAATAATAGGATTACTTCTATTATATTCTAGAATATTTTTCCCCCTCTGGCTCTATTTTTGTTCGTCAGTTTATGTTGTTCATTAAATTCCACAAATGAGAGAGATCATATGATATTTATCTTTCTCCGACTGGCTTATTTCACTTAGCATGCTGTTTTTAAAGCCTATTTTGTCGGACATGAGTACTGCTACTCCAGCTTTTTTTCTTTTCCATTTGTATGGAAAATTTTTTCCTCAACTTTCATCCTGTGTATGTCATTTGCTTTGAGGTGAGTCTGTTATAGACAGCATATAGTTGGGTCATGTTTTTGTATCTATTCAGCTACCCTACACCTTTTGATTAGAGCATTTAATCCACTTACTTTTAGGGTTATTATTGAGAGGTACGTATTTACTAGTATAGCCATTTTAATTCTGAATGGCTAGGTTTCTTTCTCAGTTTTTTCTTCGCAGCAATCCCTTACAGCAATCTCTTTAGCATTTTTTATGGTGCTGGCTTGGTGGTGATGAACTCCTTTAGCCTTTTTTTGGTCTGGGAAGCTCTTTATTTGACCGTCTATTTTGAATGATAGCTTTGCTGGATTTAGTAATCTTGGTTTCAGATCCTTTCT
>NW_006298271.1:16100-17785 GCF_000327345.1 Myotis davidii | reverse complement strand
TATTCTAATATTGTTCCATTTCACATTGTCCCACAGCTCCCTTAAGCTGTCCTCCTGTTCTTTAATTGTTTTTTTTCTTTTTGGTTCTCTAATTGAGTGATATTTCCAACTCTGTCTTATGATTCACCATTTCGATCCCCAACTTCCCTTACTCTGCTGTGTATTCCTTCCAACGTGTTCTTTATTAGTGTTATGTCATTCTTTATCTCAGACTATTTTTTTTCATAGTTACTATATCTTTTTTTCATACTGTTGAGCATTTTTAACATCATTACTCTGAACTCTATTTCAGATAAATTTCTTGTCTCTGCTTCATTTATCTTTTCTTCTGGAGAATTTGCTAGTTCTTTCATTTGGGGGTGTTTCTTTGTTTCCTCATTTTGGTTGTCTGTTTGGGTTTGTGACTGTGTATTAGGTAGAGCCTCTACACCTCTCAATCTCTACTGCAGGATAGTGTTATAGGATGTTTCTGACAAATTGGATCAGGCAAAGACACAAAGCCTCCAGAGACCGCCTCTGTCTACACAGACTAATAGGATTCTGAAGTGAATTGCCCGCAGGCAATTGTGCTCAGGTGTGGCAAGAGTTTTTTCAACAGGGTGGGGCAGTTGCTTCTGCCTGGAGGCTAATTGTTACTTTTAATCTTTTAAGTGTCCTCAGGGCAAGGTGTTTTCTAATAGCGTGTGTTGACTGTCTGTATAGGAAAGATGTCCTCCTATGTGTGAGGGGATGATTCAGCCTAGGAAACTTGGGATGTCTGTCTTCTGAGCTCTATTGCCCGAGTCCCCAGTCCTGGGTTCTGCTCTCACAGCTTCACACTCCCTCTGCCAGAACACAAGGTGGGTGGTTCTACTGGGAATTTTTTTTCATTGGCCCTTTAAGAGGGTGCCCAAACTTTCAGCTGCCACTCCCTGGCAGATAGAAACAGATTTCCGGAGGATGAGGCCCAGAAATAAGGATTTTAAAAAGATTCCCAGGTGATTCTAATGTGCAGCCAAGGTTCGGAACCACTGCAACAGGGTGTGTTGACTGTCTTCTACCCAGGCAAGGCAGATGTCTGTGTGGGAAAGATGTCCTCTGCTGTGTGAGGGAATTACAGCCCAGGAAACTTGGGGTGTCTGCCTTCTGAGCTCTATACCCCGAGTCCTCAGTCCTGGGTTTTGCTCTCACAGCTCCAGTCCACTTCACCCTCCCTCTGTCAGAGCACCAGGTGGGTGGCTCCACGGGGAATTTTTGTGCATTGGCCCTTTAAGAGGGCGCCCAACCCTTCAGCTGCCACTCCCTAGCAGACAGAACCCCACTGCTTTTCCTAGATGGTGATGTGGGTACCCTTCTCCTTTGGTGTTCTCTGCTGGGGAGCCCAGCTTCAGGATTAGATCCCAGAGTTCTCAGTGGCTCCCTTGCCGGGAACCAATTCCAGCATGTCATAATTTCACGACTTTCATCAAAAGGTTGATGAGACTTGGGGACTCAACAGGGTTGAGTCACACATGTAGTCACCTGTTGGGAATGGCTAAAGGCATTTCCCCAAACCTGAACAGGAAACTGATTGTGGCTGCCAGACAGTTAAAGAGCATCTTAATCTACATGTTATTGCCTGCTACTGGCCAAACACCTGAACAGCTGTAGGCTATTCCCCCCTTCTGACAATGGACTCTGTACACTTTGAAACCTTGCCCTTTGAG
>NW_006298271.1:13944-16052 GCF_000327345.1 Myotis davidii | reverse complement strand
AGGCTAATTCCCCCACTCTGACAATGCTTCTGTACTCTTTGAAACCTCACCTTTGAAGTGTATTATCTCCACCTTGCCTTAGGACAAATTGTGTTAATAAAAGCAAGGGTCCTAGACAAGGAGGCACTCTTCAGTTCCTTTAGCTGAAGGTCCTCTGACCCCCAATGCCTTTCAAAATTATAACTCGTCTCTGGACTCTTAATTAGTCTCTGGATTCCTATGTCATCTACGCGCAGCGCCTTTTCCAGATTCCTGAACCCTTCTTGATGCTGGGACATGAACCCTGGCACTCCCTGTGGGGTTTTTTAAAGGAAGTTTTAAAAGATATTTGTGTTTTGTACAGTTCCAGTCAGTAGAAACTTCCTGAACCCCAAACAGAAGCTGAAAGAGAAAAGCAAGAGTCCCAACCTTGAGGGATTTACATTCCAGCCTACCTGTCAATCATTGTCTATCTCTTAACAATACTATTAGGTTCCAGTTCCTTATGAGTTTGCTTCCACACAGCTCCATAAAAGGAAGAAAAAATTTGGCGTATGATAAATGAACTATTGATATACCCCCCACACACACTTTTTTTTTTTAACTTAAATGAAGTCTTTGTTTTAAAAAATCTACATAGACCACTTCCTAGCCAGATCCCCAAAGGGCTTTAGGAATCTCATTGGTCTTTCATGTACGTGATGTGGGGTTAGAGCCTTTTTTCCTGATCTAACAAGAATGGTAAACATGGAAGGCTAGGCAAGAAGTATGAATTCAACTAATACAATTGGTACCATAAACCATGACCCCAGGCTCCAAGCCCGGGGTAATTATTGCTGTGGCCAAGCACATCAGCTGGAGGGAAGGTGCTAGGGGAAATGGGAGAATAGGACAGTTTGTATATTCTGATTCATTTGGAACCAAGGAGGCAAACCAGAATCCAATCATGACCTCTTAGGAGCCTTGACCTGAGTGTTTATTATGATTTCTAGGGAAACGGTTAGGTTACGTAAGTTTGCTTATATGTATGCATGAATATGAGTTTGCTCAGCTGTCTAAGATTAAGACATTGGCAAATCCCATCCAAAGTGCTGACTCAGGGAAATCCACATTTAGAGTTCAAGGAGATAAAATGGGACATTGTGTTTTAAATTCTGGTCCAAGGTTCAGATTGTGATTACAAAACAAGTCAAATTGGCCTTACAGAGTCCTATAAGTATCCCATCCTTGCAGCTCCACATACTGAACCATCCTGGTCTTGTTCCCCACAGAATGGGTCTACTCCGACTCCTGGTGCTCTGCACCTTGGCCGTGAGCTGCACCACTACATCTGTGCCCCTGAAAGTCCCCAGCCACTTGCCTTTCCTCCTTCGTGGCTGCAATGATGCAGATATGCTGGCTATGGCGGCATCTGTTCTGCAGGACATCAATAACGACCTAAAGGAAGGCTATGTGCTGAGCCTCAACCGAGTGAGCGCTGTCCAAGAACACAGACAGGCAAGTGACAATCCCCTACCTGGGGCAGGTGTTTGCACCAGGTGCATAGACCAGCCAGGGGGAAGACATCCAGGGGACATGTTGGCAGGTGCTTTCCAACTTGGAAACCTGCTGAGAAGTCTCTGCTCCCCTCTGCTGGGTTGTACTACATGCTTTTACTGTTAACAGGAACAAGTGCTAATAGTATCTTACTCTGACACTTGTCCAGTGTCCCATAGTCTATAAGACATCATCAAAAATATGACAGCCACTGGTTCCACCATAAATCAGAAACATATTTGACCTGTCTTTAGGGGTTTCTGCTTCATGTGGGCTGTGGTACATTTTTTCACCCCTCCCCACAGGATGGTCTGGGATCTCTGTTCTATTTCACACTGGACGTACTGGATACTACCTGCCATGTGCTCAGCAAGAAGCTGTGGTGGGACTGTGAGGAGAGGCCCCTGCATGAACAGGTAAGTGTTTGTATCCCAGGAACTTTAGGGGAGAAACAGGGTGTCCTCTGTCTACAGGGTGAAGATTGCTCATTGTGTGCCATCTTTTATTTTTAAAATTTATCTTTATTGTTGAAAGTATTACAGATGTCTCATTCCCCCACCCCCACCCCATTTACCCCCTCTAGTCTACCCCTG
>NW_006298271.1:11046-13108 GCF_000327345.1 Myotis davidii | reverse complement strand
GGGATAGAGTCCAAAACCTGGGCATATGCCCTGTCTAGGAATTGAACTGTGACCTCCTGGTTCATAGGTCAACACTCAACCACTGAACCATATGGGTGGGTGGGGGGGCAGGGGAGGGCAACCACTGAACCATGTTGGCAGGGGGGGGGGTTGCCCTGACCATCTTTAAATATCCTTCTTTATAATCTCTTGACAATGGTGACCCTGTGGTTATTCCAATTCTATTAGACAAAACAGAGTTTAATTTGGGGGAATTTATGAGAGTCCCACTGGGGTTGTGATCCCCAAATTGTTTCCTAGTTCCAAGACCCTTCTGTAGGCTCTAAGCCTGTGCTTAAATTGTGCGAAGAAGGTCTGAGCTGTAGTGCTCTGGATGTGTGTTAAAGGAAGATTGTGGAAGCAGTAAAGGGAGAGCTTATTATTTGTTTGGTTTTTTTGTTCGTTTATTTTTGGCTTTTTTTGTTTTAATGAATACTAATATGAAGTTTGAGGCTGGGGAATGGAAAGGCTTACAGTTGAAGCTCTCAGAGGTGCTGTGGAAGAATTTTCTGGAATCATAGGACCTAAAGGGCCTGAGAATTGATCCTTTCAAAGATGACAATTGAAGAGGCTTGAAAATAATAATTTTTATTTGTTCTCAATTATCCTGAGTTATTTCCATTTATTGATATGACACTTTTGAGTACATGATTGTGTTTAGAAGTAAGCTATTTGATCAAGATATCTTTTCTTATCATGTAACCAGATTTGTCAAACTGCAGCTATCTGATTTTTTTTCATATTTCTTAAAAAAAATTTTTTTTAATTGCTTAAAGTATTACAAAGAGCATTACATATGTCTCCTTCTGCACACCCCCTCCCCCACCTTGACATTCCCCTGGCCTCCCTTACCCCCCAGTGTCTTGTGTCCATTGGTTATGCTTATATGCATGCATACAAGTCCTTCATTGATCTCTTACCCACCCCTCCCAACCCTCCCTGGGCTTCCCACTGTAGTTTGACAGTCTGTTCAATGATGCTCTGCCTCTGTACCTATTTTTGTTCATCAGTTTATATCTGATTTTAAAGAGGTGTTTCTGGGAGTCTCATTTACCCCGTTGTAAATTATATTTATTAAGGTTACACTAGCTGCTAAAACACATGTCCAAAAAGTATATACTGATTCCAACATGATAGAAGTTTATTTCTTATTCATATAAATTCAAAACAGAAATTCTTATTCAAGAGGAGGCTTTCCTCCAGGAATGACTTGGAGACCCAGGTTCCTTCCACATTGTGGCTCTAGACTCTGCCACCTTCAACTAATGGCTTCTGTGGTCACCATGCTCATCTACATCAAGCTATAGAAATAGAAAAAGCATGGAGGACAGATGGCACATAGGAGATCTTCATGAGCCATCCTGGAAGTGATTACAGCCACTTCTGCTCACCGTTTTGTGGTTAGAACTCAGTTATACACAGTCACACCTAATTGGGAGGGAAGCTGGGAAATGTAGTATACCTGTGTCCCAGGAGAAGTTTAAATTGTGTGAAACTACCCCCTGGCAGTTTCTCACTCTCAAAGCCACCAAAATTGACCTTAAATTGTTCATGATTTAAAAAGAAAATGTGCAGCCTGCTGGTATAGCTCAGTGCTTGAGCATCAGCTTATGAACCAGGAGGTCATGGTTTAACTCCTGGTCAGGGCAGATGTCAAGGGTTTCAGGCTCGATCCTCAGTAGGGGGCATGCAGGAGGCAGTCAATCAATATTTCTATCTCTCTCTCCCTCTCCCTTCCTCTCTGAAAGAAATAAAAATATATTTAAAAATAAAAAGTCCAATTTCATTTTGGGGGGTATTTTAAAAAGTCAGAGTTTGTACCATCATGTCATAAAATATGTTTGTTGGTTCCAGGTTTATGGCAAATGCAAAGCATTATATTATGTGAACAGGCCACTAAGAATTCTTTATTTACCTGCTTATAACTGCACTCTTCGCCCAGGTAAGAGAGCTCTTTTATTCTGTTTATTTGAATGAAAGATGGAAAAAGTGAATTAAGCAGGGTTATGCTCCTGTTCTTATT
>NW_006298271.1:8291-10586 GCF_000327345.1 Myotis davidii | reverse complement strand
TGTCAAACTATTATGTGCATGTGACTCCCCTGGTGGATCTTGTTCAAGTACAGACTCTCATTCCACAGGTCTGTGGTGGGGCCTGAGAGTCTACATTTCTAACAAGCTCCAGGTCATAAGACTGTTGCTGGTTCCTTTGAGGGACAAGGCAACAGAACAAATGTTGTATTAGCCACAGTTGAAGCTTCCTGGTTGAGAAGATGAGCCTTACTTAAATTAGAAAACAACAACTAGTAAAGCAGATCAGGACTCAAAAGTCACAGGTACCAGAGGTATGGGAGGTCAGAAAGTGACACATAGGGTTGGTGCCACGAGTGACAAACTGTGGATGTAACTCCCCCAAAGAATAGCCAAATACACTCATATAAACGCACGATTGATCAATTGTTTTGCTCTATAAAAACTTGCAGAGAAGTTCCTATCCTAACTTTCACACTAGTTTTGTAACCCCCAGTCAAAAATTCTGCCTGTACCATTAGAATGATTATTCTAGCCAATCATACAATGAGTTGGCCAATTTCTGGCTGACTTACATTTTTGAATCAGAGAGAAAGAGTGCTTGCACCTTCAATATGTCACTCATTTATTCACTCAATGAGCATTTGCAAAGCACTTACATTATCTTAGGTGTTGGAGACTAAAAAATGAATAAGACATACCAATAATAAGATCCCAACCTTTTAAGATACTCAGCTGGTTTACAGAGGCAATAATGATAGAAAGTATTGAGCTACTAATAGGGGGGAAGGTTTTTGTATCAATATAAACACATATGTGTTTTGAACAAAATTCTGAGCATAAATACATTTGTTTTAGGTAAAAAGAAATTTTGCTTAGATTTTTCAATACATTATTGAAGGAATACTTGCTCATTGCAGAAAACTCACTGCTGATAGCTAACTTTCATTCCAGATAATGCCTTTTCCACGCCATCCTTGCGGAAACTGAATATCTTTTTTTATTTAATCTCTGCTTCTGCTGTGATCATATGATTTATAGGATTAAAAATCATTAAGGAGCTTTATTTTTAAACTACTCTCTTTGTCATCAACAGTTTCTCGAAGAAAGATTCAGAGAATGTGTCCTGACTGCCCATCCCCCACTAACTTGTCAGATCCCAAAGTTCTGGAAACTGCCACAGAGACACTTGCAAGTTTCAACAAGGACAGTGAATCAGGGCAATATTCTCTTGTCAAAGTCACCAAAGCTTCTAACCAGGTGAGGTGGAAATGCCCAGTTACACCAACAATATCTCATAACTGTTGCTATCGATTTCTAAGCTGAGAGGAGAATATTAAGGCACTTCTTTTGGTTATAATCCAATCTTTACTCCCTGCTTTGGTAGACCTGAAGCACATTCAATCAATTATGTTTCAGTTTCTAAGTTATTCCATGAAATTTGCACAAGAGTTGTGAGATTTGATTTTACCTCATTGCCTTTAAGGCATGAATGGAAATGGACTCAGAGTCTCCTTGGTTTATTCTACCCAGGTTCACTATTTACTGCTACATTCTCATATCTGATTGACCATGGATCTCATTTAGCAGGTCAGCTTCTGCTTCATGTTAAGGCCTGGAGGGGATGTTGAGTTTTGTGGATTAGGAGAAATGGAGGCTCATCTGTATTTGAATTATGTTGATATCTGTCATATAAAGAAAAACTAATCTAAAAACAAAACTGCTTGAGGAAAATTGAGCTCAGGCAAGGGAAGGTTTTTAGAACCCATTCAAATCCCTAAAAGGGAAGAAAGGAATGCTGATTATGATGTTTCCTAATAACAAAATCATAATAGGGGGTTTGATCATGGTGGGAATTACAGGGACAGCAGGAGACCTGTGTTGACAATGACTCAGGGAATGTACGATTTCTATAAATATAATGTTGCCAAACCTCAGTTGTTTCTCTACATAGAGAGGTTTGATTTTTATTTCTCAACTCTTGTCTCATACCAGTGGATGTATGGCTTCTCCTACTTTGCGGAATATTTAATCAAAGAGTCACCATGTATCAAAACTGAAGCCAGCAGTTGTGGATATCAGCCCACTCGCTATGGGGTGAGTATTCCTGAATGTCTTCATAATTTAAGATTTGTGTTCCCAGATCATCTATAAGTATGATTGAGCACAAATTATGTATGAGCTGTCAAAGACACTTTTCTTCTCCTCAAGGAGTAACTGACTAATTAGAGGTTGTGGTGGCTCAGATGCAATAATATTTTATTGCAAATACAATTTTCATCAGCAATGTTATGCCTTTGCAGTAAAAAATCATAGATGCTGTAAAATATACAGAAA
>NW_006298271.1:1406-5720 GCF_000327345.1 Myotis davidii | reverse complement strand
ATTGTGAGTTTGATCCCCAGTTAGAGTGTGTACAAGAAGCAATTGATCAATGTTTCTCTCTCATATAAATGCTTCTCTTTCTCTCCTTTTCTCTCTCTCTCTCTCAAATCAATAAAAATATGTCCTTGGGTAAGGATTAAAAGAAAACAGAGTTGGTTATTTGAGAGGGATTGGTTGCATTGAATCTGTAGATCAATATTGGAAGTATTGTCATCTTAACAATATTAAGCCTTCCAATCCATGAATATGGGATGTCTTTCCATTTTTTTAGAACTTAATTTTTTTCAACAATGTGTTGTAGTTTTCTGTGTACAAGACTTTTATTTATTTGTACACCTAAATATTTTATTCTCTTTGATGCTACCATCATATATTTGTCTTCTTAATTTTATTTTTGGATTATTCATAGCAAGTTTATTGAAATAAAATCGATTTTTACATATTGATCTGTATCTTGTAACCTTGCCAAACTCATTTATTAGTTCTAATAGTTTTCCAGTAGATTCCTTAAGATTTTCTATATATGTGCAAGATCATGTCATCTGCAAATAGAAATAGTTTACTTCTTCCTTTCCAATCTGCATGACTTTATTCATTGATTTGACTAATATTCCTGGCTAGAACTTCCAGTGCAATGTTAAATAGAGGTGGGGAGAACAGATATCCTTATCTTATTCCTGTTTTTAGGGGGGAAGGATTCAGTATTTCATTATTTAATATGATGTTAACTGAAGGTTTTTCATAGATACTGTTTATCAAGTTGAGAAAGTTTTCTTCTATTGTTAGTTTGTTGAATATTTTTATCAAGAGAGAGTGTTAAAGTTTGTCAAATGCTTTTTCTGTGTTAATGAGACACTCATTTGATTTCCCCCCTTTTAATCTATTAGTATTATATATAGCAATGATTGATTTTTCTATATTAATACAGTCTTGCACTTTGGGAATGAATCCCAATTGATCATAGTGTACAATACTTTTTACATGTTGCTGAATTCCATTTGTCAGTATTTTTAAAAAGATTTTATCTATATTCATAGGAGATACTGATCTATAGTTTATTTTTGTGTTGTCTCTGCCCTATTTTAAATATGAGTTTAACATTGGCCTCATAGAATGAGTTGAAAATTTTCTCCTATTTTATTTTGGAAGAGTTTGTTGGTATTCATTCTTCTTCAACTGTTTGGTAGAATTCACCAATAAAGCCATCTGGGCCTGGGCTATTCTTTGTGGGAAGTTTTTTTTGGACTAATAATTCAATCTCATGTTATAAGTCTATTCAGATTTTTTTAATTCTTCTTTATTGGATTTTGGTAGCTTGTATCTTCCTAGGAATTTGTCTATTTTGTCTAAGTTATCTAATTTGCCAGTATGGTTGTTTACAGTATTCCCTTTTTATTTTTGAAGGATCTGAAATAATGTTCCCTCTTTAATTCTAATTTTAGTATTTTGAGTCTTTTTGGGGGGGTCAGTCTAGGGCTTTGTCAATTTTATTGATCTTTTCAAGGAGTCAACTTTCAGTTTTGTTTATTTTCTTTGTGTTATTTTTATCACCTAGTTTATTTCCTCTCTATTCTTTATTTTTGCCTTCTTTGTGTTTGCATTGGGCTTAGTTTACTCTACTTTTTCTAGTTTTCTAAGGTAGAGCTTAGGTTATTGATTTGCAATCATTTTTCTCTTTTCTTTTTTATAAAAAATATATTTTTGTTTATTTTAGAGAGGAAGGGAAGGGAGAAGAAAGAGAGAGAGAAACATCCCTACTGGGGATCAAACCCATAACCTGGGTATGATCTCTGAGTGGGAATTGAACCAGCGACCTTTGAATACCTGGAAAGATGCTCAACCAACTGGCCAGGGCTCTTTTTTACATCTATAAATTATTTTTGAAGGAATTTTTTAGCTTCATCTCAACAAGTTGTGTACATTGCGTTTTTGTTTCCATCCATCTGAAAGTATTTTCCAATTTTCATTGTGATAGCTTCTTTGACAAATTGGTTATTTAGAAGTATGCTACTTAATTTCTATATATATATGAAATTCCCCAATTTTCTTCTGTTATTCTGTTTCTAAAAACATTTCATTGTGGTTGGAGAATGTACTTTGAATGATCTTAATTCTTAAATTTACTAAAGTTTATTTTATGGTTTATAATAAGGAATATCCTGGAGAATGTTCCATGTACACTTGAGAAGAATGTGTATTTTGCTGTTGTTAGGTGAAGCATTTGGTAATTGTCAGGGGTAGTTGGTTGATAGTGTGGTGTAAAATTTCTGTTTCCTTGTTAATATTCTGCATAGTTGTTCTATCCATTATTGAAAGTGAGGTTTCAAACTGTTACTGTTGAATTTTCTATATCTTCCTTGAATCTGTTAGTTTTGGCTAATGTACTTTGGGGCTTTGTTGCAGGTCATATATATGTATAGTTGTCATGTCATTCTAATAAATTGACTTTTTATCATTATAAAATGTTTTTCCTTCTCTCTAGTAACAATTTTTGTCTTAAAGTCAATTTTGCCTAATATTTGTATAATCATTCCAGCTCTCTTTTGGTTACTGTTTACAGTGTAAGTTTTTTCCATCTTTTTACTTTCAACCTATGTGTATTTCTCAAAAGCCTTTTGCAACCAGTCAATTGAATATTCTCAATTTTGTCAAGGAATAATTGGGAAAACATCTTCAGCCTATTTTGTGGAGTCTCTCTTTCCCACTTGTCAATGCTTCTTGGGCAGATCTCCTAGCTATCTGATTATTTTCAAAAAGAGAAACAATTTCACTCAGGTAATTAAGATTCACTTGCAGGTCTTGACTGTTTCAATTCTGAATCAACAAGAAATCTCACATTTAATACAAAGTTTTCCCTTTCTGTAGCTCAAGCCTGACCTAGAGCTTAAGACCTGATGTGAGGAAGGGATCAAAGTCTGTCCTTTCATTTTTTCTTTTCCTCCTGCAATCTTTTGCTTAATTCTGGATCTTCCAAGTTCAAAGAACAATGAGAGAGGAGTAGAGAAGAGAGTACCGAGTTTTTTTACACAACTAAACCTACAGTTGTAGTTTTCTCTTGGTCTACACTGGCTTTCTATGAAACAGGCTCCAGTGTTGGTTCTCTCAGATTGTACAGCTGTGAGTTCATCCAGAGGTCTTTTCCTAGTAGGATGATGTATTCTCCAGCTGGCTCCTTGGAACTGTCCCTTCTTAGAGCCCCCACAAAATTTTACTATTAAATGCCCTGTATTTGTAAGTCCCTTCAGGTGGGCACATTCAAAAGAATACTACATATGACATTTGCTTGTCCCATGTAAACTTCACAGATTTTTATTATCTCAGACAGTGGAAATAGGCTTCCCTTGCTGCCCTTTCTTCTTACCATGGTAGGCTGCTTACCAAGATCCTCTCTTAGAATGCTCTGAGAGAGAAACAAATCCCTATCTTCATAGTGCATATGTCCCTAAATTCTAGGATTCACACATGAAGCATGCCTTCAAACTCCCTTTTTGTGGTCTGCTTTAATTTCAGCACCAGGTAGGCCTAGGAAATATGATAGCTCAGCAAATCCCAGACTGAGTGGGAGGGGCCCGGCTCTACTTGGTACCAGTACCTGCAGTCTCTCCAGCAGGTTCTGTCAGAGCCCTTTCTCTGTGTGACTGGTGATGAAGAGGAGAAGGGAAGGGCTGAAGCACCATTCCCCAAGTACTTTCCACATTAATGAATTTTTCCCGCTCTGAAGAATTTCTAATCTTCTCTTCAAATAGTCTGGAGATGGGTGATAGAGTAATATTCAGGCACTCTCTTTAGACACATTTTAGTAAATTCAATGTGAATACTGTATTCTTAAAATTCTTTAGAAATTGAGGCAACATTTTATTATAATATTCTATTTATACTTGAAAATGTCTATCCTCTGTGACTCTAAAATTTCTCTTCCAGTAATTTACCCTAAGAAGTTAACTAGGTATATATGAAAAGATATAGCTTCAATGTTTAAACAAAACAAATGAGATACAATTTAGTGTCTCACAAAAGAGGACTTGTTAAATAACAGAGGAATACTAGGTAATCATTATAAAGATCATAGAAGCCTGGCCGGTGTGGCTCAGTTGTTGAGCATCATTCCAAGAACACCAAGAGGTGGTGCATTCAATTCCCAGTCAGAATATATATCTGGATTGTGGGTTCGATTCCACACATGGGAAGCAACCAACCAATGTTTCTCTCTCACATTGATGTTTCTCTCTCTCTCTCTCTCTCTCTCTCTCTCTCTTCTCTAAAATCAATAAGCATGTCTTCAGATGAGGATAAAATGGGGGGGGGGGCGAAAAA
>NW_006298271.1:0-281 GCF_000327345.1 Myotis davidii | reverse complement strand
CTTTGTATAAAGAATTTTCTAATAAAGTTTGTTCCTCAAGAAGTTTTATTTTTAAATTTTATTTTATTGTTTAAAGTATTACAAATAGTACTACATATGTCTCCTTTTTTGTCCCCCCCATTGACCTTTCCCGGGCCTCCCCCCCCCACGCCCTCACCCCCTGTCCCTCTCAGTGTCTTGTGTCCATTGGTTATGCTTATATGCATGCATACACGTCCTTTGGTTGATCTCTTACATCCCCCGCCCCGCCAACACTCCCCAGCCTTCCTGCTGTAATTTGA
>NW_006298270.1:16381-16706 GCF_000327345.1 Myotis davidii | reverse complement strand
GGGAGAAATGTCTGTTCTCCCCATTTTCTAATTGGATTGTTTTTTTGTTTTTTTTTTGAGTCTTGATTTGCATGTGTTCTTTATATAG
Source organism: Myotis davidii (assembly GCF_000327345.1). Lineage (NCBI taxonomy): Eukaryota > Metazoa > Chordata > Mammalia > Chiroptera > Vespertilionidae > Myotis > Myotis davidii. The sequence goes on along the minus strand of NW_006298270.1, from coordinate 16,618 downwards.
TTTAGATATTAACCCCTTGTTGGGCAGTTGTTTGTAAATATCTTCTCCCATTAGGTTGGTTGCCTTTTTCTTTTGTGGTAGTTTTCTTTCCTTGTAATGTACTTATCTGCCTTTGTTTTTAGGGTAATTCTGGCCTACATAAATAAGTTTGCAAGTGTTCCCTCCTCCTTATTTTTAAGAACAGTTTGAAAGAGTTGGTATTAATTCTTTATTTTTTTATTTTTTTTTCTTTTTTTC
>NW_006298270.1:14859-15405 GCF_000327345.1 Myotis davidii | reverse complement strand
GCACTGGGAGCATGCTTGTCCCTTTGTCCTTCCATGAGCATTAGAACAGCAAAGCTGAGGCAATCACTGATCTGCAAAATGTGCCCATGTCTCCTCCCAAATTCTATCTCTATTATGTTTATTATGTGTGTTTTATCTTGTGTTCACCCTAAACCTCATTGATTCACACCCACACACCCACACTCACACACACACACACACACACACACACACACACACACACACAATTAGTCTTCTAATTACACTAATATTAAAAAACAAAATTGCAATAAAAATAAATAGACATAATTTTTTTATTTAGCTGAATTTTTAGAAAATCCAAAAGTGAAACCACTTTTTTACATCCTTCTTGGTGTATAAATTCAGGCACCTCGACCACAGTCAGATTTTTAAGTCTCAGCAGGAGGTCAGAGTCAGCAGCTTACCAGGCTCTGGGAAGGAACCTCCTCCACATGCAGGGCTCTCTGGAGTGATCTGAAGACAGGAGCTTGACCTCCAGGAGACAGGTAAGTGAAGAAGGAGAGAAATGGGGCGAACAGAAACAGA
>NW_006298270.1:13684-14797 GCF_000327345.1 Myotis davidii | reverse complement strand
CTTTAGAAAATCCAAAAGTGAAACCACTTTTTTACATCCTTCTTGGTGTATAAATTCAGGCACCTCGACCACAGTCAGATTTTTAAGTCTCAGCAGGAGGTCAGAGTCAGCAGCTTACCAGGCTCTGGGAAGGAACCTCCTCCACATGCAGGGCTCTCTGGAGTGATCTGAAGACAGGAGCGTGACCTAGAGGAGACAGGTAAGTGAAGAAGAGGGACAGAAATGGGGTAGACAAAGACAGACTCAAGGACTAAAATAGAAACAAACAGTTATGGAAATAGTTTAAGGGGATAGTCATTGAAACAGCAGATTAAGATGTGCCAGCAACAATACATGAATCTGGCATAGTCACTGTTCCATAAAACACAAACAGAAAACAGTTCCAAATCTGGATAAAAGGGAGTAAACTATTCAACAGACAATGAAACAATTTGGAAATCTGTATTATCAAATAAAAATACTCTAGACAAGTCAGGAGACTTTTTTGACAGTGTTATGGAATATGGAATTTATGGAATTGGCGCAAAGAGACAGTTGCACACTCTGAGGTTTCAGGAAAAGCCTTTATTCAAAGCAGCACTGCTGGTTCAGGTGACTCTACGATCCAGATCCTGACAACTTAGACAATGAGATTTTCTCTTTATATATTTCTGAGTTTCTTTTTTCCCCTAACTACCAAGTTTCTGTAGTGGACTTTCACCCTCCACCCCCCAATTTGAGAATCAGTTAGAATGGTTAATTTAGATTATATCCAAATGTCCATCCTAGATGGTGCCAGTGACCTCCCTCTAGTTAAGCTGTTACATCCTTGGTTTATGGCCCCTTGTAAATTGGAAGTATTTAGGTAAATAGCTCTTGCAAGACCAGATACTTAAGGAAGGGGCAGTGACTTCAGGAATGTATGTGCATTAGGGACATTGATTAGCTTAGGTCCAGAGTCCAGCTGCTAGTCTCCTACATTCTTTCACAAATGGAGTTAATTACCAGCTAGCAAGAGAATGCAGTAGAAATCGGGTTACTGGAACAAATTCAGATTGCTAACCCCCAAAATGTCTTATGCTCCCCATCAACAGGATTACTGCAGTAAGGGAAGGAGGCTCTCGCGATGTGGAA
>NW_006298270.1:0-13619 GCF_000327345.1 Myotis davidii | reverse complement strand
CAAGAAAGGAACTGTCTTCACAGGAAGGACCAACAAGGCCCTGCTGGAAAGAACAGGTGAGGAGGGAGTGGGGTAATCAGGGAACGTTTTCCCCTGAGGTTTGTTCACTCTTAGGCAGGATCTATAAGGAAAGGTTGTTGGCTGGGTCACAAGGAGGGTGGGTCAAAGTTCAGGGGACTGGAGAAAGGAGGGAAGTGGAGTTAAGGTTTACTTGCAAGCAGTTTATTGTGATTGATCAGTGGAGGCAGACAGCTCAGTTCATCTTTATTGAGGCAAAATAATAATTAAGTGGTTTGTGTCTGGCCTCATTATAAGTGAAAGTGTGAGTCTTATCTCTAAGTCATAAGGTTCAGGGTGCTTCTGGGCAGTAAGCCATGTGTTGGGGCAAATCCCCAAAGTCTAAATTCAGGTTTGATTCTGAAGAACTGACCTGTAGCCTTATTCAAATTCATTAGAGCTTTAATAGGAGAAACTTACATGCACAGGCAAAGCAGCTACTTGCTCCCAGTGGTGGCTGGCAGGGAATAAATCCACACCCTCCAAGGACAGGGTCTCTTCTCCATAGGGATTAACAGTAAAAGCATATGGTGGGTATCACATAGGTCACCAGAAAGAACAATGCATTTCCAAGTTAACATATAACACCCACACTCTGTACCTTCATTAACCTCCTTCCTGGGGACATGACCTTTCTCTGTGGGTGGCATTCCAGCTTTCTGGGTCGTCAGCAAACCTGAGGCTACAGAGTTAAACAGTGACAGAAGGTTAAGCAGAGAGTCCAACATGTTCCAGACCCTTTACTGCTGGAGACATATTACACCCGCTTCTTCCCTTCCCATTTTGTTGACTGGTCTAATAATCAAATTGACATAAAACAGATTAACAGGAGAAAAAAAAAGTATAATTACATATATACAGAAGCCCTCAAAACATATGAAAACTCAAAGGCAGTCAGGCAATCAAGGCGCATACACCATCCTGGGCTAAGCAAAAGGGTGTAGGAGTCTGGAGCATAAAGGCGGGAGAACAGTTCACAGGATGATGAAAAGAGCAATTGTTTGGTGAAAAAATGTTTGCCATGCCATACAGATAAGTCTTTCTGTTTTTTTAAAAAAATGTTTCACAAAATGATGAGAAAAGGAAATATTTGGTAAAAAAAATGTTCTCCGTACCAGGCAGATAAAGTCTTTTTTTATATAAAAAGTTATCTCTGGTGACAGCTCTCTTCCTGGTATAGATCCGGTGATAACTCTCTTCCTAGTATAAGCCCCCTCTGTAAATTCTTTTAGTAGTTAAAAAGAGGTTAAAAGCTTTCCCTGAATCTGCTGGATCTTAATTGCCTTCAGCTCAAAACAATCCACTTGCCAAAGTGCCACATGTATTCTGTATCCCCTCCATATACAGGATTAAGACAACTGTGAGGTTGAGGAAGGATGGCAAAGTGTAGATTCTAAGAGAAGAAACTGAGCTATAAAGTAGGAAGAAGGAAAAGAGTGGTTGTGGAAGGAACTGGGTTATGGTCAGATTATGAGAGGTCTTGAAGGCCATGGCCAGGTAATGTGATGATATCCTAAACCAATGAAGAGTTTTCAAAATTTTGTAAACAAATGATTTAAAAATATGAGTTTCAGGATGCAATGTCCACAATGGACCATAATAGGGAGAGAGACAACAGATTCAACAGCTTTTCATACTAATCAGTCAAATAAATAGGGCAAACTAATGCCCAATGTTCAATAAGTATCCTACAGAAACTTATTTAGGGGGAGAAATTAAAACAGGATTCCATGATATAAAAGGTGCCTCCATCACCATTTTCCCCATCAGTAGTGGACAGATACCCCAAAATGGCTAGAGCCAGGAAGTTTGGATGAGTTTCTGATTCAATAAGCCATTCTACATCATTAATCCAACATGTCCAAGAGCATCTCCAATACAAAGGGAATAATCATGTTACTGGACAGGGATGGGCCTGGATGGCCTGGAGCAGGTCTGCCTCAGGCCAGCCTATAGTGTGTGGGTGCTTGACTTTGTATAGAAAAGATTTCACAACATGAGTCCAGGTGATTTTCAGAGTATGCTTATTAAAGCCAGGGACTGTGAAACAAAGGAAGAGCTTAGGGTAGAAGAAGCAACAGGAGAGACCTTAGGCTGTGCAATGTTATAACTTCCTAGAAACATGAAAAAGAAGTGAGCCAAGGCGGGCTGTTCTTAGCTCACTGGGAAATCAGAAAAAAAGGGGACCCTGAAGATAGGATCAGGGGGAAAGCCCAGGATTAATTGCAACTGCCCTATGCTCTCCTGCTTGCAAGTCTCGTGGGGACCTTTAGAATTTAGGGGAAGGGTCATGGGCATGCTCTACAGCAGCAGCTCTCAACCTTCCTAATGCTGTGACCCTTTAATACAGTTCCTCATGTTGTGGTGACCCCCAAATATAAAATTATTTTCATTGCTACTTCATGACTGCAATTTTGCTACTGTTATGAATCATAATGTAAATCTCTGATATGCAGGATGTATTTTCGACTGACCCCTGTGAAAGGGTCGTTCGACCCCCAAAGGGGTCGCTACCCACAGGTTGAGAACCGCTGCTCTATAGTGACCATAGTGAATCTTTATCTTGAGAACATTTCCTTTTCTTTCTTTCTCTTTTTTTTTTCTTTGTCCAAGGGCAAGAATCTTAGGGGAGGGTTTCAGCAGAATATTCATCAGCTTTCCAGGTGCATTCTTAATGTGCTGATGCATCAAAATGAAGATATAGGGTAGTTTGGGGTAATTCTTTGGTCTCATTTACTGTTTTAATTTTATCTTGGGTCTGCCTGGCTTTAATGTGGTTTTTTTTTTTGTTTGTTTTGTTTGTTTTTTTGTGTGTGTCTGGGTGTTTTTTTTTTGTTCCCCTAACTTCATTTGTCCTTGGGTTTAGCTGGCACAAATGGCATTAATTGGGTCTCTGTTCTCTATTTCCCAGACGAGGGTCATTTAAGCTCTGTGTTCCCTGGGTAGGAAGGGAAGGTATAAACCATTTGCTTTCAAGTGTCCATGATTAGGGAAGATAAGCTCTTGCGATTCATAAGCTAGTTGTAAGTTGTTCAAATTGTTTGTCCTTGTTTAACTTTCTTGTCTCAGTTTCCCTATCCACTTGCCTAGGAATTTTCTTAGCTTCTTACTATTCTGCCACAATAAGATCTAGGATAGAAGGCAGAGATGCAGAGGCAAGTAAAAAAAATTTTAACTTTTTTATTGTGATACTAGAGGCCCGGTGCACAAAACTTTGTGCACTAGGGAGGGGGGTGGTGTTCCTCGGCCTGGACTTTGCTCTCTTATAGTCCGGGAGCCCATCACATACTGGGAGCCCTCAGGGATGTCCTACTGACGGTTTAGACCTGCTCCCTGCTCCCCTTGGGGAGCGTGCCTAAGCCACAATCTGGCCTCCCTTTGTGGGAGGCGACCAGGCTGATCAGGGGAAGGCACCATCACCCTGCCACTGTGCTGCTTGCCCTTGGTCCTCATAGCTGAGGCTTTGTCCGGAAGGATATCTGTCTGTCCGGTCTAATTAGCATATTATGTTTTTATAATTATAGATAATTGACATATAACATTGTTAGTTTCTGCTGTACAATATAATGATTTTTCATATTTATGTAACAAAATGATCACCACAATGTCTACTTAATATCCTTCACTACACATAGTTAAAACTTTTTTTTTCTTGTGAAAAGAACTTTTAAGGTTTGACTCTCTTAGCAACTTTGAAATATATACTACCGTATTATCAACTAGAGTCACCATGCTGTACAATACATCTTCAGGACTCATTCATTTCAGAACAGTAAGCTAGGATCTTTCTACCTCCTTTACCTATTTGATCCCCACAACTCCCACCCCTGGAAACTACCAATCTGTTCTCTGTGAGTTCTGTTGTTTCTGTTTGTTTGTATTAATTTTCATATATGAGTGAGATTATATCTGTTCTCTCAGTGACTTACCTCACTTAGCATAATGCCTTCGAGGTCCATCCATGTTGTTTTAAACAGCAAGATTTCCTTCTTTTTATGGTTGAATAATATTCCATTTTCTGTCTCCGTCTATGTACCAAAGGACACTCAAGTTGTTTCCTTGTATTGACTATTGTAAATAATACTGTAATGAACATGGGGGTACCGATATTTCTAAGTTAGCACTTTCATTTCCTTCAGATATTTACCCAGAAGTGGGATTGCTGGATAATTCAATTTGTTAGACACTGGAAAAGGCTGGATATGGCAAGAGTCTAAAGCAGCTCATGATTAGCACCAGAACCACAACACCTAATAAACATATTCTCTAACCACCTGATGGAAAGTAGCCTCAAGTTTCTCTCCATCTCACTACCTGCTTATTCTCTCTTGTCACTTAATACAATCTGAAGTTATTTTGCTTATTTGAGTATTTACAAGTTTAAGGTCTGCTTACTCCCACAATCAAAGCGCAGGGATCTAACCTATCTTGTTCAATTATCCTACAGCACCTAGAGCATTCCCCACTTTGCTGACATACCTCAAAAATATGTGTGGAATAAAGGCTGGTATTTTAAACATATCTTTGCTAACCCTCAGATCCATAGTACTAATTTGATCTATTTTGTTTAGAGGCCTATCATCATGACGGGTACAAGAGAGCAGAGATAGTCAACATAGAGAAGGTCCCTAGATTTATCAGGATGAAAAGGTTGGAGTGGTTTTCTGGACTGGGAAACTACAGTATGAGTATCAGGCTTACAGAGAATTTTTCTTTAAAAGATGAGAGCAGAAATGAGAAAAGAGAATAAGTGGATGGGATGCATTCATTGGTTCATTTTATCAACAAACATTTATTGACCCAGAAGGGCCTTTTATTTTTTTTGGAGAAATCTGGCAATTAAGGATGTATAAAGAAAATAAAAACTTATGGAGGAATCAGGATCCAATCTGTATTTGAATGGGATGGGAAGGTTTGAGCATGTTTTCTTATCCAAAGCAAAACAACTACTAAAGCAAGGTACTCAAGATATTTGACTTGATACATAGAACATAAGACCCGAGGGGAGGTGAGCAGGAGCAGGATTTAGAGGACAGTCAGCATTGCAAAGACCTTAGGGACACTTCTTCTTTAGGGACCGGAAAAAGAACACAAGAATGGAATTACAGTCTTAATTTGAAGGTAAAAATATGTGAGAAAGGTCTGACCATATGACTTCTCCATTCTCTAGAATTAGAAGTGAGGTAACCAAAGGTGAGAGGAGCCTCAACTAATACTGTTTCCTACTGTCCTAGCCCCTCTCTATGCTTTAGGATTGTGGGTTCTTAGTACCTTCTCAGACCTTTTCTTAATTAATTCTCTATCTCCATTGTCAAGCAAAGTGCCTGCATTTAGAAGAAGATGAATGAGTGTGAGTCAATTAGATTGAAAGTTATGATGATGTCATATCTGATTATAAGGACAGAGGAGTCAAACATCACTCTCTTTGGGGCCTGAGACACTAGTAAGATGGGAACAGGACAAGTCTGTTAAGAGAATAAAAAGAAAAGGTTTGGAAAGAAGGTGCAATTTGGGATGCACTTGTTTATATCCCACCGCGTGGCCCCTTCCGGCTGAGAGCCACACCTCTGTCTGAGGCTGGCCCTAAAGGGATTTCATTCCCTTGGGCCTCCAGGGATTGAATCTTCTTCTTCACTCACCTCAATGATCCACACACACCCTCCAAGAACTTGGATGTCCCTGGTCCAAGGTTCATTTCAGATCCTTTCTGTCCTCAAAACAATGCCTCATGCTTCAACTGCAGCTTGGGAATTTACTACACAAGGGAATTTTACTAATCCCTAGATACACAAGGACAAAAATGGACAAAACTATGGGAAAGGAAAAATTATCCTCCTGCTATTTGACTTCATAATACTTCAGGTAAAGTCCCAGAATCTCACTAGTCTGAAAGCAAATTAGAATATGGGGTTTAACTGGTTTCAGGAATGTCATGTCTAATGTGAGCACATACCCCATATAAATGTGCTCTATGAACCCCCACTGAAAGGTCTCATAGAAGAAGTTATCATGTGAGATCCTCTATGCTGGCTTAAAATATAAGTTTTTATCATTTTATGTTAATATCATTGAGAAATAACTTATGCACAATCAAATGCATCCATTGAAGGTAGAAATTTGATGAATTTTGCCTACTTGAAACCATGAAAACCTTGAAATCATTCCCATAGTTAAGATAGAGAACACTTTCATCATGCCAAAGAATGCCTGGTGCTCTTTTGCTATATATGCCTCCCTCTGCCAATCCCCAGACAACCACTGCTCTGCTTTTGTTACTATAAATTAGTTTGACTTCATAAAAATGGAATAATACACTCATGTATATTTTTACTGATGTCTTTTTCCACTTAGCAGAATAATTTTTAAATTCAACCGTGTTGTTACATGTATAAGAGTTACCCACTTTTATTGTTGAGTAGTGTTTCAATGTATAGCATATTTTACTTATTTGTTTACCTATTGATGGGCATTTAGGGAATTTCCAGTTTGGACTATTATGGGCAAAAGCTGCTATTAACATCTACTCACAATCTTTGTTGGACATGTATTTTTCTTTTTCATTGGTAGATACCTGGAAGTGATATGTCTGAATTGTACGGCAGGTGCATATTTAACTTTTTAATAAATTGTCAAACACCTTTTCAAGTGGTTACCAGCAACAGTGTATGAGAGCCTTAGTGGTTCTAGAATAGATCTTCCCTGACATTTGAGGTTGTCAGTCTTTTTAATGTAAGCCATCCTAATGAGTTACCTCATTGCAGTTTTAGATTGTGTTTCCATAATGGCTAATTATGCTGTCCATCTTTTCATGTGCTTGTAAACCATTTAATACCTATTTTTATGAATTGTCAGTTCAAACTTTTTTGTCATTTTTTATTGCATTGTCTTACATTTTAGAGCCACAGGAGTGTTTATATAATTGGGATATGAGTCTTTTTCCAGGTATACACATCACAAATATTTTATTTTATTCTTTAGTTTGGCTTTTAGTTATTAGTTGTCTTTTTAATAAAATTGTGACACTATTACAGATGTCCTCCATTTTCTCATCTTTTGGCCACCTTTACCCAGGACGCACCACCCGTACCCTGGCCTTCACCATTCTGTTGTCTGTGTCCATGGGCTATGCATATATATTCTGTAGCTACTATCTTCCCTGTCTTTTATGCAGTTCCCACCCTCACTCCCATCCCCTCTGACCTCTGTTGGACTCTTTCATGTATCCATGCCTCAGGTTTTTTTTTTTTGCTTGTCTGTTTATTTTGTTCATTAGATTCCACATATTAGTGAGATCATGTGGTATTTGTCTTTCTCTGACTGGCTTATTTCACTTAGCATAATAATCTCCAGGTCCATCCATGCTATCTGAAAGGGTAAGAAAACCTTCTTTTTTATTGCTGCATAGTATTGCATGGTGTAAATGTACCACAGTTTTTTTTATCCACACATCTGATGATGGGCACTTGGGCTGTTTCCAAATCTTAGCTGTTGCAAATAATGCTGCTATGAACATAGGGGTGCATATGTATTTGTTCTGACGGATGTTTCACGATTTGTAGGATATATTTCTAAAAGTGGGATCTCTGGGTCAAATGGCAGTTCAATTTTTAATTTTTTCAGACACCTCCATACTGTTTTCCACAGTGGCTGTACCCTGTCTGCATTCCCACTAGCGGTGTACTAAGTTTTCGTTTTTCTCACATTTTTTCCACACTTGTTGTTTGTTGATATGTTGATGGTAGCCATTCTTGCAGGTGTGAAGTGATACCTCATTGTCATTTTAATTTGCATCTCTCTGATGATTAGTGACAATAAGCACTTTTTCATGTCTCTTTGGAGAAGTGTCTATTTAGGTCCTTTGCCTGTTGTTTAATTGTATTATTTATCTTCCTTTTGTTGAGTTGTATGAGTTCTATATAGATATTGGAAATTAACCGCTTATCCAAGGTATCATTGGCAAATATGTTCTCCCATGCAGTGGGTTCCCTTTATATTTTGAAGATGGGTTTTTTTTCCTGTGCAGAAACTTTTTACTTTGATGTAGTCTCACTTGTTTATGTTTTCCTTTGTTTCTCTTGCCCTAGGAGATGTTTCTGAAAATTCTGCTATGTGAGATGTCTAAGATTTTGCTGCCTATGTTTTGTTTTTAGATTTTTATGGTTTCACAACTTACATTAAAGTATTTTATTCATTTTGAGTTTATTCTTGTATATGGTGTCAGATGTTGATTCAATTTCACATTTTGCATGTACCTGTCAGATTTTCCCAATACCATTATTTTAAGAGACTGTCTTTATTGTATGTTCTTGCCTCTTTTTTCAAATATTAATTACCATAATGATGTGGGTCAATTTCTGTGTTTTTTGTTCTGTTCTATTGATCAATATGCCTATGTTTTTTCTATGTATTTTATTGTTTCAGGTCTTATATTCAAGTCTCTTTTGAGTTAATTTTTGTGTATGGTATTAGATAGTGGTCTCATTTAACTCTTTTACATGTGGCTTTCCAGTTTTCCCAATAGCATTTATTGAAGAAACTTCAATTGTATGTTTTTGGCTTCTTTGTCAAAAATGGATTGCCCAAATCAATCAATATGATATACCATATTAGCAAAACAAAAGATAAAAATCATAGGATCACATCGATAGATGCAGAAATAGCATTTGACAAAATACAACATCCATTTATGATTAAAACATTCAATAAAATGTTATAGAAGAAAAGTGCCATAACATAATAAAGGCCATATATGACAAATCCTCAGCTAATACATACTCAATGGTGAAAAACTGAAATCTCTTTCTCTAATCTCAGGAGCAAGACAAGCATGCCCACTTTCATGAATAGTATTCAACATAGTATGAGAACTCCTAACCAGAGCAATCAGGCAAGAAAAAGATATAAAATGCATCCAAGTTGGGAATAAAGTAATAAACCTGTCACTATTTGCAGATGACATGATTCTGTATATAGAGAACCCTAAAGACCCCAAAAGACTATTGTAAACAGTAAAGAAACACAGTAATGTTATGGCAGCCAAACTTATTTTTTTCACTCCCACATTTTCTCCATTAAATATGTCTTCTAAAATAGTGTTGTTGTTGTTTTTAATGTAATTTACCACTTGACTAGAATTACAAAATGAAATTTGGTGTGTAAAAAATGACAGTTCTGCCCTAACCGGTTTGGCTCAGTGGATAGAGCGTCAGCCTGCGCTCGGGGGTCCCAGGTTTGATTCTGGTCAAGGGCATGTACCTTGGTTGCGGGCACATCCCCAGTAGGGAGTGTGCAGGAGGCTGCTGATCGATGTTTCTCTCTCATCAATGTTTCTGACTCTCTGTCCCTCTCCGTAAAAAAAAAAAAAATCAATAAAATATATTTTAAAAAAATGACAGTTCCTTAGCAATAAGCTAGATTTCCCATCTCAGAATCTCTGTGAGTGGGGCTAGAAATCCACATTTGTAATATGTCCTCAGGTTATAATTATGCAAAATAAAGACTGAGGACAACCACTTTGAAATATTAACTCCAACTGTAACTGGACAACCAGGGGGTCCAGACTTCCTGTCACTACTTCAGCCAATTAAGCAGAGACAGAGTTAAATAATATATGAGCATTTATTTCAATATTGCTTGCATTATGGGAGAGTGGCAGGTCATCCATAAAAATCTGCTCTGCACCCCACCATAAGCCAGATGCTTATATTGGGTAGAAGGACAAGATTCCATGGGAAAGTAGGAATTACACGTATGGAAAAATGGGTATGGGATAATTATTACAGGCTACAAATCATGGAGGCTGCGCGGGGGTGGGGGCGGTAAGTCACAGAGAGCACCCTGGGACCAGATTAGAGGTAACAGGGGCTAGGGTTGTAAAGGGCAGGGCTTCTAGGACTCCTGCCATGAGGTTGTAAATCTTTCTATAATGATAGGCAGTTCTCAGAAGGAGGACAGACTGCATTCGATGTTAGCTCTCATGTCCCAGGGCATACAACTCTCAATGAGGTTAGAATGTGCTTTCTCTAATCAGAACAGGACCATCATGGTTAACAGAGCATGATTAATATTTCTTATAATTGAAGCTGGTCCCCAATATATTCTATTTCTGACCCTACCAATACTTTTAATTTAAATTGGCTTAAATCCAAATCTAGTTACATGAGGCAGAAGAGTGAAGACATTACAATACTTAACACCTCCGTTAATTTGCTACAATTTTGCCTTCTTTGAATGAATCGCTGCCTGCTGTGATTCTATCTCCATAATTTGTCAGTCAAATAGAATAAAATTGTATGATAAGCTAGGAGGAACAACCATTGTATAAGTCTTGCAAACATTTTAAAGTATGGGCAAATAATCCACCTCCAGGACACAAGTCATTCTCTATAGGTAAAAGTAAAGTTCATAAGAATTAAGGGCCCTTTTCTGCATTGCCTCTTCCTTCTTCCTACTACCCCTTTATCTACTTCTTCATTTACACAACCCCAGCACCTTCTCTGAGGCCCACAAGACTACAAAGAATGGCTTATTGCCTCTGGAAACTATCAGAACAAGTGCCTGTTACATAGATCTTAGATAAACACACTATTATATGTATTTATCTTAGAGAATCCTATATAATAAAATGGGTAATAGGCAAATTGGCCATAACAGCAGAAGGACCAGGAATGACCAGTCACTATGACACACATTGGTCAGTGTGCTTCCATAGGGGGAGCTCTGCTCAGTCACAAGCCAGGGTGAGGGCTGCGAGCACAGCCATGGTCAGTGGTGGGAGCTTCTCCAACCTCCTCTGCAGCGCTAAGGATGTCCAACTAAAGGCTTAGGTCCACTCCCTGTGGGCCTAAATTTTTAGTTGGGCATCCCCTGAGTGCTCCCTGGCTGCCAGAGGGATGTCTGACTGCCAGCTTTGGCCCGATTCCCCAGGGAGCGGGCCTAAGCAGCAGGTGGACAGCCCCTGAGGAGTCCCAGACTGTGAGAGGGCACAGGCCAGGCTGAGGGACCTCCCTGCCTCGGAATGCATGGATTTTCATTTACTGGGCCTCTAGTAAGTCAATAAAAAGAGAAATCACAGTCTTAAACAAAGATGGAATTCTGTTACTTGATATTAGATCCTTACGGGAACTGACAAAGTTGACTTTTTATGTGACCACAAAGGATTTCTTCCCACTGTGGCTGAGGGTTGGGAGAAAGTATACTAACATATTCCGTAAGTGTAAAAGTAACTTCCTCCTGAGGAAAATATTAGTTTCTTCTGGAACTACCTCCACCTAGCAAAGGCCTTTTCATTATTCTTCAGCAGAGGTCATCTGGGTAGTCTCCATAACTACTAGGGGTTCATTCCTTAGGAAGGACTACATATATGATTTGATTTCCACATTACACTTTCTCTAGTCAACATAAAATCTAATTTGTTCCATTGTGCTTGGTGATCTAAAGTGGTGTTCATTAGGATAAAATATGGAGCTCCCAAATCACTACTGGTTCATCTTTTTCCTTGGGGACATATCAAAGGTCTACCAGCTACCTCAAGAGAAGATCTTGAAGAATGTCTTTGGACCCATTCAACTCTTACACAGTGCCCAGAGAGCTTATTCATGCACAGTGAAGAGTGAGAAGAGCCTGATAGAGTAAGGACACCCACAGTGATTCCCCAGCTTCCCATGCCAGGCTGTCCAGTGGAGATCATTATCATAAAGTCTACCTTCCTCCCTATATGTCTTTGTCCATGCCCTTAAAGTGACAGCTCTGAGAATTCTAGCTCAAACGGTTTAGTCCTAAGTCTTAGAAGAAAAAAGCAGCTGCAACTTCTGTCCTATTTTTTTTGTAATTATTTTTATTGATTGCAGAGAGGAAGGGAGAGGAAAAGAGAAACATCAATGATGAGAGTGAATCATTGATTGGCTACCTCCTGCACACCCTCTACTGGGGATTGAGCCCATAACTTGGGCATATGTTGTGACCTGGAATCAAACTATGACCTCCTGGTTCATAGGTCAAAGCTCAATCACTGAGCAATACCAGCTGTCCTATCTTTTTGGTTCCTTCTTAACCTAGTTGGTAGTCAATGGCTGTGGGAATTTAAAGGCTGGAGAGGCCTTCCTTGGGTCTCAACTTCTCACATGTCCTAGAGAAAAGACATTTTTAGACAATAAAAAAGAAAGCAGGGCTTGCTAAAACATTAGCAGAAAACAGAAATAGCATCTCCCTTAACTTTCAGTCTATATCAACATGATAAAAGTCATTTTCTAGATTGCAGCAATCTCCATGGCTAATATTTCTTATTAACTCATTGCAGAATTACTAGGAGATAGGAAACTAGCTCAGACAATTAACCTGCAGAATCGGGGTCCTTGGCTGCAGCTGTGGCATGTAGTTTCAAGTTAAAGTTCAAAAGAAGCAGGCAAGGCCCTAATTCAGGCCATTCTGTCTTGATCATTTCTTTTATTTCCAATACAAGCTTTCCAATCCTTATGATAATTTGACATTTGAGAATCCAAAATCTAGTATTTATGCTCCCTGCAGAGGCTGGTTTGCCATTTCACTTTCAATATTCATGGTCTCCTGGAGATTGGCAAGGGCCACTCTATCTTGGGAGTTTCTGTTTTTCCTACATTTCCATCCCCAGAATAGAATCCTCTGGTCTTCAGGCCTTATTCATCCCACTCAAGGACCCTTTATCCCTTTTTCTGATGTTTTCCCAGAAACACTTGCCTGATTACTTTGGTTTCCAGGCCAATCTCAAACAGAAATCATCTCAGCAAATTTACCACCACTCACTGAAAAGAGATGGAGGCACCAAATTAATTTCATATCTTGAATAGCCAAGCTGCTATTTCTGAGCCACCTAAACCTCAAGTCCCTTATACCAGTTCAACATTAAAATGGGGCTGATAAAATATAGATTGAAGTTTATTTGTATTCCCAGATAATAGCCATACTTACTTGGTTAATGGGATATATTTCTTAGAGCCATAGTTATCTGTTAATTACTTTCTGTACTCTACCCTTTACACTGAAAAACTCCCTGAAACTCAATCTGAACACCCATGACTTATAAATTCTTTGTTTAGTTCTTCTAGGTCCCCAATAACCGCTCCTTTCTCCAGATTTTCCTAAATTGTGAGACATTCTGTGATCCCTAGAATGAGACTCTCCCATGGCTTCATGTGGCAACTTCCTTAAAGTTCTCCTTCCCTTCAATGGGATTTCCCTCACAGAGTCCAACATCACACTGAGAACTGAGGTTGTGATTCCAACTGGGACTTTAGAAAGATTAATAGATAGAAGGAGTTAACATTTATTGAGCCCTTACAAAAGGTAAAACACTGGAAAAAGTACTTTACGTTTTGTAATTTGGCACACAGATGAGGGTAACTCCATGATTCAAGCCAGTATAATGCCCTCCCCTTGCTTCTAGCCAATAGGTAAAGTGATTTTTCTTATGTGCAATAGTTTTCCCAAGTCAGTTGGGTTTGAATTAACCAATTAATCAGTTGGTGGGCTTTGACTTAATAAGGTTAGAGATTTTAAAGATAGACTGGGCCTTTCCTAGGTCCAAT
>NW_006298269.1:722928-723149 GCF_000327345.1 Myotis davidii | reverse complement strand
TGTGCCTGCAGCAGCCCTGCCCTCGCAGTGTCCCCCCGGGCCTCGTGGACAGCCCATCGGGTTCTCTTCGTCACAGTCGTTTTCACAGCAGGTTGGGGAGACCTTGTTGGACAGAGATACCGTTCTGTTTTCTCAAACTTCGCTCCCTGCTCTCTGACCCTCCTCTCTCTCTCTCTCTCTCTCTCTCTCTCTCTCTCTCTCTCTCTCTCTCTCTCTCTCTC
>NW_006298269.1:709232-722875 GCF_000327345.1 Myotis davidii | reverse complement strand
TCTCTCTCTCATTCACTTCCAAAGTCTGCACGTCTACGACTCGCGACAGCTAGGTCAGCGGGGGTGACTGTGCCGGGGGGAGGAGACTTCTACAACAGCCAGCAAAGTGAGGGCCACATGTGCTCCGGGCCCAGAAGAGCCCGGCTGGGACAGCTTGCCGCAGCCTTGCTGCTCACAGCGTGATACTGACCAGCAGCACTGGCCTCCCCGAGGAGCATGTTGAGAACGCAGGACATGGGTCTCAGACCTACTGAATCCGAATCTGTTAACCAAACTCCCCTGGAAGGCACATGCACGTCCAAGTTTGAGAAGCCTTCTGCTCCTGGACGTGATGGCTGAAGGGGAGAGGCTGAGGGAGAAGCAGCGAGTATGTTTTTCAGGATCTCAGCCTCCACTTCCAAGAGATGAAATCCAATTCCTCACCACTCGTTCCTCGCCCTTGCCTTCTAAGTCCCTGCAGAGTCTACAGAGCAGTTTCTAGAATCTTCTGGTGGTGAGAGACAGAACACAGGAAGGCATCCATACACCTGAGCTATATTTTTGTGTTTTGTTTTGTTTTTCTTTTTGAGTTGTGACTAGGAGGCTCCAGAACGAGTTGGACTTAACCAGGAACTGGGCTTCAAAACCTTCTTTCCATTATTGAGTACCCACTGGTGTGCCATTTTCTTTCAACACCAGTGTTGTACTGGGTGCAGGCTCCGTCCCCTAAAGGGGGCGTGCAGGAGGCAGCAAATCAATGATTCCCTCTCATCATTGATGTTTCTATCTCTCCCTCCCTCTCCCTTCTTCTCTGAAATCAATAAAAATACATTACAAAAAAAAAAAGTCCCTACAGGGGCGCTGTGCCATCCTCTCAGCCAAGACTCGATTCCCTCTCCGTGGCAGCAGGGCCAGCGGGGAGCAGCAAAGGCAGCCACCACCCCTCAGAGTGTCTGGGCCTCCCAGCAGCTCAGTCATCTTACCCTGTGCTTACCTGGCCTACAAGGAAACCCAGGTTCTCAGATGGAAAGTTCAGGGTCGTCCAGGTGTTGGACAGACAGAGGCTAGAACCCAGGCACCCTGTGGAGAGCCACTGGATGGTGCCCGATTTCATCGATTTCATCCAAGATGCACATCTTTTTTTATATCTTCATATCTCAGAAACCAGGATGCATTTTACATGCAATGCCAAGAGAAAGCAATACTGCTGTTTACATGGCAGCGCGTCTTTTTTCGTTTTTCTTCCTTTCTTGCTTAGGGATACAAAAAATAATGGTGTCTCTCATAATACCTTAAATTTGTAGAATACTATAATAATAAAAGCCTCAGTTTATTGAACCCTGTGCATGACATGCATTATTTCCTTTAATCATTATAATATCTCCAGGATGGAGGTATTATTACCCTTACTTTACAGGCGAGGAAACTGATCAGAGAGAGATGGGAACTAGACTACATTTGCACACCTCATAAATGAAGCAGCTAGTATTTCGCAGGACTTACCTGCCCGTTGCTTTTAACTACTTCGTTACTTCCACAACAAAGATCCTGGGTCTCCGGTGATAACAGGCTTGCTTTACAAATGCCAGTGTCTGCAATTAGGTGACAGCATGGGAAGTCCCCGGGGGCCAGTATCAGTTAACATCAGACTGGAAGGGGTGCAGTGGGATGCGGAGGAGAATCCTGGGACTGGAGGGAAGTCTGAGGTCAGGGGTGAGGGTGGGAGAGACTGCGCAGGGGAAGCAGGAGCGGGGCTCAGAAAGGGAGAGAAGAAGGGGGGCACAATAGGGGCAGATTCCCCTGGAAAACCCCTCCTCTGACCTGAGGTCTGGCTCAGAGGGTTGGGAACATTTCCCAACATCTCTCCATCCGATCCCTGTTCTTTCTAGGGTAGGAGGAGAACAAGAGGGAAAGCGAGAGAGGAAGAGATGTAAACAAGGACCCACTTCTTCCTTTTCACATCTAATTATTGGGAAGTTGGGTGCCTTTCTCTTCCTCTTATTATCATTTTCCACCTAAATGTTATTAGAATTCGTTTGTAGGAAGGAAAGTGTCCAGTGAGAAACCTCAGTATCATCTCCTGCTTCTGGAAACCCTGGTCATCTATTGTTACAGATGACAGGCCTGGGTGATGAGGAGGAGGAGGAGAAGGAACTAGCAAAGGAGGAAAGAGATCCAGCAAGGCTCAGTGCCCCACTGTCCCGCCCGTAGAGCTACCAGCTGCCCATAGCCTGGTGTCCACTGTGAGGGCAGCCACTTTCCATGTATTCCATGAGATCCCCCAACGACCTTCACAGGAAAGGCTCAGAGACATTGAGTGACCTGCCTAAGTCCCCCAGCTAGGAAGTGACACAACTAGCATTGAACCTGAATCGGAGTCTTTGCTTGACTTCAAAGCCCAAGCTGATCCACTACACCCGGTTCCTGAATTGACAGGCTCTCCAGACACCTGTTCTCTGCTGGAAGGGCTGCTCCCTGCACCCTCCCTCTACCGCGACAGTGTTTGAGGCTGGGGCTGGGCACGAAGTCCCTTTTTTAACCTATACCCTTACCCTGCCCTTAGCCCTGAAGCTGGACTCAGGCTCTGCTGCTTCCAGGAAGATTTATGTCTGAGGGTAAAGGCATGTATGTTTAGGAGGCAGATCAATAGTCTACCCAGACCCTGCCCCCAGAAGCTTCCTGGGCGGTAGGAAATAATCCCCTCCCCTGGCCACTCCACCACCAGGGACACAAGTCAGGTAGGGTAATAAATAGTACCAACCCTGCAACCTTATACTTCCTCTTACACTTGTTTCATCCATTCATCTACTTGGTCCTGATACCAATCCTCTGAAGAAGGTCAGACCCTTCTGGTTCTACAGGTAAGGAAACAAGCCCAGAGAGGTTAGGTGGGGTCTGCAGGGTCAGAGGAAGAGCTAGACCAGGGGTCCTCAAACTTTTTAAACAGGGGGCCAGTTCACTGTCCCTCAGACCGTTGGAGGGCCGGACTGTAGTTTAAAAAAAAACTATGAACAAATTCCTATGCACACTGCACATATCTTATTTTGAAGTAAAAAAACAAAATGGAAACAAATACAATATTTGTATTTGCATGTGGCCCGTGGGCCGTAGTTTGAGGACCCTTGAGCTAGAGACTCTAGGCTTGTGCCCAGCATTATGTATCCCAACACTGGGGCACTTTCCAATCAGCCACCTGGCACTCCACGGGGCCCAGGCCCGTGAGAGTTACCTGGATTTTGTATTTTCTTCCCTCCTGACTCAGCACAGGGGGAGGAGATGGAGCACTGAAGGAGAGGTAACTCCAGAGACCTTTGGGGGACGAGGGTCAGCAGAGGGCCTGTGAAGATGCTGGAGTCCTAGGAAGGATATTTGCAAACAAACAAACAAACAAACAAACAAACAAACAAAAAACAGAGAGAAAAGCCAGCTGACTTCAGAATGGTCCCTGGAGCCTGGTTTGACTCAGAGCTAATGGGGGAAGGTGTCTTCTACCTGTTCAGGGCCCTGGAAAGAAAGGTACATTATAGACGTTCCCTAGGACTCTTGGGAAGAACACCTCCCTCCTCCCCAAGGAAGGAGGTCCTGCCCAGTTGTCATGGTAGCGGCCAAATTATGAGGTGGTTCTAGTGACAGGCTGTGGGGTTGGGGTGAGAGGGGACAGAGGTGGGTGGGCAGTGGGGGCAGCGGCAGCCGCATCCCCTGCCTGGGGCATTCTGGCACCACCACCATCATGGCCAGTGCTTACCACTGGGAGGCCCGTCGCAGACAGGCGGCTTTGGAAAAGAGTAGGAGGCTGAGGCAGCAACAGCAAGAGAAGGTGCATGAGAGCGGTCAGGTTCGTCAGGGTCCTTCCAGGGTTAGGACAGCGATGGGGAGGGAAGACAGCCCTCTAGGAAGCTGTCATCATCTTGTGAATGTTGTTTTGCTGGGGATAGGAGGAAAGCAAGGTCCTTCGGGGTTCCGTTGGATAAACGCGCGCATGTGCACGTGTGTGTGTGTGTGTGTGTGTGTGTGGTGTGCGCATTGGCATAACTCAGCTTTGCTGAGGCCTAGTGGCGAACTGAGGGAACTGGTGCCTGGGAGGTTTTAAAGCTGCGTTGTCCAATAGGATAGCCACCAGTCTGTGTACTATCGAGCCCTTGAAATGTGGCCAGTGAGGCTGAGGAACTGATTTTAAAATTTTATACACATTTAACTCATTTAAATATCGAATTTTAAACACATACTCAGTTTACATATTGGAAAACTTTCTGTTTGGGACAACTTGGATATGTGAGTCTACTTTTTCAACTGGAAATTTGATGAAATCTAAATAGAAGTTAATTCTTTCTGTAAATGTCCTGTCCCAAATAAGATGTGCTAGTAAGTGTGAAATGCATGCTGGGTTTTAAAGACTTAGTACAAAAACAAAGAATAAAAATCTTAAATAATAAAAGGCTAAGAGGCAAATCGACCAAACGGTGGAATGACTGGTCGCTATGATGCGCACTGACCACCAGGGGCCAGCCACTCAACGCAGAAGCCAGGCTTGTTGGCGAGCGTAGCTGCAGCGGCAGCACTAAGGATGTCCGAGGAGCGGGCCTAAGCCTCAGTCGGTCATCCCCCTAGGGTTCCCGGACTGCGAGAGGCCACCTCCCCTCCACACCCCTACTCACGAATCTCGTGTACCGGACCTCTAGTTATGTAATATTTTCATATTGATTGCATGTTTGGATGTAAATAAAATATATTATTAAAATTAGTTTCACCTGTTTTTTCCTTCTTTTTTTTTTTTTTCTTAATCTTCACCTGAGGATATTTTTTCAATTGCTTTTTCAGGGAGAGTGGAAGAGAAGGAGCCAGGAGGAGAGAGAGGGAGAGAGAAACTGGTTGCCTCCTGCACACGCCCCAACCACAGGCAGGAAGTGAACCCCCAACCCAGGTATATGCCCTTGACCAAGAATTAAACCCACAACCCTGCCCTAGCTGGTTTGGCTCAGCGGGTAGAGTGTCGGCCTGCGGACTCAAGGGTCCCAGGTTCGATTCTGGTCAAGGGCATGTACCTGGGTTGTGGGCACATCCCCAGTAGGGGGCGTGTAGGAGGCAGCTGAATCGATGTTTCTCTCTCATCGAAGTTTCTAACTCGCTGTCCCTTTCCCTCTCCCTTCCTCTCTGTAAAAAATCAATAAAATATATTTAAAAATAAACAAAACCCCACAACCCTTTGGTGTGCTGATCGACGCTGTAACCACTGAACCACACCAGCCAGGGCTCTTCTTACTCTTTTTAAAAAAATATATTTTACTGATTTTTTTACAGAGAGGAAGGGAGAAGGATAGAGAGTTAGAAAAGGATAGGGAGTTTATTGATTCCAGAGAGGAAGGGAGAGGGGGAGAGAGAGAAATATCAATGATGAGAGAGAATCATTGATTGGCTGCCTCCTGCACTCCTCCTATTGGGGATCAAGTCCGCAACCTGGGCCCATGCCCTTGACCAGAATTAAACCTGGCACCCTTAACTTCAGTCCGCAGGCCAATCTATCCACTGAGCCAAACCGGCCAGGGCTCGTCTTACTCTTTTTTCTTTCTTTCTTTCTTCTTACTCTTTATGTGGCTACTAGAAAGTTTAAAATTACATAGGGCACATTCTATATTCCTATTGGACAGCGCTGTTTCAAAGCATTTGCACAAAGCTATTCTTTATCCTCCTGTCCTGCAAACCGTTTTTCAGTGCACAGCTCCCAAGCTAGCAGGTAGGTGCTCAGAGACTGATGTTTCCTGGGAGGGGCTGTGCCAGGGGCCATGTCACCGAGAAGCAGTGCTTGGCGCTGTGGCGGGTGAAGGAAGGTGGCCCATGCTCTAGCCTGAGGCTCCACTCCAGGGAACAGAGACCCTCGGGGCACCTCTCCCTCTGGATTTGCTGTCTTGCTCCCTGTGGTATCTGGCAGATGGGTGCCTGGGTGGGAGGGAGGAGGCTGTCACTTGCCGGGGGCTTCTTGCCAGGAACTGAAGAAACCCCAAAAGGAGAAATGCCAATCTGAGGAGCAAACCCAGCCATCTCAGGAGTCACATCAGGAGCCAGGGCCATCACAGGTACAATCGCCACCATCACCACCACCACCACCACCGCAGCCACAGCCACAGCCACAGCCGCCATGTCAACCACGGCAACAAAATGCCCAAGACCCTCTTACCCAGCTCAGTTCCAAGCACAAACTCCAGGATTCCCAAAAGCCTGGCCCCCAGCTTGATTCCATGGGGGCCCATCAAGCTAAAGGACAATCCAGCTGCTTTCAGGATAAACTCCAAGGAGGGCAGAAAATCGCTCTAGACCCCGGTAAGTGTGAGGCTGTCTCCCACCCCTGCCCGGGGGCCCAGAACCCTCGTTTGTTACCCGCCGTCCCACCGTCCGTGATTCGCCCTGGCACCGGGGCTTTTCCTTGGGGACATTCCCTCTGAGTGTTTGTGCCAACCTGGCACTGCCAGGGTGGCTTCCAACTTCTGCAGAGGCTGGCCGAGACAGACGTTGTCAACCCTTCCTCCAGGGGAGGGGGACAGAGGCGGGTGAGGGTGATCAGAGGGTGGGATGAGTCGCAGGCTTAGCCACAGATAATACGGAGCCCGGTGAGGCCTGGGACAGGGAGTCACCATTCCTAGTTGAGAAATTCAGGGTGGGCTCAGTCTGTGCCCAGCCCCAGGTAGGGGCTGCCACCTCCCCCCGGTCACACAGTGAAGTCTGTCTCTGCCATGTTCTAGCCTCAGAAACAGCCAGATGAGTAACATGTGCTTTGTTTCATCATCAGGTTTCAGGAAAGCAGACCAACCCTGCCCAGCTACATACACAGTGAAGCCACGCTTCACGGTGAGACAGAACGTGCAAGGCAGGCAGGCAGGGTGTCTGAGTGTGGGCTTGTGGGCATGTGAGCGTGGAGTCTGGAGAGCTTTCCTGGCAGGGGTCGGGGAGGGGCTGCAATTATTTCACCTCTAGATGGTCCATTCCCCCATCCCCACCCCCTAAAAATGTCTAAATAGGGGCTGTTGCTCAGCACTAAGCATAAGTGGAGGGGTTGGCAATCTATTTGGAGAGAGAAGACAGGTGCCAGAGAAGCAAAATAAGGGAGTGTTTTTTTTTAAAAAATGTATTTTTATTGATTTCAGAGAGGAAAGGAGAGGGAGAGATAGAAACATCAATTATGAGATAATTATTGATCGGCTGCCTCCTGCATGCCCCCGCCCCTCACTGGGCATGTGCCCAGACCGGGAATCAAACCAGTGACCTCCTGGTTTATAGGTTGGTGCTCAACCACTGAGCAATGCAGGCCAGGCAAGGGGGGCTGTTTAAGCGCTGGCTGCGGTAGAGGCAGCTGGAGCAGGAGGAAGCCAAGACCTGCAGTAACGTTGTTGGTCTCAGGATCACCACGCCCTAATAGTATGACTTCCCCTCCGAGCTTTGTTGTCCCCTCCATAAATTAATAAATAATACCAGCTCCTGCACAGAGGGTTCACGAGGACTGCATGTGGCAGTGCCAAGAGGAGGCACCAGAAGCGCTTAGCTTAGCGACTGGCTCATTCCAATTCCTTTCAGGATGAGGACTGGGCTGTTACATTTCACTCTGATTCCTTCGGCCTCAAAAGGCTTAATGCTCTGACTCTAAGAAGCCCAGAAACTGCTAATTTCCATGTTTTGTCTCCTGCCCCGCCTTCATTTCAGTCAATGGATTACATACAGCAGTGGTGATCCACTGACAGACCCCAGGCCCAACTGGCCCTCAGTAAACAACAGATGAGCAACTCCACCTTCTCACCACTCAGCAATGTCTGCGCTCCAAAGGCCATGCCCTTCTGGTCCATTCCAGAACAGGAGGCTAGCCCAGAATAAAATGACTTCTTCCTGCAGACTTGAAACTGGTCAGCTCTGTGAGACTATGAGGGGAAAGAGGCAGGAAGACCCATGAGGGGGAGAAAAAAACACCCATGAGGGGATGGAGAGGGTGGAGAAGAAAGTGGAAAGCAATTGCATGCTTCTCTAGGCAAAGCCAGTGGGAGAACTGGCCTTATACTCCCAAGTCTCCAACTCCAGCCTTTTCTTTAAGAAAAAAAAGTTTTTGTGTGTGTTTTTTTCAGAGAGAGGAAGAGAGAAACATCAGTGAGAATCATTGATAGACTGCTTCCTGTACGCCCCCTACTGGGGATTGAGCAGGCAACCTGGGCATGTGCCCTGACCAGGAATCAAACCGTGACCTCCTGGTTCACAGGTCAACGCTCAACCACTGAGCCACACTGGCCGGGCTGGCCCTTTTCTTTAGCAATGATAGTTCTGTTGGGGCTTCAGGTTTATGACTCTCACAGGAGCCATCACCCCTTCCTCCTAGCTGATGCTTACTGAGATACAGCCGGGGAAGGAGGGACTGGCGCCCACCAAGCAGGCCTGGGCAGCAGTGGGAAGAGGTGGCAGCCAGGGAAGGACCGCCCCAGTCCAGTGTAATTCCTGGCCCACAGTGGGCATCCAGCTGTTGAATGGTTGATGAGAAGCAGGATTGGAGAGGCAGAGCTCAGAGTGACGGAGAGCTATAGCCTCAGGTACAGGACACCGGGCCCTGGAAGGGGAGAGGGATTAGCCTCTTCCTTCCTGGGTGTCAGCCTTTCCAAGGAGCAGAGACAGTCAAGAGGCCCCAGAGGCCCAGGAGTCCCCCTGACTACTTCCTCAAGCTGACACCAGGGTCCTCCAGCCCGGCCCCCTCCCCCCTGGGACCAGGGAGGGGGATGCCTGGGTCTTGTGGCCCACACAACATCACCTTTGTCAGATGGAAGGAGCCCTTCAGTGCACTGTTTCTTGAGGGGAGCAGCTTGGGGGGGGGGGCACACAGAATAGGACTAAAGTTGGAAGGGGCCTTAGAGATACATGGTGAGAAAGGGAGCGAGCCATCTCTCAGAAGCCAGAGGCAGGACACGTTGTCAGGGGCTCGGGGCCTGGGGAAGACACCTTGGCACTCCTGGGACATCAACACCAGGCTGAGATGGGGCATGACCACCAGCTCCCTTCCCGCTCACAGGAGACTTCTTCTTTAAACATTAAGTATAGTTTATTGACTACAATATAAATTCTTTACATTTGGCAACCTACACACAGAAGAAACTCTAACCCGGCCTTCCTGGAGTCCCCCACTCTTGCCAGCACCACCTTGACCCGTTACCCAGACATGAAAATGTGGAGACAGCACAACCTCCTTCCTCGCTCTTGTTCCCCCAGCCCACCAGGCACCAGGCTCTGTCACCAGTCCCCCTCTCCACCCATCCTCCTTCAGGTTCAGCTTTCTCCACCACCCAAGCTCATCTCTCTGCCCGCCTGATAAAAAACAGTCACCTTTAGTGAGCAAACACCACTTCTGCTCACTAAAGAAGGAAACCGCCTCCACGTGGAGCCCAGGGGGACCTGGAGGACTTAGCTTCATCTGAGTGACAGCAAAGACCAGTCCCTACTGATGTGCTGTCTCTACCGTCAATGCCCAAAGGAAAGCAGAGGCCTCTGGGAGGTGGGCCCTGGTGTGGCAGAGCCCAGCAGCCTGGCCTGCCTGTGTCTCCTCGCCCAGGCTCAGGGTTATGGGCTCACCACCGGCCAGGGGCTCTCCTTCAATAAATAAACATCTGTTAAAATGACTCTGGCTTTGTCTGTCTCCCCCGCCGCCCCTCCCCCCCCAATGGGTGCCAGGTGCCTCCCTCCCCTCCCCTGCTACTTTAAGTTGCTCTTGCTCTGAAGAGAATAATAAACTGTTTCACGGGGGAGAAGCTGGAGCTGTCTTCCTGGGAACCAGGACAGTCTGTAACCAGGAAGGATGCAGAGCCTTGGCCAACCCAGCTGTCAGACGGGCAGGGGACAAGTTCCCAGGAGCAAAGTCGATCATCACCATCACTTTGTCACACAACCCAAACAGGGAGGCACAGGCGAGCATCTGTGTTCTGCAAAAGACCCTGGAGACCGCACTGCATGCCCCCCAAGTCGCTTTCCCATCACTCGGTGGAGAACCTGAAAAGATGCATGTCTTTAACGCTGGATACGACGCTTTCTCACATTCAGGCAGGAGGAAGGCCAGACCTGAGGAGCTGGACAACTAGAACAGAGAGAGCAGGGGCCACTCCAGGGACTCTAACTCCATGGAAACATCATGTCAGACTTCCCTCAGGCCTGACCCAGGGAAGGACCTGGTGGCAGCCCCGAGGAGAACCCGGCTTCCGTGCCTGTGGGGATCGGAGCGCTTCCTGGGTGTGGGTGGGGTGGGAGGGTGTGATAAAGCCGGGCTTTTCCGTTGGCCAAGTCACCACAGTCCGTCCTTGGGCCCCACGGAGCTGTGAGAGATACAGACCAGGCTGGCAGGTGCCTAGAGTTTGGGGACAGCAGACAGGTCACAGCAGGTGAGGGACCAGCAAGTGGGGCCCTGATGTGTTTTCCCGGCAGTCCACGTACTCATAGCTCTGGAAGACTTTCTGCTCTGAGTGGCTCAAGCAGATGTAGGTCACGGTGCCCCTGGAGAGGAAGCAGGCTTGGCTGTGATGTCTGGGAGGAAGAGGAAAGCTCTGGCCGTGGCCTGCTGTCTGGGGGTGGGGGGGTGGCTCCCTCAGGTCCCACCCTCCCTTTCTTGTGTTCCCCACTCTGCTAAGGCAGCTGAGGTTGCTGCCTCACCTGTGTTCCAGACAGCTCTGTGGCCGTCACACCAGAAGCTTAGGAGCAAGGTGGGACCTAGAGTAGGGGCTGGACCTGCTCTTCCCAAGAACTAACAGATCCATGGGGTCACCTTGGTAACTCTCCTCTCACAGGTGAGGCTGAGGAGAGACTGGAGTCAGAAGTGGGAGAGGTCCAAGCCCTACTTACTGGATGTGCAAAAGCACATGGTGGACTTTGATTTTCAGCCAGCTACAGATTTTGCTGAGAGAGAGAGAGAGAGAGAGGGAGACATTGGATCATGTGCAAGAACTAACAGATCCATGGGGTCACCTTGGTAACTCTCCTCTCACAGGTGAGGCTGAGGAGAGACTGGAGTCAGAAGTGGGAGAGGTCCAAGCCCTACTTACTGGATGTGCAAAAGCACATGGTGGACTTTGATTTTCAGCCAGCTACAGATTTTGCTGAGAGAGAGAGAGAGAGAGAGAGAGAGATTGGATCATGTTTCACACTGAGTGGCCATCAGAAGGCTTAAAGGCTTGCAAGTCCCAGCCTTGTCACCTTCTAGGCCCCTTTCCCTCAGGGGCCCTAAATGCCACCCCCCACCCCCCTCTGACTAAGGAGTATGTCATCCTCCTTGCGACATCACTCCACCAATCCCAACCAGCTTGGCCCAGGCACATGCTGGCCCCTCCCTCACCAGAAAATGACATTCATCCTCAGCAATTCAGGCTAAAGAGCCCCAGGTCACATACTGTAAGGATTAAGGAAATGCTAGCCTGTTCCTCATTCCAATCTAGTTCTAAACAGGAGGAGAGCCTGGGGACCCTGAACACTTCCTTGCACATTGCAGCCTCAGCCATGAGTACAGGCCAAAGACGGGCTGCAGGGTTTTTGCTAAGCAATCAGAAAGCCTGGTGGGGATTAAAACCACGTTTCCAAACAGAAAAGAGGCAGAGGGAGAAGAGATCAAGGGGTACTCACTATGTGTTTTCATCCAAGATCCTGTTGGCTACTGCATAAAAAATCTGTCAACCAAATGGCACGGGGTTAGCCCCAACTCCAGCCGTCACCCGCTTCCCACCACCTCACCCATCCACACCACTGTGGGCAGGGCTGGCCAGGGAGAGGGAGACACCTGTTTACTGGCCAAAGGGCCGATGTGGAGGAGGAGGCTATTTGAGACCTGCCCCACCACGACGGACAGGTGCAGCACCTCAATGGTTAGCTGGGTCACAGTGATGGGGTAGTAGTTGCTATTGGAGATGTTCAAGATATTCTGGGGATGAAGACAAGGAAAGGGAGGGGTGAGTGTGGCCATCCTTGGAAAGGAGAAGTCAAACAGTTTCAAAACCCCCGGCCTGACTGAGCCCCACCCCGATATGGACCTCAGCTGCTGAGGACAGTGCCAGGAGCCCCTCTCGGGGCTCTTACTGGTGAGGAGTCACTTTAACTAAAACATTAAGCCGGCTCGGGATCCAGTCCCCCCTGCCCACCCAGGGAGCCTCAGGCACGCCACTCCCATCACACCCCGTGGTTTATTTCTTGGGCCCTGATTCTGACCCTTCACTGTGGAGAGTCCCAATCCTACGCAATCTGGGGTTCAGGGTGGCCCCTGCTTCTCCCCAGGTTTCTAACCCCCTCTGGGTGCCCAGGATCGCAACACTGGGCAAGGGCTACAGAGGAGTATTGCTGGGAAGGTGGGGGTCAGAGCCCAGAGGCACAGGCACCCACCTACCGTTATGTTGATGTAGACAGTCTCGTCCAAGGCCACAGTGGAGGAGGAGTTGAGGCCTGCAGGCTGCGTGTCGATGGACCGGGGAAACAGGAAAAAGATGGTGAGGGAGGAGGTCACCAGGCAGATGAGCACTGCCAGGAACACGAAGAGCTCCCTGTGGTAAAGTAGGACCCAGGGGAGAGGAGTGGAGAAGTCTGAACCTCAAGGGAACTGAGGTGCTCCTCTCCACATGCAAGGCTCTCCAATGCATCCTACACCCCCCCCGCCCCCCCCGCCATGTAGCCCCCTGGATGTGGAGGGCCAGCCTACACTCCGATGTGGCACTGAGCAAGTAGGAGCACAGGACCAGGTGGCAGACAGCTTGGCTTCCATTACTAGCTCTCTGGTCCAGTGCCTCTGAGCAACCCTAAGCCTCAGCTTTCTTGCTTGTTAAAATGGAGATAACTGTCCTTACCTCATAGAATTTGATATACACTAATGCGTGAAAAAGCACCAATCCCAGGCCCTGGCACATAGCTAAAGCCCCTGTTACCACTGGGAAAAGCCAGTCCACATGAATTCTGAGAGTTGTGAATATTCAGAACAGGACATCATCTGTCATTTAATTTAAAATTGAGATGGGCATTAAAGCGATAGCACCTTGTGAGTGTCTCATGAGTGGCACTGTTAGATTTAGATTCTGGTGCCGTGGTGGGGAGGGCGGGTGCTGGCTCCCAGATCGAGGCTGAGAACTGTGGGAGGGGACTGCAGGGATCCTGTCAAATAGACCCAGATGATCATCAGGGTCACGACACCCCAGCCCCGGCTTAGAGACACTCAGGGTTGCCTCTAACGCTCTGAAGTGTCTCCGAACAGGGGGCAGCTGGCTTCCCATCTCTCCTGGGAAGAGGACAAGCATGTCTGAGCTGCCACAGGGGGGAAGCTCTTAGGAAAAATAACTTCCCCAGACAAACTGCAGCCAGGACCACCTCCCTCCCTCCTGGAAGGACTTGCAGAGTCAAGAGGTCCTCTGTTTTCAAAAGGGAGCCATGGCCCAGCCGGGGAGGCTCAGTAACTGAGCGTCAACCCATGAACCAGGAGGTCACTGTTTGATTTCAGTCAGGGCGCGTGCCCGGGCTCGATCCCCAGTGTGGGGCATGCGGGAGGCAGCCAATCAATGATTCTCATCATCGATGTCTCTATCCTTCTCTCCCTCTCCCTTCCTCTGAAATAGAAACCATTTAAAAAAAAAAAAAAGCAGTTGAAGAAAGAACAAAGCAAACACTAGATGAATTTGTCAAAATTTAATGTT
>NW_006298269.1:707859-709184 GCF_000327345.1 Myotis davidii | reverse complement strand
GTGTCTTGGAGGCAGTGGTGCTCAGAAGGACACCAAGTGGCTGTAGGTAGCTATGCCCTGGGCTTCTGGAATCAGGAAAACCCTCAGAAACGGGGCTACTACATATGAGCCCAGTGAGGCTCAGGCGTTTGGGGGGGCAGGCAGAACGGGGGAGACAAAGAGAAACAGCCCCAGGGAACCGCCTGTGGAGCTGAGAGGTCGGAAGAGGAGCTTACGTGTGCCTGGGCTTCAGCCTCTGGTCCCCATAGGGAATGAGGGCCACCAGCTGCTTCTCTAGTTCTGTAGAGAGAAAGTGAGAGGGAGGGCCAAGAGGTGTCCATGACGAATGTTTCCTGTGCCAGTCTGCCAGAAGCACCCCTCCACCCCCGGAAGCAACGTCAGAAGCATGCCACCTCGGCCCCCCAGCAGAACTGGGAGCACTGGGCTATGTTCTCAAGTTGGTCATCGCTAGAATGAAAGCGAGATTTTCATAAACACATGTGAAGAATCTCTGGCATTTCTTCCTCAGAGCCCAGCTTCTTTGGAGAAGCCATTGGTAACTTCCTGAATCCTACTGCACAGGCACACTGCAGCTAAGGGAGCAGAGGGGCTGGGAACCCCAGGGGCTGGGGAGCACAGCCAGGGCAGGAGGGGTTAGCCTCTCCCTGGCCAGCCCTCCACTGGGGGACCAAGAGCTGGGAGACCCAACACCATTCAAGGATAGTCTCAGAGGCACCTGGCCACAGGCCAGCTGACCACCAAGAGCTTTTCCTGGATTGCAGGCTATTTCCAGAGCCTTGAGCCACTCACCTCGAGGGATCTCCTTATTGCCCTGGCAGGTGGGACAAGTCACAAAGCTGGCATTCGCAGCCCTTTCACCAGGGGCACAGGAAGAAACATACTCGCTGCTACCGTGGCTGGCTGAATCACGGGGTAGGATCGACCTGTTTTCGTCCTCCTGCGAGCCCAGCTGGGAGAAGGTCTCACCCATCGCGTAGGGGGCTTTTTCACTAATGAGAGAAGAACAAGGTGCTAGCTTGTTCGCACTGATGCTGAATGTCAATTTGGTTTTAGGTTCTCAAGATTGGCCAGGTGTCCCACCACAATTTCAACAAGTTCAAGCCTAAGCTAGCTAGGGAATGGAAAATGGAGCCATTACACTGCACTCTCAGGTCAGAAATCTCAATGCATTTCCAACTTCTTTCATTACTGTAGGCGCGCTCAATCTGCCCACAAGAGGGAAAAGAGGAAGTTATTTCACTTAAAGCAGTGGTTCTCAACCTGGGGGTCGGACGACCCTTTCACAGGGGTCGCCTAAGACCATCGGAAAACACATGTATAAGTAT
>NW_006298269.1:697940-699128 GCF_000327345.1 Myotis davidii | reverse complement strand
GAGAATGAAAGCGAGATTTTCATAAACACATGTGAAGAATCTCTGGCATTTCTTCCTCAGAGCCCAGCTTCTTTGGAGAAGCCATTGGTAACTTCCTGAATCCTACTGCACAGGCACACTGCAGCTAAGGGAGCAGGGGCTGGGCAGCCAATCAATGATTCTCATCATCGATGTCTCTATCCTTCTCTCCCTCTCCCTTCCTCTGAAATAGAAACATTTAAAAAAAAAAAAAAGCAGTTGAAGAAAGAACAAAGCAAACCTCTCCCTGGCCAGCTCTCCACTGGGGGACCAAGAGCTGGGAGACCCAACACCATTCAAGGATAGTCTCAGAGGCACCTGGCCACAGGCCAGCTGACCACCAAGAGCTTTTCCTGGATTGCAGGCTATTTCCAGAGCCTTGAGCCACTCACCTCGAGGGATCTCCTTATTGCCCTGGCAGGTGGGACAAGTCACAAAGCTGGCATTCGCAGCCCTTTCACCAGGGGCACAGGAAGAAACATACTCGCTGCTACCGTGGCTGGCTGAATCACGGGGTAGGATCGACCTGTTTTCGTCCTCCTGCGAGCCCAGCTGGGAGAAGGTCTCACCCATCGCGTAGGGGGCTTTTTCACTAATGAGAGAAGAACAAAGCTCGGTGCTAGCTTGTTCGCACTGATGCTAAATGTCAATTTGGTTTTAGGTTCTCAAGATTGGCCAGGTGTCCCACCACAATTTCAACAAGTTCAAGCCTAAGCTAGCTAGGGAATGGAAAATGGAGCCATTACACTGCACTCTCAGGTCAGAAATCTCAATGCATTTCCAACTTCTTTCATTACTGTAGGCGCGCTCAATCTGCCCACAAGAGGGAAAAGAGGAAGTTATTTCACTTAAAGCAGTGGTTCTCAACCTGGGGGTCGGACGACCCTTTCACAGGGGTCGCCTAAGACCATCGGAAAACACATGTATAAGTATGTATTGTTTTTGTGATTAATCACTATGCTTTAATTATGTTCAATTTGTAACAATGAAAATACATCCTGCCTATCAGATATTTACATGATGATTCATAACAGTAGCAAAATTACAGTGATGAAGTAGCAACGAACATAATTTTATGGTTGGGTCACAACATGAGGAACTGTATTTAAAGGGCCAGAAGGTTGAGAACCACTGATTAGGTACTGATCTAGAAGTGTAATTTTAAATGTT
>NW_006298269.1:687216-688471 GCF_000327345.1 Myotis davidii | reverse complement strand
ACCCTTTCACAGGGGTCACCTAAGACCATTGGAAAACACATATATAATTACATATCGTTTTTGTGATTAATCACTATGCTTTAATTATGTTCAATTTGTAACAATGAAAATACATCCTGCCTATCAGATATTTACATGATGATTCATAACAGTAGCAAAATTACAGTGATGAAGTAGCAACGAAAATAATTTTATGGTTTGGGGTCACCACAACATGAGGAACTGTATTAAAGGGTCGCGGCATGAGGAAGGTTGAGAACCACTGACTTAAAGGGACTTCCGTAAGTGAACAGATTACGTATCTTCCTGGGAAAAGTTGCTGAGCAGGCATTCATTTCAGGGGAAGTAAGTTGGGTAGGGCAGGGGAGAGCAGTCAGAGTCCCTTCTTCCTGCAAGGTGACTCTAAACACGATGACTCTCGAGGATTCCAGAGCCCCCGGGCAGAAATGCCTGCGGTCTCCCAGCCCGGGGGGGAAGGAAAGCAGTTCTAACTGCATCCTACAAGCCTTTAATAAGGCAGGGATTCTTTGCAATAAGAGAAAGGAGGCTAGCCTGGTCACAGGTGGGGCTCAGACCCCTAACATAACCTGGAAGGGAGCATGGACGTCTTCCTGGCTGCCTTCTGAGGTCTGTTCAGAGAGGGTGCCCGGGGCGGGTAGTAGCACGTCAGCATCTGTCCTTCAGTAGGAAAGGCCAAGGCTACCTCCAGGTTCTTGCCCCCAAACTCAAGAGTGGTGGCAGAATGAACGGGCAAGGCGAGCCGCACGGACCTTCCTGGGCCAAATAACGGGGGCCTCTCCTGGCTCAAACCGCAGATCCGGGCTCCTCTCAGCTGCAAGAAGAGATCTGGGGTTGCGTCCATGGGGGAGAGGGCCCGCAGGGCAGGGTCGTTCAGGAGCCGCGGCTGGGGCCGGCCAGGCAACCGGGCCCCTTCCGCAGAGTCCTGGGGAGCCAGTGCACCGCGTTGGAGGCGGTGGGGAGCGGCGACCTGCCACCCCGAGGGCCAAGCTGCTCCCCGCCCTCCTCCGGGGAGGGCCACCGGCCGGGGTGGGGAGCAGACGGAGAGGCTGGGATTTCATTGAGGTGTTTCACGTCCCAGCGGACACCCGCAGAGGCCGCTAGCCGCGAATGCCCGGCCCTTTCCTCCCAAAGAGAAAGGGGGTCCCGTGAGCGCCTTACCCGCGGTTACTCGACAGAAACGGCTGCAAGCGGAATAGAAAGTGCGGGAGCCGGGGACCCGCTCCAGCTTTGACCC
>NW_006298269.1:686005-686918 GCF_000327345.1 Myotis davidii | reverse complement strand
GCCCCTTCCGCCCGCTCCCGCAGGGCCCGCCCCTCTGACCCGGCGGCCAGAGATGCTCGAGTCACTCCGGCCCCGGCGCCGCTTCCCCAAGGACAGCCAGTCCAGGTAGGCTTTTCAAATTACCTTTATTTCACCATTTTTTCAGCAGTTATGTACAAGTACAATGGGGCGGACGACCGCACCCCAGGGCCCGACAGTACGACTCAGGATCAAGGCAGTCCCGCCCTACACGCACCCTGCCGCTCAGCCTCTACCCAGAAGCCGGACAGAAACGCTTCCAGTAATGAGCAGCCTGGCTGGCCTGCAGTCTGAACCCTGGCTTATTCATTAGCATTCGAGAGTTATACTGTAAATAAACATCATCATCACGTTAAAGTCATTCATTATAGCACCAACCAGGTTAAATACTATTTCACTATCCTTCCCCCTTTCGGGCTGGTGAGATTCCTTTTAAGTCATTTTTGTGACTGTATCTTTTAGTGTTTTTTTTTTTTTTTGGTAACCTCTTTCTTCACCAACTGTACCCAAGACTTGTGAGAATAAACAAGCCACCTTTTCTGTCAGAGAACAGTTTATAGACAGCCCCACCTTGGGCTGCGTGACTGGCGGGCACCATGTTGGCCATGTGGCTTGCAGCTCCCCTGGGGCCGCATCTTGAACCCCAAAAGCCAACCCCTCCCTTTGAATTAGCTAATTGTAAAGGCTGTGTGCCTGAGCTCCAGTCAAGAGGGGCAGGTCCCGAGGTCAGGGGTTATAAAGCCAAACAGACCACCTGCTCGTGGGCACGTGCTTCCAGACCAGGCGTGCACACCCTCCTGGTAGAAGTAAAGGGATTTGCCTTGCTGCCTGGCTCCCGAGTATGTCTGGGTTCTACCAGGACCCATGGTGTGGGGGCTCGCCTTATCTCACAGAC
>NW_006298269.1:684830-685995 GCF_000327345.1 Myotis davidii | reverse complement strand
TCTGTCAACAAAGGGATGGCCTGCACCCACGGAAGCAAGCTCTTCTCCACTCATCCTGGGCCAAAAACGTTCAGTGTTTGTCCCCATCCAAGTTTTGCAAAACACCAGCCTCCCTTTTCTGTTCTAGACTCTAGGGCTCGGTGCCCTTGAATAGATTTCAAACCTCCAGGAAGTGATCAGGATTTCCTATGCCTCACACATACTCACTTGCCCACCCTTGAACTTTGCCAAGATTAACACAGGAGCCTGCTTTTCACTTTTCCTATTTCTATCTCCCCACCTAACTACTGCAAATAAAATCTGCCCTGACATAGAAAAAAGGTAATGGTAAATTTTCTTTCCCTTTAATGGAAGAGTTTTTTTCCTTCCTCTATAGCAGGGGTGGGGAATGTCCAGCCCTCGGGCCGTATAAGGCCTGGGAAATCATTTGGTCTGGCCCTACCAAGGCATTAGGGGTGAGTTGATTAAATGTTTGACCAAATATAGCAGGCTAATTTTTAAGTTGATAATTTTGTATGACCCGAGAATGATGTTATAAATATCCAAATGGCCCTTGGCAGAAAAAAGGGTCCCCACCCCTGCTCTATAGGATTAGCAAAATATTTCACACTACCTAATTTCTTCTCCCTTAAATAAAAGAAAAATGTATGTAAAATTACAATAGACACTGCTGAAAAGGGGCTGGTGGTTTAATCAGCACACTCCCCTCTCCTTTCACTGAAGTGTAGAAACCCAGAAGGCAGATATTCTTAAATTCATCAATGGGCTCTTTAAAAAACAACATGCCAATTACTAAGTCTTGCAGGAAATTACTTTCTCTTTGAGAAAGGAAGAGTAACATTCCTATCATGCTCTGGGTATCAGTTTAATACCACATAGCTAAGCCTTGGGATAGGATAGAGAAATCATAAGTAATTCTTGAAAACAATTTCAGAGTTAATTTCTTTTCGTTCTCTCTCTTTTTAAAAATATATTTTTATTCATTTCAGAGAGGAAGGGAGAGGGAGAGAAACATCAATGATTAGAATCATTGATTGGCTGCCTCTTGCACGCCCCCTACTGGGGCTCGAGCCCGCAACCTGGGCACGTGCCCTTGACTGGAATCGAAACTGGGACCCTTCAGTCTGTCGGCCTACACTCTTATTCATTGAGCCAAACCAGCTAG
>NW_006298269.1:672232-684772 GCF_000327345.1 Myotis davidii | reverse complement strand
ATACATCAGAGTAAAAAATAAGCAAGGGCTTCTGCCCCACACCCCAACGACAATAAAGATCATCTGAGCAGCAGGCGAAGTTATTTAATACATGGTCACTTCTCAATAGCGGTGGCTGTACCAGTCGTTGTTGTTGACCTGAAGAAGTTCTGTCACAACCTGCAGGATGTTGTAATTGTGTTTCTTCAGCAGCCTCAGGTTCAGCTGCCTGTCACAGAATCCCATTTCAAAGAGATGGGCCATCAGGGCTGCTGTCTGATCTTCCGAAACTATTGGCTGTGTAGTCAAGAAAAGCAGAACATTTTCGGTATAATTTACATGTTATCTTTCAAGTCATATTAATCTTTCCAGATTTATTAAAAATATCAGGTAGGTAGATGCAAGGGTATGACACTCCTGTCCACCTGATACTAATGGGTCATCTGAGAGGGTAATGGGGAAGGCCCCGTGTTGGATTAGGTATGGTTTGTCCTTAGATCCAGGAGGAGATGCATCAGAGGGGACTTTCAGGAGAAAGCATTCTTTGGCCAGATGAAGGAAAAGATGCAAACTCTGAAAGCCCTATGAAAATAAAGGTACTTGTGAGGATGGGACAAGTATAAGCAAGAGACGAGAGTGTTACTGGAAGTTAGTATGGGAAATTTCGTCAGATGCAAAAGAGCTGCACAAAAAACTGCCTGGAAAATTATATCCTAGGTCCATGCTCGGCAAACGGCAGTTCACGAGCCACATGCGGCTCTTTGGCCCCTTGAGTGTGGCTCTTCCACAAAATACCACGTGCGGGCGCGTACGTACAGTGCGATTGAAACTTTGTGGCCCATGTGCAGAAGCCAGTATTTTGTGGAAGAGCCACGCTCAAGGGGCCAAAGAGTCGCATGTGGCTCTCGAGCCGCAGTTTGCTGACCACTATCCTAGGCGGGGATGAGGCCCAGAAATCAGGATTTTAAAAAGATTCCCAGGTGATTCTAATGTGCAGCCAAGGTTGAGAACCGCTGTTTCAGGGTTTTCTTTCTTTTTTTTAAAAAATATATTTTATTGGTTTTTTATAGAGAGGAAGGGAGAGGGATAGAGAGTTAGAAACATCGATGAGAGAGAAACATCGATCAGCTGCCTCCTGCACACCCCCTACTGGGGATGTGCCCGCAACCAAGGTAC
Organism: Myotis davidii; assembly: GCF_000327345.1. Taxonomy (NCBI): domain Eukaryota; kingdom Metazoa; phylum Chordata; class Mammalia; order Chiroptera; family Vespertilionidae; genus Myotis; species Myotis davidii. The sequence continues at coordinate 683,617 of NW_006298269.1, read as the reverse complement.
ATGCCCTTGACCAGAATCGAACCTGGGACCCTTCAGTCCGCAGGCCGACGCTCTATCCACTGAGCCAAACCGGTTAGGGCTCTTTTTTTTTTTAAAGAATAGAAGTGATCCAGGTAAGAGGGGGCTAACATTCATTTACTCCCTCTCGGGGCAAAATTCTATGGTGGACACAACCTTCTTAAATCCTCCTAACACTTGGAATACCCTGACCCTTACCATTTATTTACTGTGTTGAGTATCAATTTCCTTATTTATGAAAATGGAGTATAGAATACATCCTATTTTGCAGCATTGAAAGGATTAAGGTGAGAAAGTATGTACACGTGTTGAGCGTATCTTCTGCCGTTTCCCTCTACACCTAATTCCACTGTTCCCTTCATCCCTCTTCTTTCATTTCAGAATTATCCATCTTTTTTTGCCAAGTTAATCCTTCCACGTGTACTTTGTATCTCATTAACTATCACTACCTCAGCAACCCTTTTCTATTATCCTCCCTCATCTTGACTATTAATCTCCTTTGCTACTAGCTAGCCCATCTTTAAAAATGTTTCCCTCTGATTTAAGTATCCTAGTTTTTACCCTCGTTTTCCCTTGGTAATCCAGCTATTTTGAAAGTAAGGCATTGCACTGTCAACGTCCTTTCCACCTGTTCACATTTCTCTGCCACATTTGAAGCTGCTGGCCAGGTCTTCCTCAAGCTCTAGCACAGAACTCCCTCATTTGCCTCCGAGTTCTCAGTTTTCTCTTTGAAGGGGCCCTCCTTCTTTCCATGATCTTTAAAGGCTGCTTCTTGCTTTCCTGTCTTCCTGGAAAATTGATCCAATCACATGGCTCTTGCTACAACCTATATACAAATGACTATCTCCAGGCCAAATCTCTCCCCTAAGTCAGGTGTACATTCTCAACTGCACTCTGGATAACTTTACCTGGATGTGCCTCTAATTCAGCACTACCTAGACTGATCCAATTTTCTCCTTTTGCTCAAATATATTCTTCCTGCATATCCTTTTTTAAAAAAAAATATTTTATTGATTTTTACAGAGAGGAAGGGAGAGGGATAGTTAAAAACATCGATGAGAGAGAAACATCGATCAGCTGCCTCCTGCACGCAACCCAGGTACATGCCCTTGACTGGTATCGAACCTGGGACCCTTCTTCAGTCCACGCCGGCGCTCTATCCACTGAGCCAAACCAGTTATGGCTGCATATCCTCTCCTAATGAATGGTGCTATTTATTGCCTAAGTCGGAAACTGGGTTTATCCATGACTTCTAGCCATTTAATCATAGTCTCCAAGTTCTGCCATTTCTCTTTATTTCTTTCCCACTTACATATGGATTCTCAAATGGTTTTCCCAGCTCCACTAGCCTCCACACCAGAGTGATCTTTCTACGAACAAATCTGATCATGTTATAGACAAATCGGATCAGGTTAATGACTTCCCTGAAGCTCCTCAATGGCTCCTCCCCCTAGTGTTGAAATAAACTTCAAACCACGTAACACAGCATCGTGCTTGCATAGCAAAGGTCTTATTTTTCTCAGCCCAAATTCACCTTCCAGACTCATACCTCCAAGTCCTTTCACTGGTTACTCTCTGTCTACAATGCCCTTCCTGTAGCTGTCTCTCCTTATTTTGTCCTTTAGAACTTAGTTCAGGCATCACTGACCAGGAAGCCATCCCTGGCTCCACCCAGGAACCTACCCTAGGCTGAGGTGTTCCATCTGTCAAGAACATCGACGCAGTACCTGACACTCTACAGTAAATGTCTGTTTACCTCACCTGTTTCCCACTGTCTATGGGCAGCACTGGGGTCTTATTCATCTGGTAGCACCGGCACTTGGATGAGCTCCTCACACATAGTTCCTCAAAAAACATTAGGTGTTTTTCCTTTCCTCCCTTAAGAAACTTGACCAAAGTCATACAGCTAGAAAGTGGTGGAATTGGGTGTTAACCAAAAGACTAAACCTAAAGCTTGCTTATGCTTCCTACAATGCCATGCACTCTCCAACCCAGATGACATAGTTTTCATTGATGACTTGGGTTTGGTTCAGGAAAATAAATTATGTACTCACCTGTGCAGTGACTGGTGGTCCAGCAAACAAGGCCTTGTATGCAGAAGCAGCAACTGACAAAGCCCCCTTCATCAGTCCCCCAGCAATGCTGCTCCCATGGTGGTGGTGCCTGTGGAAGAAAGCTAAATTATCTCCCTAAAAAACACAAGCCATTATCTTCCTACAAGATAATCTAAGTTCTAATCCTTAAATGCAAATGAAATTTCCTTGAGAAAAAAGAAAAGTTGTAAAAAAAAGAGTAAGTTTTCCTATCAATTTTATAGCTATACATCTTGGTTTGATGTAGGGCCCAGCTCTACTGTTACATGGTATGGGCACTGCAGAAAACACACCACGCTGATTAGCATGCCAGCTTTCAGTCCCAGCTGAAAATTAATGTGGTCAAGGACATTGTGGGGTATTGGCAGTGACTGCTCAATCACCTCAGAGGAGACACCTCCCAAAGGAAATGTGATTTTTTTCTGGACACTGTTGGGAGGAGCCCACCTTGACAATGCTGAGATGACTAGGAGCAGAGAGGCAGGTGTGTCTAGTTACTAAGATGCACAGTGGGCTTGACCTTCCTGGAACTAAGGGTGAGTTGTACTTGAGGGCATCCTTTCTGGTATGGAATGTGAACACTCTTAAACATCAATTTTAACCCTCTGTTCAGTGTTGCTCACAAGTTCTAGAAATGAGAACACGAAGGAATGATGGCTGTCCTCTGCTCTGTGGACATATGCTCCAAGAAGGCTGGTTTAAGCAGAAGCAACACTAGGATATCCACCTGCTTCTGAAGAAGAGGCTGCACAAGGTCCAGTTACCTTGAGTGGTCATAGCTCTTCTGTCTGTTGTTTACAAGTCCTGATGAGCCTCTGGGCTCTAAAAGCAAAAGAGCTATTGGTTAGATGCAGCATCCACACGTGCCTGGTGTTTCCTACCTCAGAGCAAGGCTATCATTGAGGCAGGTGGCAATCTGAGCACAGTGTATAAAGCCTTTTTTCTCTTTTCATATTTGGGAAAATTTCCAGGTGGTTTAAGGGCTAAGAAGAAACTGTCCAGAATGCATTGCAAGGTGACTGTTTATTAAATCAGAAGAAGTGACTCTATAACCCTATCACACTGGTTTATTAGTTCTTAACTACTTTTAGGTTTTGTTTTTTGAGGAAGAGTAGGAAGTGACTTTTGAGGGTCTACTCAGAACTTCATGGTGCTATTTTCCTTATTTTGAAGATAAGGAAACAGACCTGCAGGTGTTATAAACCTGCCAGACCACGGAAAGGTCACACAGTGAGGAAACGTGGAGCTGGGGCTAGAACCTAGACTGGCAGTACAATGCCGACCTCTATGAGGTCTCATTTAATAAATATTAAGCTGGAGAATAGGAAAGGGAGGCACACAGAGTGAAAGGGCAAATTTCTAGAAACTGCCAAGGATCACAAAGACCGAGTGCCTATTTATACCTGGTTTCCATTAGAAAAGAACATAGAAAAAGAAACAGCTCAGACTGGTCATTACCTCCTCTGATCTGATCAGGGACTGAAGAAACTTCTGGTATGGTAACCGGTAAATCCACTCCTGGGGAGCCATGCTGCTGTGCACAAGGAGGGCTCCTTCAGAAAGACACAACGTGGAAAGTAAGTTGAAAAGGCAGCTGTGGTCACGGTGGGGAAACAGTACACAAAGCACAGCAGTGCCAATTCTCTGCAGAAGCTTCACATTTCTGATCCAGATCACATGTCTGAATTTAGGGATCAGGTGAGAAGGACTCATTCTCCTTCTGGTTTTCCTCTTCAGCCACAGTCAAGCTAGAAAGACTGGCTTCAGTTTAGTCACTTTCCCCTGTATCAGTGGCTGGCAAACTGCGGCTCGCGAGCCACATGCGGCTCTTTGGCCCCTTGAATGTGGCCACGAAGTTTCAATCGCACCGTATGTGCGCGCCCGCACGTGGTATTTTGTGGAAGAGCCACACTCAAGGGGCCGCAGTTTGCTGACCACTGCCCTATATCAACTGGTGCTGATAAAGGGAAATGTCTAGCTCCCTGGGAGAATGGTTTAAATTATAGTCCAGGCTCTACGTAGACATTTTCCATCCTATGAGAGAGCAATGACACAGGTGGAACCCAATAGAGAATTAAAATAACTTCTCTCTAGTAGTTTCATATTATACTCTTTCCTTAACAGATTAAAGTTCCTAATTATACTTTGTTGGGTTAATATGAGAATTAGTTTCTGCTGCGTTTGCCCACGAGTCAATAGAACAGGGAGAGAAGGTCCAGGGATGTTTGCGCTTAAAAACTGGCTCTCAATGATTAAAACGTAAGTAGATCATGATACTCAGATATTTAAGGTTAACTAAAACAGGTATTTCTTTGAATCCAGAATCCACAAATAACTGGGAAGTACAACTTTTATTCATCTAAAGTCAGACTTTACTATGGGAAATAGTCTCTTCCCATGCTCATACACACACATACAAAACAAGTTTTGAGATCAAATTGATTCCTCTCTTTATTCCACCTTTGAAGAACAGCCCAGCTGAGGGGTGTGTGGATGGTACCTGGGCAGCCGTGGTGGAGGGCCCACCACCTCTGGGGTGAGTGGCACTGTATCCAGAGTCTGTGAGGTCATGAGGATGTCATTGATGCTGTACCCCTGCGGCTGGGTCTCCCCTCCAGGGGGTGTTTCCCCAGCCTCGACTGGTTCCTGCCCAGCCTCAATCCCAGGCTCGCCTTCAGCCCCTCGCTCCAGGCCTGGCTGTGAGAGGGCAGAGCTGTACATGGAGTCCCCCAGGGGGCGGCTGGTGTCAAAGCATTCAGGCAGGATGATGATGTAATCCTCTGAAGAAGCAGAGGACTGACTCTGAACTTCGTCTTTGAGCTCATCCTCCTCATCCTCTTCTTCCTCCTCCACAATAGCCTCTTCCTCAGAGATATGGACCATCTCCTCTCTCTCATCTCCAAGTGGTCCTTCCTCAGGTGAGGCAAATTTCACTGAAGGATGCAAACAACCAATTTTTAGGCATAAGCTGAAAGCAGCCCCTGGAGCTACCCTTCCCTGGTAAAGCCTTGTGGGTCATGAGCTGCAATTATAAAAGCCAGAGGAGAGGGATGACCCAGGGGAAGGGTTGTTGCTGGAATCGTATCATGGCCATGTTCTAAGTCTGAAGCCTAAGCAAAGCTGAATGAAACTGAAGCTCACAAAAATACGGTAGGCAGAAACATCCTCAGCTCTGATTCTTAATATTTTTTATAATCGGTTTTTTACAGAGAGGAAGGGAGAGGGATAGAGAGTTAGAAATATCGATGAGAGAGAAACATCGATCAGCTGCCTCCTGCACACCTCCTACTGGGGATGTGCCCGTAACCAAGGTACATGCCCTTGACTGGAATTGAACCTGGGACCTTTCAGTCCCCAGGCCGAGCTCTATCCACTGAGCCAAACTGGTTAGGGCAGCTCTATGATTCTTAAAACTAGGAGGCTCCATCCGTTTCCTTTTCATGTAATGTTTAATATACTGAGACGGGTCAAAGCAAAATTGATATGCCAGTTTGCATTGCTATAGAGAGAGAAAACGTTAGGTGGTGAGTGTTGTAGGACTATATGCCTACTTTCCTCCCGCTCTTTGCAGAGTAACGAGTAGTCATGGTAGAAAATTGGCAAAACATGGCTGAGAAAAAAAAGAGTACCTATAATCCTAGAGATAACTACTGAAAACTTTTTTTTTTTTAACTTTAGGGAGAGGGAGAAAGGGAAAAAAAACATTAATGTGAGAATAAGACATTAATTGGTTGCCTCTTGCACACCCTTTTGAGGGATCAAGCCTGAAACCCACGCATATGCCCTGACCGGGAATTGAACTGGCAACCTTTCTGTGCATGGAACAATGCCCAACCAACTGAGCCACACTGGCTAAGGCACTACAGTGAACATTTTGATGTTAAGTTCTTCCAGATTTTTAAGTTATGCACTTATGCACAAGCGTGTGCGCGCAAGTATTTTAAACAAAAGTAAAACAAATAATACTTAAAAGTTATAGGTCAAATTTCATTATAATAAGAGATTTTCCCATATTATTTTGATGCACTAGAATTTGAATTTTTAGATAGTTCTTGAAATATGCAGTACTGAAAACTAAAACCATTTCCCCTAAGAACAGGAACGAGACAGGGATGCCCACTTTCACCACTCTTGTTTGACATAGTGCTGGAAGTACTAGCCATAGAGATCAGACAAGAAAAAATAAAAGGCATCCAAATTGGAAAAGATGAAATATGCAGTACTGGTTCTACCTATCTGATATCTAGAAATTTCTGTTATAGAGAAATTTATTATAACAGAATTTAAATTGGAGAAACTTAGTTCGGTGCTCCTGCTTCTCCCCACTATTTCCTGGACTGCTGCCCTTAGAGAAAAGAGACAATTCAGCTGCCAAATGGGGGTTTCTGCTAGGGAGGTCTGTCAATTTACAGGAAAACTCCTCACTGCAGAATCCAGGCAGCACTAGCTGCTGTTCCTCTGTAATTCTGCCCTGGGAAAGGATAGAAATGAGTTATGGTGGCTGCTTTGCTCCTGAAGCTAATTAAAAAGGCCAAGTACAGTATGTAGAGTCTAAAGAAACAAACATGATCCGAATTCTAACAAAGATCACCTTGCCTCCATTCTCAGTGAAGAGCACTTGTACCTATTCAGGTCTGACAACCACAATTCAGACACCACCCTCCTATGTGGGGGAATTCAGGACACTCACTGTGCAGAGACTTCTGTCTGCAAGGTGGGTTGTGGTCTGGGGCAGCATCCAAGGTAAGGGATCGGATTACAGTCTCACACACGAACTGGGTCCCACTCAGGTCATCTTCTGCCTCCTCCACTGAAGTAATATTCTCAGCCCTCCTCTTTGCTGATGCTGTGGAATCTGAAAGACATGAACCTTGTCTACACTTGGTGTTTAAAGCAGTGGTTCTCAACCTTCTGGCCCTTTAAATACAGTTCCTCATGTTGTGACCCAACCATAAAATTATTTTCGTTGCTACTTCATAACTGTAATGTTGCTACTGTTATGAATCGTAATATAAATATCTGGTATGCAGGATGGTCTTAGGCGACCCCTGTGAAAGGGTCGTTCGACTGCCAAAGGGGTCGCGACCCACAGGTTGAGAACTGCTGGTTTGAAGTGTTAAGAACCTTTCTCCAGTCATGTACCCATGCTTGATACTACACAAAGGAATGGATACTATCTATTCCATGTCAACATGAGACTTAATATGAAATGCTACAGGAAAACAATTTATAAGCCAAGGTAGGATTAGTTGGGAGAAAGGGGGTATCTATAAAAAAGGTGTGGTATGAAAGGGGAGGATGGAAATACTTTACAAATATTTAACCCCTTACCAGAGAGAGCTTTAAGTCCCGCCCCTTCACTCTCTTCCTGTATCTGCCCCAAGCCTGGCTTCTCTATTAAAGGGCTGTCATGTGGCAGAGGAGACATGCAGGGAGTCATATCTGGAGAAGGAAGACAGGAGAACCATCAATCAAGAAAAAGCATCACATCATCAATAGTCAGTGTCCAGAAGCAGCAGCTCATTGGCTTCTTGCTTCCTACAGGGCTAATATAAACTCAGGTATGCTTCAAGACCTGTTGTAAAGATTTCTCCAGACTATTAGGTACGTAAGTGTCTCAGACAGATGAATCAATGCAGGATGTATCATAAACAGTTGTCTGGTCCAGAAGGCAATGTGCAAGACAGAACCATGAACGTAAAGAACAAAGGGACACAAACATCTAGAGAAAAATGGAGATGAGGGTCTCTTTATGGTGGGGAGGCTTTATACAAACTTGTATTGTACAGAGTTCACTCATTACCCACTTTACCTGGCTTCCTTTATGCCTGTTAATAAAATAAGGTGGGTTTTATGACAGTCTTACCTACAGGGGTGTTATGGGGCACTCTCTCCAACTCTTGGACAATGTTAATATCCAACAGCTCAAAGGACAGCAGATCCTGGGGAAAAAAATAGGCAATGTTAGGCAGTACACACTGGAATAATGTTTTGTCTTCACAGGATTTGCAAGGCCATTGAGCTCCACATCATCCTAGATTGAACTCTGTTCAAATTCATGCCCCACCTCAGCCAAGTGCAAACAAGGAAGAAGAGTTAAATGGATACTAGATATTCAAATAACCAAATGGTAGAAAAGAGAGAAAATGCAGTGGGGGTGAAGGAGAACCAATATGAAGAGGCAACTAAAGGGAAGATGTGGTAAAGCAGAAGATTGAGTTCCCAATTCAAAAAGCAAGCATTTAGCTTATTAACTCGCTTCTATAGATCTTGCCATTCAGTGCATCTGACTGAATCATGGTGGGCATATCTCTAACTTTCTGGGCACTATCTATGGCTATACAATAAGGTGGGTTTTATGACAGTCTTACCTACAGGGGTGTTATGGGGCACTCTCTCCAACTCTTGGACAATGTTAATATCCAACAGCTCAAAGGACAGCAGATCCTGGGCAGTTAAAAGGTCCACAGATGGGATGTAGAGCTCCCTCTCGCTGGCAACATTTTTTGTCTTCTGTGGCATGTAGGTTCCTGTCCCTTCTGTCTGTTCAGTTGCCCCAAGCTGAATTTCTTCTTTAGCCAGAAGAAAAGTTTCCTATAGAGAAAAACCATTGGGAGAAATGTTAGGCCTTTCAACAGAACTCAACAAGGCAAGCTGACGAACACCGCAGCACCTTATAGAAAAGTTGCAAAAATAGTACAGAGTTCACTTAGTGCCCCCTTCACCTAGCTTCCTATAATGACAACTTAGGTTAACCATAGTATCAACAGTCAAAACCAGGACATTAACATTGGTAACTAAATTTCAACAGTAAACACTCTAAAAAAGTGCCCATCTAATACAGGGAAATTGCCTAAAAAAACTGCACCAAGTAACAACTAGGGCAAGACTTCCTTAGTATGTAGGGGACACACACAAGGGACACTCAGGAGAGATGAATGTTACGGAGCAAAGCCATCAGTTCCACAGGCCAGCCAGGCAGTCCTACTTCCCCTAGTGTAGCAGAGGCTGGCAGTGCATCATTACAAAGACATACAGAAACACTGAGGAGCACCTGCACCAGATCCTAAGGATACACAAAGCCCCCTGAGTACTAGGCCCAATATAAGCATATCCATGTTTTGGGGGGATAGGAGGGAGCCAATCTTTCCAGATTTCTGAAAGAACCAGCAGCTATGAGTGGGCTCTTTTAGCTGGTCACCTCTTCGTGCTCACCTCTTGCTGGCAGGTGAGATCACCAGTTTTGCTTGAGTTAATCATGCTCTTTTCAATGTTATCAGAGCTTTCTGTGGAGCAGAGAGGATCTACTATGATACTGCACCAGACCCGAGGTCCAAACTGCTGGCCTTTGTGAGAAAGCCGCCAGTGGGAAGTGTATGTTCCCTCCAAGGCTGGGGCAATGAACTCCACAGACACAATTCCCACATGGCCAGCCTTGAGGCAGGGGACCAAAACATCCTTCTTTTCTGTTGAAGCCATAGTTAGGTTCCCCCACATGAACTTGAGCTGAAATGAACAGTGACAAGAGAAAGAAAGCAAGCTTGTTAGCTGAGCACTCTGCCACTTCAAATCATTCATCTTCACATTTTTGTGGGAAAAATACCTTCGTATCTGTACTCCACTTCACATTTCCTGTATTTTTCATCCTCCAGTGTTTGATAAACTTGGTTCCTGGCTGAAGGTGAGTCCCATCAGGCAAATTCTCATCCACAAATGCTGCACTGAGGGTTGGCATAACTGGGGCACAGGGCTGCAAAGGGAGCCTGAACAGAAATTCAGATAGTCACCTGCTGTTGGATGGCTTCTGAACATCCAACACTGTAGTTTGAGGCTCTGACTGCTGAGGATGCACTAATGCATTTGCCTTATAAGTAATACTAATAACATTTTTTAACAAATAGAAGACAAATCTGACTCCTGAACTAAAAAGCTAGGATGAGGATCTGTAAATAAAACAACTGAAGAGTCAGACTTAAATAACTACCAAACCACCCTTTTAAAGAATGTTAGGATCAGAGAATGGGAAATTTAAGAGTTTGGGTGTTAGGAGCTACGAATAAATATGAGAGATGTTTGCTGAAGTTCTAGTTTTAGAGGGCTGGACCGCAAGACTTGGCTCCCACTCTGGCCCTGGGCTTACATTAGGGTGTTAGACTGCAGTAAGCTCTCAGGTCGGCCCAAGGGACACTTGGGGCTCTGGAGTCCATGGATGGAATTCCACAGATGAATCTTCCTGCGGAGTTTAAGCTGCTTTTTAAGTTCCTTGACCTCTGCTTTACGCTGTTTCTTCTCAGCTCGCAACCTTTGCTTTTCTGCTTTAAGAAAATTCTTGTCAACCTGCTTCTGGAGCCTGTGAGACAACAAATGATTGTCTTAAAAACAAACCTCACAAATCTTGAAGCTACTTTGAGCTTCTTGTCGTCTCTATCAGTGCCAGCTTATAGTTTAGTTTCTTTCTTTCTTTCTGTCTTTTTTTAAAAAAAATATATTTTATTGATTTTTTACAGAGGAAGGGAGAGGGATTGAGAGTTAGAAACATCGATGAGAGAGAAACATCGATCAGCTGCCTCCTGCACACCCCCTACTGGGGATGTGCCCGCAACCAAGGTACATGCCCTTGACCGGAATCGAAGCTGGGACCCTTCAGTCCAGAGGCCGACGCTCTATCCACTGAGCCAGACCGGTTAGGGCTAGTTTCTTTCTTTAAAAATTAAATTTATTGGGGTCACACTGGTTAATAAAATTAACCTCTTTCTGCAGTTCTCATTTCCATTTCGTTAGCTTTGGATAATTGTCCCCATCATCGCACATCAACTAGAAATGAGCCAGAAATAAGTAGACTATTTGTAGTTTTGTGACTCACCGCCTGTCACCAGAACCAGGAAGCCAGAGAACACACATCCCATGTCTAAATGGTTTACCTGGCTTGTTCCAGAGCAGCAGGAAGACGAGGAGTAGAGAACCTTGAGTGAGAGAACGATTCAGAGGAGCCCACAACAGGTCTCCGCAGCTTCAGGAGGACATGGTTGGAGTCATGGACATAGGGCCCGGATTCACAATCTTCACAGATATTGTAGGATGGGCACAGGCTATGGGAGAGAAAAAGGCACAGTGGGAAATACATGAGGTAGGGAACTATGAGACCACACTCCTGTATTTGCTCTATTACCAGTTAGGTAGTAACCTGAGCATGCTATCCAACTGTGCTATGTACTAATTTTCCTCACTAATAAAATGAGGACAGAAACAATTGACCTATATCTATTTCAAAGGA
>NW_006298269.1:668993-671940 GCF_000327345.1 Myotis davidii | reverse complement strand
GTGTTCCAGTTTCTCAACAGTTTCTTTAACCACTTGTTCTCTGAACTATAACACAGAGCAGAAGATGGGGGAAAAAACCCATCAGTTCTGATATTGGGAAAAGGCATGAAGATATTAAATAGACCTCACCATCTCTAGTATAATATAAGAACATAATAAACAGCTAATATCTACTGAACAAATGAACAGAAACACAGCAAAAGGTCTATTCTCCTACAGCTAAAATAGGTCCAAAAAAACCCACAAAACTTTCAATTAGTAAATCTCCAACTTCTTTCTGAAGCATAGAGATTTGTTCCTTTCCATTAGAACGAAATGCCCTCTTTTTCTGTTACATCACTGCAAAAGCTGAGAGCTTTCTTTATTGGAACTGATCTAGTTCGGAAATTATTAGCTACCAGAGGCAGCAGCCATCTGCGTTCAGCTTTCTATTCCTCCCACATTCCACACACTGCTGCTAAAACCCTAGTCCCAGAGAACACTCACTGTCTCCAGGTAGCTTGTGAACCAGTCTGGGGGCCTGTCTTGAGGCTGGTCTGCGTCAGATGGAGCAAGCGGAAACTGCTGCAAGAAAACATAATCCAAGATCTTGGAGGTTACTTTTTATTTCTATTTAAAGTAAATTTCCTGAAATGTATTATTTTGTCAAACAAAATATGTGGGTAAAAAAAAAAGAGAGACAGTATGAAGAAGTATAAAAGGAAAACGAAGTCTGTGTCATCCCATTTGCCCCCCGCCCAGAAGTACTGTTACCAGTTTTAAAGTCAGACCGACATGGTCACCATAAGTCCCACTCTTTCTGAAAAAGCTCAAATCTTACACCAGAGAATGAAACAGGTTAGAGAAACTGTAGAGAGAGGTACACTCCCTTCATACCTGTGGTGCAGGTTCCTCTGGGGTCTTCATGTCTGATCCCAAGACTCTCATCAGTGAAGAATAATGTGCAAGTGGCTTTTTCCCTGTCCTCGAAACTGGCGGTTTTTCTGCTAGAATGAAAGGTCCCAGGTTCGATTCCGGTCAAGGGCATGTACCTGGGTTGCGGGCACATCCCCAGTGGGGGATGTGCTGGAGGCAGCTAATCGATGTCTCTCTCTCATCGATGTTTCTGACTCTCTCTCTCTCTCTCTCTCCCTTCCTCTCTGTAAAAAATCAATGGTGGGTAAAAAAAAAAAAAAAAAGAGACAGTATGAAGAAGTGTAAAAGGAAAACGAAGTCTGTGTCACCCTATTTGCCCCCCGCCCAGAAGTACTGTTACCAGTTTTAACAAGTCAGACCGACATGGTCACCATAAGTCCCACTCTTTCTGAAAAGCTCAAATCTTACACCAGAGAATGAAACAGGTTAGAGAAACTGTAGAGAGAGGTACACTCCCTTCATACCTGTGGTGCAGGTTCCTCTGGGGTCTTCATGTCTGATCCCAAGACTCTCATCAGTGAAGAATAATGTGCAAGTGGCTTTTTCCCTGTCCTCGAAACTGGCGGTTTTTCTGCTAGAACTGGGGGTGGAGCTTCATCAACGACACGGCAGCCTTCATGGACTTGCATCTGAAGTTGGTTTCCCTGCTTAACTGCCATCTGAGAGCACAGGTTTGAAATAAAAACATTGTGTGATTCTCCTCTCCCAAAGGAAAATTCAAAGACACTCAAACAGAAGAGGTGTGGTGAGTTATGTTGGAAAATGTTTGTTTAATGAAGTCAAATGACATACATGTCAGCCTGCTGTTTCTTTGTCAAGAATGTTAACTAGGAATGGTTTTGTTTTTAAAAACACAGAAGTAGGTTTTCAGTGCAGCACTTTATTAGCTGTTTTCATTAACTGGGTTACTATTTTCTGTGTAATTGGTTTTTATGTAAGTCTTCATTTATGGATTTTCATCTCAACTTTTCAAAAAGTCAATCCCAGACTACCAGAACCCGAGAGAAACTTAAAGTTATGCCCCACAGGTATTTATTTCCCCACTAAGAATAGTACTTTGGAAAGCATGTTTATGTGGTCGCCTCTTTTTGAAGACCATCTTCTTAAAAATCCTATTTTGAAAACTACTTCAAAGAGCATGTGAGGTTCCAGGAAGGTACTCCAATGTCCCAGAGATTAAGAAGTCAAGTCCATGGGGTTTTAACTTCTCCCACTTGTCACTCAGTGACAAGCTATGGATTTTACACATAAAACTTTTCAAGATTTCATTTTAATAAATCATTTCATGGTCAATAAGTTTGAAAGATATTATTTAAATCAGAGATCAGCAAACTTTTTAAAGGGCCACATAATAAGTATTTTAGGTTTACAGACCAACTTACTGTCTCAACTACTCAAATCTGTTATAGCACAAAAGCAGCCACAGACAATAGTGAATGGACATGGCTGTGTTCCAGCAAAACATCATAAAAACATATAGCCAGCCCACTAGGTACAGTTTGCCAACTCCTATTTTAGACCATAAATCAACAAGCTTTTAAGTAGAATGTGTGGTAGAGCCTGTACATAAAATTACTCAAGGAAACATGTCTAAATATAAACATGGAATCTTAATTAAGTATTAAATAGTATTATCATATACTAGAGGCCCAGTGCACGAAATTGGTGCACAGGTAGGGTCCCTAGGCCTGGCCGGCGATCAGGGCTGATCTGTGGGGCAACTGGCAGGGTGATGGGGGGGAGCCCACTGGCACCCACCTTGGCTGGCCTGGGGGCAGCTCCTGCGTTGAGTGTCTGCCCCCTGGTGGTCAGTGCATGTCATAGCGAACCATCATTCTGCCGTTTGGTCAATTTGCATATTAGGCTTTTATTACATAGGATATATATATACACACATATACACACATATGTATACAGTCTTGGCTTATATAAACTCTAGACTACTGAGATCCAAGATTCCTGACTAACTAGGTAAACTAATAGTGACTGCGGGAAATGTATTAGTTTGTAAGAGCTAAGAAGACTTTTCTAG
>NW_006298269.1:663324-668937 GCF_000327345.1 Myotis davidii | reverse complement strand
GAAAAGCCAGGAAAACTTGAATAAGATTGAAGGGGATGGGAAGACAGAAGGCTGAAATAGCTGAAAAGTAGGAAATAGAAAGACCAAATGAAATTGGGGCAGAGGGAAATTATGAAGCATGAAATATTAACAGAGATGGATATCTTAACTAAGAAAATCCAGGGAAAGGCTTGAATATCCAAAACCAAGAGACTAGCTGGTAAGATTTCTAAGTAAAAACCAAGGAAGACATCAGCTAAACTACTGAAACACTTGGCACTAGAACAGCAATTTTGACCAGAAACCAAAAAAGGGCAAATCCAACTTTCAGTGAAAAAAATCTTGCCTTTCCCTCCCTAGACTAAAAGTGATTATGGAAAATAACTTAGTCTTGGACTAGAAGTTCACAAAGAACAGTGGAACATTAAAGAAAAACCTTAACTAAGGTGGTAATGAAAGGACAGCTGGCACACCTTAAAGAAGTGACCTTGAGGAATGCTCTGATCCATCACTGACAGACAAGGGGTTGTTTGTAAATGGATGCTTTCTACCTTAAATTCTCCCATATTATACTGCAACATTCTATAGGGGGATCAAGGTGAAGAAAGAAGATAAAAAATATCAACCAGAAAGTACCATTCCAGAGAGTTCTTTGTATTTTTAAATGCTAGATGGTGGCACCAAGACCAGCAATGAGATGGAATGATAACTGAAAAAAACACACAAAACCTTTATATTTGTGGCTGCCTTTTGCTGAATGGTATGCCCATGCATCATAGTTTCCCTAAAAATGGGTTTTGCTCTATTTATATTCAATAGTTTCTCCCCATGGCCAACAGAATTCAGGTTCAAGTTTTATCAATAAACATTTACAAATTATTTGAAAATAAGATGCAATGACTATTACCTTAAGTGCTTCTTCATATTCTCCTAAAAGGATAAAAAATACATATGGTGATATTTCTTCACCAGTCCAAAAGATATCTATTAAGTACAGCCAATCCTTACTTTTAAGAATTCTTAGCTTACAATCCTTACACATGAACAGCTACTATCTTTTTGCTGACAAACTCCTTTCTCATCACATTGCAAATAGAAGCTACTTGCTGGTTAGTTCTCCCCTTTAATCCCGTTACTGGAGCCTTCTAGTTACAAAACCTCCACCCAGATCCCTCACACTGGGCTTAATGGAACTCAGGACTCAAGGAAGTTCATGAAATACTATCATTGCAGCTGTTTAAAATAAGTTTTTGGGAGCTAGCCTGGGAACCTAACCTTCAAATATAACATTCCTGTAGCAAAATATACTCTAACCTCTCAACAATCATCTTACAAATAAGCTTCTAGAATACCACTTGTTTGTGAACTAACATTAACATATATACCAAGTCAGAGGCAAATGTAATACCAGACCAAATTGTATGTGTTGGACTGGGAGGCAGTTCACATTAGCATCTAAACATCAGAGACTCTCCCATTAAAGCTATCCTTGGGCTCTGTCCTGGCTGGGTGGCTCAGCTGATCAGTGTGTTGTCCCGTACACCAAAAGGTTGTGGATAGATTCACGATCAGGGCACATGCCCAGGTTGAGGGTACAATCCCAGTCGGGGTGCATATGGGAAGCAACCAATTGATATTTCTCTCTCTCTCTAAAAAATATCAATAAAAAACCAACATATCCTCAGGTGAGGATTTTGTTTAAACAAGCTGTCCTTAGGCTCCAACCAAAGGCACCCTTTAGATACAAAAAACTGCTATAAAATAAAAATATCCGCCGAAACCGGTTTGGCTCAGTGGATAGAGCGTTGGCCTGCGGACTGAAGGGTCCCAGGTTCGATTCCGGTCAAGGGCATGTGCCTTGGTTGCGGGCACATCCCCAGTGGGAGATGTGCAGGAGGCAGCTGATAGATGTTTCTCTCTCATCGATGTTTCTGGCTCTCTATCTCTCTCCCTTCCTCTCTGTAAAAAATCAATAAAATATATTTAAAAAAAATAAGATAAAAAAATAAAAATATCCTATGTAACTAATGTCCATGGATAAATGAGTACAATGTCAATTTACTGTATACCAAATTCTACTCTAAAATTAATATTGCAACAAGAATGAGTGTATATGGAAATGCATATGCCAATGAACAGATGAAGGCTTTTGACTTACCTTGACTGTTGATGGATACCTGTAAAAGAACAAAAAAGCAACAGTGAATTATAAACCTCTCATCAGTTGAACAGTTTACTAGGACCAGCCTCACAGGATAGGTGCAAAATCTCAGGTTAGGGTTCAGCTTTTCTAGTACCATGAACTAGTTGTAATTAGTAGTTAAGGAATTTTACTGCTTAACTACTTTATTTTTTATTTTAGGTATATTAAGAAGTAGTATAATATAATGGCTAGGTGCCTGGGCTCTGGAGCCAGAGGGTATGGAATGAACCTCTTCTACTCCCCAGCTTATGTGCCTTTGGGTAAGTTTATTAATTAATCTCTCTAAGTCTCAGTTTCCTCATGTAAATAGGAAAATGATGACAATGCAGTACCTAATATATAGTATTGCTTTTAGCCTGACACACTGTAACCACTCAACAAAGGTTGGTCAGTATTATTATTATTATAAATGAAATGACAACTTATGATATACTTAATTTTAAGATCAGGACATAGTTTTAAAAGTTATCTCTCATATTTTCTTCTTCAATGTTGCTTCCCCATTTCTCAACTCGATCTCAAATGCCATAAGTCAGCTTAGAACATGCAATTATCAAATACATATAAACCACTATACAAATGAGATAAACAGCATTCTGAATTCTTCAAGCCCCACATTAGTCTTGAAAAATAAAATCACTACTCTGGATGCATAGCAATGGGTACCATAATATACTGTACCTCTTCATTTTCCTCATCCAGGTATTTTATCTGAATAGTGTTCAGATCAAATGAAACTTTTACCTGCAAATGAAATGTACACACTATATGATCAAGATATCAAAAAGGTAGTTTGTAACAGAAACCTAGATCTTATAAAAGGATGGACATATTTCAGAACATAAACATTAAACATTTCCAGTGGTTAAAAAAAAACACCATAAACAAAGTCAAAAAACAAACAATGGGCTGGGGAAAATATCTGCAACTCATAAAATAGACAAAGGGTTAATTAACATCTGCAATACATGAAGAGCATTTGCAAAACTGATAATCCTAAGATTAACAATCCAGGTAAAAGTGGGCAAAAATGTTCAGAAATTTCATAGGAAAAGTAGTCAAATATGCCTATAAAATACATGAAAAGATGTTAAGCTTTAATGGCAGTCAGAACAATGCAAATCACCCCTAGCTAGTTTGGCTCAGTGGCTAGAGGGTCAGCCCAAGGACTTGGTTCAATTCCTGGTCAGGGCACATGCCCAGGTTGCAGGCTCAATCCCCAGTGGGGGGTGTGCAGGAGGCAGCTGATCATTGATTCTCTCTCATCATCAATCTCTTTCTCTCTTTCTCTCTCTCTCTCTCTCTTTCTCTCTCTCGACCCCTTCTTCTCTGAAATTAATAGAAAATATATATTTTTAAAAATAAAAAAACAAATTAAAGCAAATGAAATGTCTGTCACCCCAACAGAATGGCAAAAAAAATTTAAAACCATAACGTCCAATATTGTCAAAAATTAATTTAGTGCACTGTAATATATTCCTGTGAGGTGCTACAGTTGTTTGGCAATATTCATTAAATAATTAAAATCACATATCTGGTGACCCATTAATCTTATTTTGGGAAACTTTATCCTATAGATCAGTGTATAAGTTATATACTAAGAGCTAGCCCCTGTGGTTTAGTTTATAGTGGTTAAAAAAACACAACATCCTTTGACCTTGAGGACATTATGTTAAGTGAAATAAGTCAGACAAAAAACAAATAACGTGTGATTTCACTTATATGTGTAATATTAAAAATAAACACACACACACAAAAACGACCCTGTTGGTAAAATAGTGTAAAAAAACAAACAAAACAAAACAAAACAAAATAAACACACAAATGAACTCAGACAAGAAAACATATTGTGGTTGCCAGAGGCAGGGGGTGGAAGGTGGGTGAAATGGATGAAGGTGGTCAAAAGGTACAAACTCACAGTTAAAAATGTTGTAACTGAGGTGATGGGTATTAACTAGACTTATTGTTGTTATCCTATATAATAAAAGCCTAATATGCTCAGTGTCCGACTGCTTGTTTGACAGTTCCACCAGTTGCTATGATCCATACTGATCACCAGAGGGCAGATGCTCTGACCGGTAGGTTAGCTTGCTGCTGGGGTCCCACCAATCAGGACTGGGCGAGATGGGCCAGACATGACCTGGAGCCCTCCCGTGGTCCCTCCCTGGCCCTGATCGTGCACTGGTGGGGTCCCTCGCCTGGCCTGTACCCTCTCCCAATCCAGGACCCCTCGGCGCATGAATCCATGCACTGGGCCTCTAGTATATAAACACAGAATCATATTGTACACCTGAAACTAATATAAAATAAAGCTAATACATTTCGATTAAAAAAACCCACTCATAATCTTATATAAGGAATGGTTAAATTATAATAATACAATACAAATAATGTGGACAATCTATACTTTTAAAAAAATGAGCTTGATTTCTTATCTAGTCACTAAAAACTATGTTTAAAATATACTTTTGAGTTAAAAAAAAAACAAGCTGTGTACTATAATGTTTATAGTAGGATCCTAGTATGTTATCTGTATGAACATGGCTGTTAATATTGATTACCCCAGAGAGGTGGGAAGTGGATGGAGGGACATTAACTTTTTCTTTATATATGTTTGGATTGTCTCACTTCTATTTATAATGGGCACATATTACACTTTTGTAATTTAACATTTACAATAAGAAAAAAGGCAAGCTGTCAGCTCATTTAACTACTAGGAAAAAAAGATTAACTGTGTTTGACTTTCAGATTATTTGACAAACAAAGATCCAACTTTCCATATAACCATCTGTCTGGTACAGTATAAAGAACTTATGTGCTGGAGGACAGGGGACTAGATCAGACCATAATTTGTGGTCTCTCACCATTTATTTTCCTTTTTAGTTGCCATAACACATAACCAATTACGAGGTTTTTTACTAACCAGGTAAAAGTAGGTTTTTACCAAAGTGTTTGTTAGATAAACAGTTATACAGGAAGTAAAACATTCACTACTGCAAACCAAGCAAGAGTGCAAAGGGCAAACCAAGAGGAGGAAAAGCATTAACAAACATATGTTATACCCTTAATGGTTCACAAACCACAGTAACATACTTGCTCTCAGGAAAGAGAACATTCCTCTGGAGCCTGGTTAGGGTGGGGCCCACACCAATTCATTCCTCAGACTGTTTCTAAAATTAATAGGTTTTCTAAGTCCTATCTCACTTAAAAATCAAACAAAAAAACTTTGCTTTTCTAAACTCTTCAAAAGAAATTTATTTGTTCCCTTTACTAAGGCACACATCTCCTATATGAATACTGAACCTTTGTCAAAACTAATTTTCCAAAAGGCTCAGAAATGGTAAATATGACAGCCTCCGCAGCTATGAAACAACACTGCTAAAAATAGCTACCTCTGGAGGGGAAAATCTATGGTTAAAGGATAGAGAAAT
>NW_006298269.1:661027-663224 GCF_000327345.1 Myotis davidii | reverse complement strand
GGGATGTGCCCGCAACCCAGGTACATGCCCTTGACCAGAATCGAACCTGGGACCCTTCAGTCCGCAGGCCGACGCTCTATCCACTGAGCCAAACCAGTTAGGGCTGAGGATTTAATATAGGCTCGGCTAGACTAGGAGGACACAGCAGTGAATGAGAAGACAATGTTTGCTCTTCTACTTACAACCTAGTGGATAGTTTAAAACAAATCTCAAGGTTAAATGTTTGCTGGGGGATGTGCAGGAGGCAGCTGATCGATGTTTCTAACTATCTCTCTCCCTTCCTCTCTGTAAAAAATCAATAAAATATATTTAAAAAAAAAAGAAAATATAAATTTTGGCCACATCCACATAAATCATCTAATAAAATCCTTTAGAATTTTCTGGAACTTCATAATGATTGGTTAATCCCTGGCCAGTGTGGCTAATTTGGTTGAGCATGTCACCCCCTTGGACCAAAAGACTGTCGTTGGATTCCCCGTCAGGGCACATGCCAAGATTTCGGGTTCAGTTGGGGTGCTACGGAGGCAATGAAACAATGTTTCTCTTCCTCTCCCCTTCTCTCTCTCTAAAAATATCAATAAAAACATATAATGATTGGTTAACTAAACAGATACCTATTATCTTCTAATATCAAGATAAATAAATTGGATTAGGTCCCTACTGCCAGGGAGTTTATTTTTTACTAGAGGGCGGTGCATGACATTCGTGTGGCGGGGACCCTCAGCACAGCCTGCTCGCAGTCCAGGAGCCCTTAGGGAATGTCCGAGTGACGAGAAGGGGGGGTGGAGGGGAGAGGGGCGGGCCTAAGCTGCAGTGGGACATCCTTAGCGCTGCCCTGGAGGTGGGAGAAGCTCCACCACACTGTGCTTGCCAGCTGCAAACCCTCAGTCAGCCCAGGTTGTGGCTGAGCAGCGCTCTCCCTGTGGGAGCGCACTGACCACCAGGGGGCAGCTCCTGCATTGAGCGTCTGTCCCCTGGTGGTCAGTGCATGTCATAGCAAGCAGTTGTTCCACTGTTCCGTCGATTTGCATAGTACCCTTTTATTATATAGTATATTTTTATAACTTGAAAACAACATCCTACACTTTTCTTGGGAAAGAAGTTTTTTCTAAATTGAGCAACCCAGGTTCTCTATTAGATGAATTTTAACAACTTAGAGGTCAAAACACTAGCCCCGTGGTTGGCAAACTGCGGCTTGTGAGCCACATGCGGCTCTTTGGCCCCTTGAGTGTGGCTCTTCCTAAGCCTTAGGAGGACCCTAATTAAGTTAATAACAATGTACCTACCTGTATAGTTTAAGTTTTAAAAATGTGGCTCTCAAAAGAAATTTCAATCATTGTACTGTTGATATTTGGCTCTGTTGACTAATGAGTTTGCCGAACACTGCACTAGCCAAGAAACTACACTGAGGTAGCATTCAACACTCTTCATTCAAATTTGTCTGTTTTTTGTAGTCTCTTTTACAGAGAATTTCAAACATACATAAAAATAGAGAGTAATGAACACTTCTAAGTAACAATGATCAATTCCAGGCTGCCCTCACTTCAGCTATACTCTTACACATCCCCAAACCCCTCAATGTGGATTGACTATAGTCAACTAATGTTTTAAGCAAACTATAGCAATTTAATTTTTACACTTGATTTTAGTCTAAAGGTCAATAAGTGATAGTAAACTAATTTTTTCAAAAAATTATGGGAAAATTTAAACCTATACAAAGAGAGCCCTAGCTGGTTTGGGTCAGTGGATAGAGCATCGGCCTGCGGGCTAAAGGGTCCCAGGTTCGATTCCGGTCATGGGCACATGCCCAGGTTGCAGGCTCGATCCCTAGTAGGGGGCGGGCAGGAGGCAGCCGATCAATGATTCCATCATTGATGTTTCTATTTCTCTCCATCTCCCTCCCTCTCTGAAATCAATAAAAATATATTTTTGAAAAAAAAAGATTGCCCAGGTGTTGTAGCTCAGTGGTTGAGCATCCCCGACCCATGAACCAAGAGATGACTAGTTTGATTCCTGGTCAGGGCACAAGCCCGGGTTGCAGACTCGATCCCCAGAAGCGGGCATGCAAGAGGGAGCCAATCAATGATGTTCCTTTCTCATCAATGTTTCTTTTTATCCGAGAAACCAAGATGGCGGCATAGGTAAACACCGGAGTTTGCTGCCTTGAACAACCACTTCAAAAATACAACTAAAAGAT
>NW_006298269.1:637263-659082 GCF_000327345.1 Myotis davidii | reverse complement strand
TTCCATATTTAACATCAACTCAGGATCATCTTTTTACAGCACTACCCTTTTCCTATCGGATTATTCCGACACTGACAGCCATCATTTCTTTAAAAAAATTCTTTTTTAATTGATTTCAAAGAGGAAGGGAGAGGCAGAGAGACAAAAACATTAATGATGAAAGAGAATCATTGATTGGCTGCCTCCTGCAAGCCCCCTACTGGAGATCGAGCCTGCAACCCGGGCATGTGACAATGACCTGAATTGAACCCAGGACCTTTCAGACCGCAGGCTGATGCTCTATCCACTGAGCCAAACCAGCTAGGGCCATCATTTCATCTATGAAATAATTATGTACCTCTAAAAGATAAGAATTTAAAAAACAACCATAATACTATTATCATGCCTAAGTTAACAATTCCTTAAAGGAATGTCTATTCTGATTGAGGATTAAAAAAACTTTTATATAGATTGATTTTAGAGAGAGCATGGAAAGGGGAAAGAGAGGGGGAAGAGAGATTTGTTTTTTCATTTATTTATGCATATGCATTCATTGGCTGATTCTTGTATGTGCCCTGACCTGGATTTGAAGCCAAAACCTTGGGGTCAATGCTCTAACCAAAAGAGCTACCCTGCTAAGGCCTGTTTTTACTTAAGGATTTTGTTTACTGATGAGTTGTTAGGTTGATTTGTTTTTATGACTTTATAAAAAATAGTTTGTTTAAATCTAAATATAAACTGTAATGAAAAATGCTAGCTTTTGAACATATTCTTTGATTTTTAATAAGTATCTACAAAGAGCCAGATTCTGATCCAGGCACAGAAGATAGGAGATGAACAAGATTAAGCGCCAGAAGTTTACAGCATAAGGCTAAGGGAGCACAGGGGTTGAAAAGAATGGATTCCAGACACATTACTAGCCATGTAACTGTGAACAAGCTATTTAACCACTGAGCTTCAATTCCTTAATCTGTAAAATAGGTCTAATATCTCATGCTTTGACAACCTCACAATTTGGTTATCATAAGAACCAAATAAAAATGTGTGTGCAAGTTCTTTGAAAATGTTACTCAAATGTAAAATTATGATACACCCATCTTTAGAATCTAAAATAGTCCTGTTTCCCACAGTACAATGTACTGCCCTGTCAAACAATACAAGGTCATTTAAAAAGACCTTGAAGGTTTGAGGATTAAGGATTTTTTTTAAAATCCAAAAACAATTATCCCCCATTTAAAAAAATTCTCTGTCTCCACCTAGAGTCAAGTTCATCACCCAAATAATACCAGTTTCTAGCAACCCTGCTGACATCTAGTCATATGGAATGCAATTTGGGGGGGGGTCCTTAAAACTTGAGAAGAATTCCTGTCAACACCCCAGAATCTTGTGCAAAAAAAAAATAAATTATGAAATAAAGTGATTGATTCAGTCTGCCAAAAGTGGGGGCCTCTGAAACAGTCTGACTTTTCAACTTCGGAGAAACACACTTCCAGAGGACACCCATCTCCCCCCCCCTCCCCCCTTTCTCAAATTACACAATTGGAAATTAGTTTAGATACTTTGGAGCTCCTCCAGCCAGGCGGCTGATGAGAAAACAGGAAGTGGGGGAGGCTAGCTTAGCTGGATCACATCCAGGTCTTGGTAAAGAACTGCCTATTTCCGTTTGGCTTATACGTAAAAATTCTTTTAGCGAGAGCATTCATCTTGAACTGGTGGAGAACAGCAAAGCTATGGTTAGGCCCATCGGTCCTTGCAGTTTAAGCCAGTCACGACAGGGAGCTGGGGCCTAGGCCTTCAACTTTCATTAACTGGCATCATTCTAACTTCATGCCACTGACTCACCTTAGCTTGGCACAAGTCAGCCTTTCCTCTATTCGAGTCCCCCCCCCCGCCCCCCTCCCCCCCAGGATACCAACAATCTCTTTAATGAGACAGGCCTGGGAACATGAGCTCTGATTACTGTCTCCACCAGAGGCTTGTACAGATATCCCGGACGCTAAAATGTGTGACCTGGAAAGCTGAGTGTCTGGACCTGGGAAGCTGGGTGTTGGACAAAATAAAGAAAAACAACAACGGTACCTTTCTAATACCAGAGTCCCCTGCCCAAGGAGACTTATGAGGTCCTTAAAAAGAAGGGGATGGGGTTGAGGCGGCCTGTGTTGTTTTGTTTTTTTCCTTGCAGACTTCATTTTAGTCTTCCCGTTATCCTTTCCTAGCATTCCGTGTCCCCCAAACAGTGTCACCCCCGCCCCCCGCCCTCTCTCGTTTTCTTTACCTACTAGGCCCTCTTTGTGCCGGTGAGTCTCGGCCCTCCCGCAGCAGAAGCCGGCCGTTCTCAGCCACGGCCCCTCCATCCACCGGCGGCATCCGCCCCCTCGGCCCCTCGGAACACGAACGGCTCTCCCATCCCGTCACTGACAAGAACAGCTGCCCCCAGACACGGGAAAAAGTCGCCCCTCTTCTTGACAGGACGCCTCCCTTGAACTTCCCCAAGCCCCTCTCGGAGCGCCGTGACCCCACCCCCAGGTCATCGCAGCGGCTTCCTTACCAGCTTCCCGCCCCCGGGGGGCGCCTGCCAGAGGCCAGCGCAGGGACCGTTCGCCGCCAGCTCTGCTGCTACCCCTGCGGGGTGAATCTAACATGGCGGAGAGAGACAGAGGCTAGTCCCCAGTTTGAGTTTCCGACAAGATGATTGGCTCTTACTGCTTGTCCCTCAAAACTACCACCCTATGGATTGGTCGAGGGCGCATTTGCGGAGGCTGGACCAGAGCTGCCCGAACCGCACAACAATAATAAACACTGGGGATGAGGGGCGGAACCTCGAGTGCGCAGCCGTGGGCTGGAACCGCAGTCCCCTTCCCAGGTAAACTCTGCGCCCACTGCGTTCCCTTAGGTCACTGACCTAGAGGACTACTTACTCGAGAGGCGAGGGGCTGGATGGGAATTGTAGTCTTCCTAGGACTTGTAGGTTCTTCAGCTTATTCTCCTCTCTTAAGATGCGCAAACGTAACATTCCAATCCATATCTGTTGACGTGAGAAGTGTGCGAAGCTCTTTATGAACTGGGCCGCCCTGAGAACCGTGCCCCTTCCAGTGTCGGAAGCTCCTCTCCATAGGACTACAGCTTCCAAGGAACACTGTGGCGAAGGTCTCGTGGTCCGCAATGCATGCTGGAAATCGTAGTTGTTTTTTTTTGCCTACAATCCTTTTATTTACCTAAACTGGAGACTTCCATTGCGGCGGAAAGGGGGAGGTAGCGAGACCTCTCCTTGCGAATGGGTGGGCACTATCTTGCGCTCAATTCGGGCCTCAGCGAGTCGGACCCCAGCACGGCAATCTCTGTGACGTAATAATAAGCCGTCTCTGGAAGCGTAGAGGTGAGAGGGCGGGCGCCTCATGGAAAACTCCGGGAGAATGCCTTCTCTTCCGTCCCTTCCTAATTACGTAACAGGGAACGAATGGCTGGCCAATTGGAAGCCCCTAAAGACTCGGGTCTTTCAGCCCCGCCCTTCCGCAAACGTGTTGCGATCTCGTATTCTGAGAGGCTCCCGCTCAGCCGCAGCGACCGGTTTCCGTGGCAACGGAAAAGCGCGGGAATTACGGATAAATTGAATCGGCGACTGCGCGCCTTAAGCTGCCTGAGCTCTCTCTACCCAGGACGGTCGCGGGGTGCTTTTCAGACTACTGGGTTCGTGGGCCGGGAAAGCCGAGACGCTTTGATCTGAGTAGAGGTGAGGGAACTTTGGGGGGCGGACCGGCTAGGAGCAGGCGTGCAGAGAGTGGGGGAGGGAACCTCTGAAGGACAGCAAGGTGGGTGTTACCTGGCAGGGGCTAGCGGGAGCGTGGAACCCGGGACGCCTAAGAAGTTGCATATGGCATAGTCGTGGGGAGGGGTGCACTTTGTGGGTCGCGGGCGGGGGAGGCACCGAGAATAAGGAAGGGGTGTGTCCGAAGGGGAATCCAGATGATAGGAGCTGGAATGTGTTTTGAGGGCGCACTATAATGTGAAAGAGGAGTTGGTATGAGTGAGAAGGGGACCCTGATGAAGAAAGAATAGGGGCAGAAATGTGCCTGGGAAGAGGAGGAGACAGGATTTTGTGGGAGGGAGAGCCCTTACGAACTGTATCCAGATACGTTTCCGAGAAGAGACTAGAGGAAAGTGGAGGGGCATTACTAATCACAGAGGTTGCCGGCATTGGGGGTGCCCGAGGCTCCTGAGATGGGTGCAAGCCAGTGGAAGACACTGGGGAAGGACAGGGGTGGGGAGCCTTGGTTGATGTTGGTTTTGTTTGTGTTGGTTATGGTTTTATGCAAGAAAAAGAAAGCAGCCAGGATGATTGGAGAAATGTCAGGCTACCGCCACTCATCCAGTCACCCCACTGGCTTTCCTTTCCCTTGCTTGGAGAAAGGAAGAGACCAAAGGGACGTGGAAGAAAATGGTTGGAGGCTATATGTGAAAAAATAAAGAATT
Source organism: Myotis davidii (assembly GCF_000327345.1). NCBI lineage: Eukaryota > Metazoa > Chordata > Mammalia > Chiroptera > Vespertilionidae > Myotis > Myotis davidii. Next base: position 654,633 of record NW_006298269.1, on the reverse strand, counting down.
TAAAGTGACCTGAATTACAATGAAAAACTTAGAATGTTAAAAAATAAAGCTTTTGTTATTAGTTTTATGGTTGGCATAATTCTAAAGCACTCCCATCTTAAATTTCTCTTATTTAAAAACCAGAGGCCCGGGTGGTGCACCGGTGGGGGCCCTCGCCTGGCCTGCGGGGATCAGGCGGAAACCGCTCTCTGACATCCCCGGAGTTGTCCTGGATGGCGAAAGGGCGCAAGCCAGGCTGAGGGACCCCATCCATGCATGAATTCGTGCACGGGGCCCCTAGTATATAGATAGATATGCATATAGACAAATAACCACATTTGTTTATGTGTTAAAGTTCATTGTAACAGGGAGAGATGGATTTATGTGCGGATCGAGTTGAAGAAGTACAAAATGTCCTTAATGCTATGCAGAAAATCTTAGAGTGTCCAATCTGGTAAGTCAACAGAATTTATTAATTTGAGATTTTTCCTTATATGAGTATATCCTATGCAAGTGAATAGAATTGACCTTACATAGTAAGGAGGAAAAATTATAATGACTGTTAAGATTAGGCTATTAGCCTGGCTGTTGTGGCTCAGTGGTTGAGCATTGACCTATGAACCCTGAGGTCACGGTTCAATTCCTAGTCAGGGCACATGCCTGCATTGTGGGCTCGATCCCCAGTGTGGGGCGTGCAGGAGGCAGCTGAACAATGATTCTCTCTTACCATTGATGTTTCCATCTCTCTGCCTCTCCCTTCCTCTCTGAAATCAATACAAATATATTTTAAAAATAAATAAATTGGAAAGCTGCCCTTATTACTCCTTACCTTGAACAAAGGAGAGTAGATTTAAGTAAAATGTCTCTTGTGCTTCTTGAAAGTTATTTCTCATATTTGGAGTCAAATAAATAAGATTAAGGAAAATGCAAGTTGTGTTTTCAGAGAAATACAAGATTTATAAGTAACCCTACTCTCCCTTGCCCTTCAACATTTCAGCCAAACAAAAACAAGAGCTAACTGAAATTTACAGCCTAATTTATGTAACATAAGAGCCAAAGAAGCAGGGAATGGCAATTGGGGGAAAATTGCTTTTGAAAAGTCATAAAACTCATAATTACAAAGAGTGATTAAAAAGTCCTTAATAGGGTGGCATTTGGGTCCATTTATTTTATATTTCCACAGAAAATTAAACCAGCAATTAAAAAAACTCAGATACATAAAAATTAAAGATGTAAGATGAGAAAGTTAATGCTAAATTTTCATTTTGGTCAAATACTGTATATTTTACAGCTGATACATTTTTTAAATCTGTTTTCTATTAGAAAGACACAGGTTTTTAAACTAAAATTGTGCAGCCTACTCATTGTTTAACTCATTTAAATGGAAAGTTCTAGGATGGGAATCATATCTACTTCCCTTTTTTTCTTTACAGTGCCCAGAACAGTTCGCTGTTATGTCTCAATAGCTTCTGATTGTGACTGGAAACAGCGTTACTTATGGTAGCTGTAAAGTAGGTTTCTAGCTTTTTTTAGGTCTCGAGAGCTAAAATTCCTTCTTTTGGTCTCGAGGTCACTTTTGGCATTTATTTCTGATAATTGGTAGTTCTTTAACTTTTTACATATGATTATATAAAATTCTTGACTTTCAAAAGAGTTTTTAAAATGTGTATCCTGGTCGGTGGTTGGAACCTAATCTAGCTTCTTCTTCCAATCACATATCTGTTTTGGAACCTCAAAATGTAGGCATGTAGGCCTAAAATATTGACTGGTTTAAAAGTGTTTTAGTATTTGAGCACTTTTTAAAAAAAACTCTCACCTGAGGATATTTTTTCATTAATTTTAGGAGGAAGGGGGAGGGGGAGAGAGAGAGAGAAACATTGATTGGTTGTTGTCAGAGCACGCAGCAGGAGCCCTGGTGCTCTGAGTGGCTTTGAGTCCATGTATTCTTCTAAATTCTTCCATTTGACTACGCCAGGGCTGGTTCTTCTTCAAACCCTGCCCACTGTGCTAACTGTTGGGTACTTAGTCCAAGTTCCTCCTTTATACTCTGCTCACTAGTAACAGGTGTTGGGTCCGAGCCCCTCTGCCTGGAGCTGGACCTCCCAGGACGCCGGGTCTGTCAGAGAAGCCATGAGAGGTTGTGGGTAAATAAGAATGAGTCTTTATTGCTGAAGCCCATGGCCATATGGCCATCAGACAAGAACAGTTCTCACAGCAAGGTCCATACAGGCATGTAGCCGGACACCAGCTAGTGAACATAAATCTTTCCCATAAAGCAGCATCAGTCTCTGTACCCACAGCTCTTATCTGAGCAGCCACATGCTGCCTCCCAGACTCACCGCCTCACATCATAGCGGTATCTCAGCTCTCCGACTCAGCACCTTCTCCTGTCTCCTGCCCAGAGGCTCTCTCTAGCAGACTTCTTCACACGCCTCATCCTGGCTGCTCTCTCTCCATACTCCAGCAGACTTCTTCTCACTCCCGCCTTAGCTGACTGGAGTGGTAGGAAGCCTACTTTTGTAGTATTTAGATAAAGAAGGCTTCTTGCCAGTAGTTACACCAATCATATCGGCTACTGAAGGGCACAGTGTACCATGTGTCCTTATACCCGCTCCTGGTATCTTGGCCTGATTAGGATTCCCAGGCTCAGAGTCCTTGAACATCCTGTTTAGGCTCATGCCCAGAGCAGCCTTTGGCCATTCTGTGCTCCCATCGGCCTGGCGTGGTCCCCACTTTTGTCTTCTGTATGTGCCCTGCCTGGAGGTCAAACCCACAACCTAGGTATGTGCCCTGACCAGGAATCTAACCCACAACCTTTTTGGTGATTGGGATAATACTCAATCCACTGAGCTACCCAGCCAGGCTCTAGACACTTTCATAGTAAACATTTACTATCATCAGGACCTAGAAGAGGACATGTTAATTTTTGTCTTTTCATTCCTATTCCCTCTTCAAGCTTTTCCTTCAACATTTACTACCTTTTTCCATATTGGAGTTTTTATCCATTCAAAGTTTGTTTAGAGTATGTTTGTATAGTTTGGCTCATAATTACTATACTGAAATATAATTGTTTCAGAATTGAGTCAGTGGTGAGAAGGAAAGCCATCTGGTGTAGCTAAATCCACTTTCTTTTACTGAGAATGTTTATGATATCTAGCTTATCCGAGGAATAGTGATTTGGAAACAAATCAGAGTTCTTTTTTTTTCTCCAGGTTGTTGTTGTTGTTTTAAATCACATTCAGTCCCAATAATACTACTAACATTACACAAGTCATCTCAGATTGGAAACATTTTCCCAAGTAGCTTTTAATTTTATTCTCACAATAGCCTGAAGAGACTGGTAGAGTGGGTGACAGTTTCCTTACAGGAAACTTAGGTTCAGTCAGGTTCAGTCAAGACTGAGGTTCAGTCTTGTCCTAAAGAGATCTGGTAGTAGAATCTCAGCCTTCTGACTTAATGTGGTATTTTTCTTTTCTTCCCCTGTGCTGCATCAGAAACCCCATGATTATAAGAGTTATGTTACCAAACTCTTGACAACCAGGGTATTTTGACACTTTCTGCTTCATTTATCAAAACTTCTATTCATTTCTTCTTCTTTTTTTATAATTTTTTAAAATATATTTTATTGATTTTTTACAGAGAAGAAGGGAGAGGGATAGAGAGTCAGAAACATCGATGAGAGGGAAACATCAATTTGACTGGAATTGAACCCAGGACCCTTGAGTCCACAGGCTGATGTTCTATTCACTGAGCCAAACCAGTCAGGGCCATTTTTTCATTTTTGCTTTTAATTTCCAGGACCGTTCTTTGAATGCTGTTTTCCTTTTTTTCCCCCAGAAGGGTCATGTTTACTGATTGCCTTCTCCCTGCATTATCCCTGTTTCCTATAAATTCCTTTTTTCTCTAAGTTTCTTCTGGTGTTTTTATTTTTATTATTTATTTTTGGTGCTCTGACCAGGAATCGAACCTGGTATCCTTTAGTCCACAGGCTGATGCCCTGTCCACTGAGCTAACCCGGCCAGGGCTTTTTTTTTTTTTTTAATGTTTATTGATTTCAGAGATAAGAAGGGAGAGAGTAGAAACATCAATGATAAGAGAGAATCATCATTCTGCTGCCTCCAGCACACCTCCTACTGGAGATCAAGCCCACAACCTGGGCATGTTTCCTGATCAGGAATTAAACCCTGACCTCCTGGTTCATAGGTCAACATTCAACCACTGAGCCACACCAACCTGGCTCCATTGATTTTATATAGAGTGGAAGGGAGGGAAAGGGAGAGAAACACATCAATGTGAGAGAGAGACATCAATTGTGGGTCGGTGCTCTAACCACTGTGAACACCAGCCAGGGCCCTTCTCAAATCCTATATAATAAAAGTGTAATACGCTAAGTGTCCCACCAGTTCTATGACGTGCACTGACCACCAGGGGGAAGACGCTCAGACCAGTAAGTTAGCTTGTTGGTGGGATCCGGCAGATTGGGACTTGGCCAGACGACCAGACACGCCCTGGAGCCCTCCCGCGGTTCCTCCCTGGCTGGTCAGCCAACCTCCCGCAGTCCCTCCCCAGCCGGCCAGCTCCAATTGGCCCCAATCGGGGCCGGCCAGCCAACCTCCTGCGGTCTTTCCCTGGCCAACCAGCCAACCTCTTGTGGTCCCTCCCTGGCTGGCTCCTGTCAATGCCTATTGGGACTGGGCAAATTTGCCCAGATCAGCCTCGATCGCTGGCCAGGCTGAGGGACCCCACTTGTGCACAAATTCGTGCACTGGGCCTCTAGTTTTTAATATTTGTCTAAGTTTATTTTCTTTTCTTTAGTTAGCTTATTACATTGTTTTTACAAAGTAATCACAAAGCCAACATCATGTACCTTTTGAAGTGATGTAATAGAAGTACACAGTGCCTAAAAGTGTTCTTGCCAAAAAATTGTTTTTGCCAAAAAATGGAACCTGAATTTGATCGAGCCTGTAGAGACTAGAGGAACATATTAAACTACACAACATAGGGTTACAAAAAGCAAAATCCAGAATGTGGGAAATTCTACAGGTCAAATGACCTAGTTTTTTTAAAAAATATATATTTTATTGATTTTTTTACAGAGAGGAAGGGAGAGGGATAGAGAGTTAGAAACATCAATGAGAGAGAAACATCGATCAGCCACCTCCTGCACACCCCTCACTGGGGATGTGCCCGCAACCAAGGTATATGCCCCTGACCAGAATCGAACCTGGGACCCTTCAGTCCACAGGCCGACGCTCCATCCACTGAGCCAAACCGGTTTCGGCTAAATGACCTAGTTTTTAAAATAAGTAATGGGGGTGGGGAGAGAAGAAGGGAAAATCTATAGAATAAAAGAGACTTGAGACATACCAGAGACAATGTATGGATCTTGTTTGAATCCTGATTTACACAGATTTAATTATGAAACTTTTATGAGACAGGAAAATTACAACATTAATTATATAGTAGGTGATATTAAGGAAATTATTTTTTAGGAGTAGTAATGGTTTCATGGTTATACTAAAAAAGTCTTTCTCTTTTGAAAATGTGTTCCAAAATATTTATAGATGAAATTATATGATGGCTGAGACTTATTTTCAAATAATCTGGGCTTTGGGTGGGTATCAGCCATGGACAAAAATACTATTGGCTGTGAGTTGATAATTGTTGAAACTGGGTGGTACATGGAGGTCATTTTACTATTTTATTTGTGCACTAGTAAATGCTTGAAATTTTCCATATGAAGAAATTAAAAAGGTAATCACATGCAAAAAAGAAGTGCTGTCAGGGAATCCGAAAGAAATACAAGAAGTTTTTGTCTTTGTGGAGCTTAAAGTCTAGTTGAGATATAGGATATGCACCCACTGATAACTCTAAAAGTGTATCAGTGAAACCTAATTGATATGAAGTAATATCAACTAATCTTTTAAGTGCTAAAGGTCATGTAGAATATTGAAAAAAGTACTGTGTATTCTGTTTTGATGTCTGAAAGCTCAGTGAGAATAAGGATCATATTCTCTGCTGTATTTTTGGCTCCTGGCACAGCAGACATTTAATAAGTATCTATTGAATGAACTTAAAACCTTACCTTGGCTTAGTGATAACCACTTAAAGTTGAACTTCTAAGGATAAATATTTATTTTTAAATAAATTATTGAGCTGCATTTATTTCCTTTTTTCTTTTTTCCCTACCCTTCTAGTCTGGAGTTGATCAAAGAGCCTGTTTCTACAAAATGTGACCACATATTTTGCAAGTAAGTTTGAATATTTTATGTGGCTTCATTATTGCCTTTTGTGCTTATCCTTCGTAACAGAGGAAACACCCAACTTTAAAGAAGCTTTATCTTTAATTAAGTAAGAAAGAAAAATCCAATTCGATTTCATTCTGTCTCAGAGAATACACAGAAAGTCACCATAAGTTGGTTTTAGCCATAGTTTCTGGTAAAATATTGGCATATCTATCTAGTGGGAAATCAACTCACTTTGAACAGCTGTTTGTTTTTTGTGTCCATGGGGAAAGCAGATTGCAAGCAATATTTGGCTAAAATTCATTCATACAATGATTCAAGTTATATTTACATTTTTAAGAATCTTGCCCTTTGAAATGAAAATGTTTCTTTTCTTTTTAATCTTTATTGTTGAAAGTATTACATATGTTCCCCCTTTTCCCCCACATGAAAATGTTTCTTGGTGAAAGAATTCCAGAAAAAGTTTGATAGGTAATTTGGTGGAGCAAGGGTTTTTTTTCCTTTCCCTGATGTTAAGCAATGATTGAGACTTTTCCTGAATGCCAACTAATTTCTTTTAAGTATTTTTTTCTTTTTCAATTGACAAAGCACGTCCATTATAATGAGTTTAACTAGCACAAAAGGTTATATGATGCAAAGTATATTTCCCTCCTAACCTCAAATTCCTGCCTTCCTCTTCCCTTTCCAGAAACAACTACAGTGATCAATTTCTTATATATCTTCTTGGGAATTTTTAAATTTTAAGAGTTTTTAACTTGGGATTTGTTGGTTTTCATGAATGTCCTAGAATTATATTCAATTTTAAGTTCAACTGTATTAAAAACTGGGCATTTGCAATTTTGGGGGAAGGCAATAATTTTTATCAAATTCTTAGTATGCTTCCATAACCTAAAAAATGTGAAAAGCATCTGGCATTAAGGATAATGAGGGCTGGCTGGAGCTGAGGGAAACCTGTTCACTTTGGAGGGATATCCTCTGAGCACTAGTCTGCCAGCTGGCTGGCTCCTTCCTCTGTATTTTGTATTCTTCCCATTCATCTGTCCTACCAAGGGTCTAGCGCCCATTTCCACTGTCTCTCACCCCTTTCTCATGTCACCACACTGATGTAGATCTCTTCCCAACGGTTTCCTTCTGATTCCTCAGGCCCTTTTCCTTGTTCAGGTGCCAGGGCAGCACTGCTTTCTCTCTCTGCTTCAGGAATTTTTAGTTTTGTGGCCTCTAGAGGGAAGTGTCTCAAACTATAATATAGGACCGGTTTCTTCATAGATTGATACTTTTGTAAAACAAAATGTAAAAGTCCCAATATTTAAAAGATTACAGGTAGTATCAACATTTATTACTTTGAGAGCTTGTGGAAGAGGGAAATTACAGACAGAGGAAATAATATAAGCAAAGGTCTGAAGAGAAGAAAGTAGAATATGTCCAGAAAAAAGAGACTTAACTTTCCATATTTGTTTAAACGTTGTGTGAGAAGAGGAAGGAGCCCCTTAAAGGGGAGATGACATTTGTAAGAGGAGGTAGACGGGATTGGAAATAGAAAATGTCTGCAAGAAAAAGAAATAGTTATTATTCATAAGTAGTAATGAAGGAAAAGTAGAATAATTCTACAGAAAGACTTTTGAGGTAGAGCAGGAGGAGTTGAGGTAGTTTTAAAAATATATATATTTTTATTGATTTCAGAAAGGAAGGGAGAGGGAGACAGAGATAGAAACATCAATGATGATTGAGAACCACCAATTGACCGCCCCCTGCATGGGATCAAGCCCACGACCTGGAGCATATGTCCCTACTAGGAATCAAACCGTGACCCACCCTACCCCCGGTTCACAGGATGAGGCTCAACCACTGAGCCACTGAGGTAGTTTGAGCTCAATGAAGTTGGAGGTGAAGACATCTATTGAGGTTGAAAGGGTTAAAGTTGGCAACTGGGGGAGAGTGAGAAAAGCTTGCAGCTCTTTATATGGAGAATATGATAAGCAGAAGAAGTAGCCATATTTTTAAGTACTATATTAGAATTAAAAGTATAGTATAATACCCATGTGACAGATCAACTTTTTCATGAAACCTCTTCTGTAATACCTTTATAATCTGAATAATGTCTTGATCTCTATGTCAGAAAACTGGGGAAAATACCCCAAGCATTAATTGTATTTTCTATAATTGCTAATGATAAAAATAGCTTTATTGACTGAGGTAAGCCTATAGTTCTGAAATCTTTCATGAGATATACAAAAGAGATAATAGTACCAGTCTAGAAAAAAATTACTTGGGTCATCTATGCATTGCCTTGCAATTTCCAAACAACAAATGAATTGTGTGATATTTTTTAGAATATCTAGAACCATATTCTCCAAAAATATATAATATGAACAATAAGTGTAATTTAAATATTCTAGTAGCCATATTACTAAAAAGTTTTTAAATTATCCTATATAATAAAAGCTTAATATGCAAATTGTCCCCATGGGCGGTCATTCGACCCCTCGTTATGATGTGCGCTGACCACTAGGGGGCGGCACGGAACATGGCAGGCATTGGCAATGTGGTGCTGGCAGTGGGTGGCAGTGGAGGCGCTGCCACCCTGATGGGCCCTGATGACTGCAGTGGAATGGTGGAGCAGGTGAGTGGGCGGTGCCAGGTCAAGGCGGGTGCAAGCAGGGGCCCAGTCACCCCACCTATCACCCTGCAGGCAGCAACCAGTGGTGGCAATGGGGGGCGGGGCCACCACCTGGCTCCCAGGCATTGAGGGAGCTGGGCAGGCCCTGGCTGATCGCCCCGCAGACGGGATGGTGGAGCAGGTGTGGGGTTGGCGCCAGGCCAAGGCAGGGTGCCAGATGGGGCTGCGGGGCTCACGAGCTGATGCTGCAAGGCTGGGTGGAGCAGGTGAGTGGGCGGTGCCAGGTCAAGGCGGGTGCAAGCAGGGGCCCAGTCACCCCACCTATCACCCTGCAGGCAGCAACCAGTGGTGGCAATGGGGGGCGGGGCCACCACCTGGCTCCCAGGCATTGAGGGAGCTGGGCAGGCCCTGGCTGATCGCCCCGCAGACGGGATGGTGGAGCAGGTGTGGGGTTGGCGCCAGGCCAAGGCAGGGTGCCAGATGGGGCTGCGGGGCTCACGAGCTGATGCTGCAAGGCTGGGGGCGCGAGCTGGGGTCCAACCTCCGCAGGCCCCTCCAAGGACCCCACCCGTGCATGAATTTGTGCACCGGGCCTCTAGTAGTTATATATTTATATATTTTTAACCCAATTGTGACCAAAATTTTACCATTTCAATATAAAATATATTAATGAGGTATTTATTTGACATTCTTTTTTGGTATTAAGTTTTTAAGAGCCTGTGTTTTTCTATACTTACAGTACATCTTAGTTCAGACTAGCTGCATTACAACTGCTCAGTAGCCATGTGTCCAGTGGCCGCTGTATTGGACAACACAGCTCTAGGAACTTACTACTCAAAGTGGGACTCATGAACTTACAGTACCCATATCACATGGGAACTTTCTAGAATCTCAGCTCTACTCCAAACGTGCTCAATCAGGATCTGCATTTTGACAAGATTCTTGTACACATTAAAGTCTGGGAAGCAGTGTTCTGGAATGATGACCTTCCTGTACACTTATTTGCAGGATAGTAAGAGGGACCAGACCAGGGATGGCTGAAGTCTAAGGATCAGATAGACCAAGTCAGGCAAATCTTGGCATCAGCTAACTGCGGAAATGCAGATACGTGGTGAGTTCATGTTAGGGAGGTTTGATGGCTAGATATATTACATCATAATATCAGGGAACTTTGGAGTCTAGCAATGGCTTGATATGTCAGTGGTCCAGAAGTAGTCAAGAGATGGATATTCTAGCATATACTAGTAGATCAAACATAGTTTCTCAGGAGTCTAGCAGCAGAAATAAGCAGAAGTTCAAAGTGGTGGTTATAAAGGAAGAAAAATATGGAATCAGCCATAGGAGGCTAAGGGTTAAGGGTGAGACTTGTCCCTAGAAGACAAGAGCCTTGACACATGGGGTTGCAATACCAGGCAAGGAACCTAGGCATACTCACCCAGATGAAGAGCTTAGGATAGAGTCTTAATTGTTGAAACTAAAGTACAAACTAGAGGTTTGATCAAGAAAACAGAGCCTTACTATAGAATCTGACAAGGTTTGATAGGGCCGCCGTAAGTGGACACTAAGCTGTGGGGCGCTCTGGACAATACTGGTCCATAATCTTAGTTCTGTTGACAGGAATCCAGGGCACCCAGTATAATCAAAGGTAGCCAAACGTCAGCCTACTTTCATTTTGCTTAGAGTTGGAACTGTTAATTTATTGACTCCTGCCAAACTCCTCAGGACATAGATGTGCTAAAAAATGAGTACTACCGCATTTGCTTTAAAAAGTATTGCCTTTTGCCGAGACCGGTTTGACTCAGTGGATAGAGCGTCGGCTTGCGGACTGAAAGGTCCCAGGTTCGATTCCGGTCAAGGGCATGTACCTTGGTTGCGGGCACATCCCCAGTGGGGAGTGTGCAGGAGGCAGCTGGTCGATGTTTCTCTCTCATCGATGTTTCTGACTCTCTATCTCTCTCCTTTCCTCTCTGTAAAAACTCAATAAAATATATTTTAGGAAAAAAAAGTATTGCCTTTTCTTAAGTATTTAAAAATCCAAGCAGCCCCAAACTTGTCTCAGATCTTTTTAGCAAGCACCTTATGTAGAACATTTATGTCTTTATTTAATTGGTGCATCACAGAGATTCCCCAGGTCTCTGAAACAGAATCTAATAAATTCTGAGCCCTGAAAAATATGCCTATGTTCTGTTGAACCATCAGTGTTTTCCTTTGTTCAGTCTTTTTAAGCGATGTACAAGTTCATTTTCTCTTTTGAGTTAACGACCTTTATGCATGTGTTCTTTTTCTAGCATAAGGAAAGACTGGAAACCATATTTTGGTTTTTCTACATTTACCTAGTCCCCTGTGTTATTTATGTAATTATTGTACAGGCTACAACACTCGAGCTTAGTTAGCTATTGTGTTCTGCAGTATTCTCTCTGTACAGGGAATCCCCTCCCTACTCCCACTCAGAATTGTTTAATTGTACCATTTCCCAGTGTAAAGCGTTGATGCCTCCTAGAACTATTATGGTAGATTATAAATAGGATTTACATTTTCTCAAGGAGTGTCCTCTATTCTGTGGCTCTTCAAAGGGTATTTACAGGTAGCTTTTTGATATCACTTTTCCATAAACTATAGAGTTATTCCCAGGTAAGGCATCTGTATTGGTGATTGTTTCTGCTTTTTGGCTATTACGAGCAATGCTGCTATGAACATATGTGTACAAGTTTAACATGGCCTAATGTTTGCATTTCTCCAGGGAAGAAATCTAAGAGTAGAATTGCAGACTCACATGGTAACTCTATGTTTAACATTTTGAGGAGCTGCCAAACCGTATTCCAAAGTGGTTGCATCGGTTTATATTTCCACCAGCAATGAATGAGGACTTCAGTTTCTTCACATCTTCTCTAATACTTCTTACCTGTCTTTTTTATTTGCACAAGCCATCCTAGCGGGTGTAAAGTGGTATCTCATTGTAGCTTTAATTTGCATTTTCATAATGACTATTGAGCCTCTTTTCATGTGCTTGTTGACTGTTTGAATACCTCCTCTGGAGAAAATGTCTATTCAAATCCTTTGCCTATTTTTTAATTGTGTTATTTCTCTGTTTATTATTGAGTTATAAGAGGGGTTTTTTTAATACTGAAAGAATAAAGATTTTTATTAAGCATTGTAAGTTGCATTCAATAGCTTTCAATACACCACACCACAACCCATCTACAGTCAAACCCAATGGCAGCTCATTTTTGCACAATCCATGAGTTAGGGTAAAACTCCCTTCAATTTACTGTAAGATCCCACTCAGTTCTTGCGGGCAGGGATTGGGGAATTACATCTCGTTTCTGATCACTAATGTGTGATGAAGAGCCTCCGGGAAATTATATGAAAACAATTAAGAAATGATTCTGATTTCAAAGTACATTGTTTGGATTATTAGCATTTTTGTTTTGCAAATGGGCACATACTGGTAAGAATGGAAGAAAGGACAATAACATGCATAATATTAACTACACACTTTAAAAATATGAACCATGCAGAAGATTAGCTCAAGTAGTAGCACTAATGGTCTACATTCAATTCAAAACCACATAGTTCATTGATGGAATTGTAAGAGTTTTTGTATATTCTGGATACAGGTCACTTAATGGATATATATGAGTTGCAAATATTTTCTCCCATTCTGTGGATTGTCCTTTCACTTTCATCATGGTATTGTAGCACAAAAGTTCTTAAGTTTGATGTAGTCCAGTGTATCTAGTTTTTCCTTAGGTTGCTTATGCTTTTGGTGTTTGTTTGTTTATTTAACCCAAGGTCACAAAGATTTAGTTTGAGTTATTGTGTGTGTGTGTGTGTGTTGTATGAGGTAGGAGTCTAGCTTTCAATTTTGCATGTGGATATTTAGTTTTCCCGGCACTGTTTGTTGATGAGACTATTCTTTTTCCATTTAATTGTCTTGGTGCCATTGTTGAAAATCAGTTGACCATATATGAATAGGTTTTTTCCTGTACTCTCAATTCTGTTCCGTCCATGTATATGTCTGTCCTTATGCCAGTACCACACTGTCTTGATTACTGTAGCTTTGTAGTGAGGTGCTGAGATTTTTCAACTAATTATAATAATTTTACTTGAACTATTTACCATTTGTCTGATTATGCAGAATGAAATAATAATAATTAAATATGTCATATTAACTCTTATAAGTACCGCGCGCTAACCGATTGCGCCACTGGAGCTCCGGCCCATATTAACTCTTTAGTAAGTTTTATGAGATCATAACAGTAGGCCATATGCATGTAAGTTTAGTTTTCATAGATCATTGCTTGATAGTTTAGTTTTCTGCTTAGGTAACATTGAAAAACAATTAAAGTCATTGGTTGTAATTCACCTGCCATTAACTTTAAAAGTGTTCTTAATGTTGTGAAATTATTTTTTCATGGCTATTTGTCCTTTGAATATTCTCTCTATAAAAAAGTAATTTTAATTATCCTTGTTCTTTATAATTTGTAGATTTTGTATGCTGAAACTTCTCAACCAGAAGAAAGGACCGTCACAGTGTCCTTTGTGTAAGAATGATATAACCAAAAGGTATATAATTGGGTAGTGATGGGAGGCTGGAAAAAGTAGAAATTCCTTACTATTATAGCTGTTCCTATCGAACCATTCCTCAGTAGAAAAATGTATAAAAGGGTGTTTAGCTGACAAAATAAATTATTTTCCTGAAAGTTTTATGGTACCTTATTCAGGTGTTAGCAATTAGCAACATGCATTTTTCTAATGCTTCTGAATGGTGTGAGAACTTGCAGTCTTATCTAAAGCAGGAGTGTACCACCTGCCCCCATTTTCTCCTGATCCTTTTATTTTTCTTCTTGTACACTTAATTTCTACTTAATTATTTACACACACACACGCACAATCCTATATAATAAAAGACTAATATGCAAATAGACCAAGTGGTGGAACAACCGAACAACTGGTCACTATGACATGCGCTGACCACCAGGGGGCGCGTGGGGAACATGGCGGGGCGTTGTCTGCGGCAGGATGGTGGAGCAAGCGGGGGAGCCGGACCAAGGCGGGACGCCGGTCGCTGTCATTGAGGTGAACCTCTGGTGGTTATTGAAAATTCTTTGCCCTTGTGCCACAGTCCTGCCCAGCACTCACACCTGCTGCCAGCACTGGCCCTGCCTGCATATTAGCGGGTGCAAGCGGTGGCTGCTAGCCCTGATCGTCTCTCAGGGCTTCTCCATCTCCCCCTGCTCCTAAGGGGCGTTTGGGGCCCCAATCGCTCTGCGCCTCAGCAGGTGCAAGTGGCCAGCACCATCAGTGTGTGGGAGCAGGGCTGCCAGCAGGCAGGGGACTGGGGGCTGTGGCAGGAGGGGCTGGGTAGGGGCGCAGAGGATGGGCCAAGACCTGCCCCTGTGCCCACTGCAGCCTCATGGCCCACAGTTCCTTTCAAGGTGCACGATTTATGCACTGGACCCCTAGTGTATTTCTGTATTGTGTATCCCTCTGGTCAGGATTTAAGTTCTGTTAGGGCACCGGCTTTGTCTGTCTCAGTCAACACAGCTTTTTCAGTGTTTGGCATATAGTAGTCACTCAGATATTTAAAGGAATAAATGAAAACTTTCCTAAATCAGAATCTTTCTTTGGACATTGTCATCTGTTTGTACTTTTCAAATAATGTAAACACCATTTGACAGAAATCCCTGATAGCTAGAAGTGGGATGTTGAGTGGATGGGGCTCAGATGCCAAGAATAGTAAGTTCTCTATGCAGTGGATTTATATTTACTATGGACTCATAGTTCTATTTTAGATAGTTACAGGCTTTTGGTAGATTTGAATGGCAAAAAAAATATTACAAAAATAATCAGTACTGATGTCAATGATGTTTTGCTTATGTGATGTCACTAATAGCTCTGTTCTTTGAATACAGTTTTTCAGCTGTTGCTGCATCCTTTTTTACTAGTGTACATGTCTTTCTTTATTTTAAAAGCCCTTAAAAAGTTGATAAGTACTTGCTAAGTATGTCTCTTAAATGATTTAATTTCAGAAGCCTACAAGAAAGTACAAGATTTAGTCAACTTGTTGAAGAGCTATTGAAAATCATTCATGCTTTTGAACTTGATACAGGATTGCCATGTAAGTGTTATATAGCCCCAGGGGCCAATGCTCTAGTGGCTGTCATTAAAACTCAAGAGGGGCCCAGCCAATTATGGTCAAGAGCATGTACCTCCATTGCAGGCTCTACTCCATCCCCAGCCCTGGTTGGGGGTTGGGGAGGAGGCAACCAATCTATGTGTCTCTCTCACATCATGTTTCTCTCTCTCTCTGTCTCTCCCCCTCCTTTCCACTCTAAAACTCAATTGAAACATACCCTTGGGTGAAGATTAACAAAAAAATAAAAAACTCTGAAGGAGGTTTACACAATTTTCTGTAAATAGGTGATAAGACCTTTTGGTCTAGTTTAATTTTAGCCCTTTATCTGTAATCTATTTGTTAAATCATTCCCACTGGTCTCATACCTTATTTTATCCATCCGAAGATGCACGTTGTTTTTTTTTTCCCCACATAAATTGGGGACAAGTTATCATCAGTGGTGTGTCATTGTTTAATTGTATGTTTTCTTTCTTAGTGGTATAGAAAATAATGGTGCTTCTTACATCATTGGTATCTTAGATTCAGTGAGCTATGATTAATAGGCAAATTTGTTAGTATTGGTGGGGGGGGGGACAGTAAAAATAACTTTGACAGTCTGTGTGTTTGTTTCGCAGGAGTAGAATTTCCACAGTTTTATTTTAAAAAAACTATAGGTAGCCTTTGCTGCATTGTCTTACTATATAACAGAGAGCATACACAGGATTTCTCTTGGTTCTTTGATTGCAATTATAAAAATAATGTTTTCCCTTGTAATTCACAGTTACAAACAGTTACAGCTTTTCAAAAAAGGAAAATAATTCTCCTGAGCATCTAAATGAGGAAGTTTCTATGATCCAAAGTTTGGGCTTCCGAAACCGTACCCTAAGATTTCGACAGAGTGAACCTGAAAATCCTACCTTGGTAAAGCCATTTTCATTTGTTCTGGTAAAATCTTTTTACTGAGTATTGTGAATGTGCTAGATGCTCATGGATTTATATAAAAAGTCGGTAAACAAGGTAAGATGGTAAATTAAGTGGTTGAACAAATGTTCTAATGAACAAGAGTTAGAATTGTTGAGAGAAGGTCTGTGTACCTAGTGTGGTCAGGAAAGACCTGACAGGCCCTTCCCCTGCGTTAGTGCTTTATCCATCCCCATGCTTGTCTAAAATAGCCACAGGTCACTGATGGGTTTAAGCTTGCTAGTTTTTATAATAACCATCTTACGGCAATTCTCCAGGCATGAGGAAGTGTATTTATCTCATTTCCTCTGAAAAATCGCCTGAAAAGAAAATCTGTTTTAACATTTGAAAATTGCTTCATTCAACAATAAAGATAAATTTTTTAAAAAAGAAAGAAAATTGCTTCAACTTAAAAGGTGTAATTGTAAAAAAAAAAAGGCGATGATTTACTCTGTTGTTACACATATGTGGATGAATAATGAAGATCTCAAAAACAATAGTTCTTAATGCTACCAACATTCATTTTTCAGTACATGTTGAAGGATTCAAAAAGAAGAAGGAAAACTTCATTGGAATAATGTTGGGTTTTTAAATAGTCTTTCTTATACTGAATGATCTAAGGATTGATTGCAGGATTATTATTTTTATTTATCTTTTTTAAAATGTTATTTTAGGGCGGGCAATGAAGGAGGATAAGGACACATATGTAATACCTTAATCAATAAAGAAAATAAATAATTAAAATTTTTATTTTATCTTAGTTGCCAACCCTGTTATCAGATGTGCAGATGATATTAGAAATGTATACCAAATGAACCTTATTTCCTTTCTATATTATATTGTACTATTACATAAAATACTAGCTTCAAAATATACTTTTCTTTTTTTTTTAGTATATTTTTATTGATTTCAGAGAGGAAGAGAGAAATAAAAACATCAGTGATGAGAGAGAATCATTGATCGGCTGCCTCCTGCATACCCCTACTGGGATCGAGCCCACAACCCAGGCATATGCCCTTGACCAGAATTGAACCCAGGACCCTTCAGTCCACAGGCGAACGCTCTACCCATTCAGCCAAACCGGCTAGGGCAAAATATGCTTTCTTATACTTCAAAAAAATTTACTCATGCCGAAACCAGTTTGGCTCAATGGATAGAGCATCGGCCTGCGGACTGAAAGGTCCCAGGTTCGATTCCGGTAAAGGGCATGTACCTTGGTTGCAGGCACATCCCTAGTGGGAGATGTGCAGGAGGCAGCTGATCGATGTTTCTCTCTCATTGATGTTTCTAACTCTCTATCTCTCTCCCTTCCTCTCTGTGAAAAGTCAATAAAATATATTTTAAAAAAATTTACTCAGATAATACATATTCTGTTTAGAAAAATTTAAAACAACAGAGGAAAAATATTCAAACTACTAGAACATAACTCATACCTTTTTAAAACAATTTTC
>NW_006298269.1:625413-637176 GCF_000327345.1 Myotis davidii | reverse complement strand
GAAAGAGAGATAGAAACATGGCCTCAAATTTCTCTTCACGGAAAAAAAGCAAAGAATTGGCCAGTAATTAGTTCATCATTTTTTACTGCTTAACAGGAAACCAGCCTTAGTGCCCAACTCTCTAACCTTGGAATTGTGAGATCACGGAGGACAAAGCAGCAGGTACAATCTCAGAAAAAGTCTGTCTACATTGAATTGGGTAAGAGTCTCAGACTTTTTAAGTTTAGAACAGTAGTTGCTAAAATTTTTAAAAAGAATATATTTTTATTGATTTCAGAAAAGAAGGGAGAGGGAGAGAAATAGAAACATCAGTGATGAGAGAAAATCATTGATTGGCTGCCTCTTGCATGCCCCCTACTGGGGGATTGAGCCTGCAACCTGGGCATGTGCCCTGGCCTGGAATCTAACCATGACTGCCTGGTTCATAGATTGACGATCAACCAGTGAGTCACACTGGCCAGGCTCAAGGTCATTTCTTTATAACTTGGAGGAGATGCTAAAGGAACATAACTCTTTCATATTCATTAGTCTGTGGTAAAATTGGTTTTGTTATATGTCGTTTTGCTTGAAGTCACAGAACCATTTGATGTTAAGTGAGGACTTACTATACTTTGGAAAAATGGGAAGGAGGAATAAGAAAGAACATGATGGGCTGGCTACAGCATTTGGAAGAATCCAAGATAAATTGTACTAGACTAGAAGGACTTTTAAGAAGAGCTGAGCTCAGTTCAGTCAGTTTTCTCTAATTGTCTTGTTGTTTAGAATATATTTATAATTGGAAAGAGTATAGCATTTACCAGATTCTCTTGAAATTACTTGTATGTCGCCGAAACCAGTTTGGCTCAGTGGATAGAGCGTCGGCCTGCGGACTGAAGGGTCCCAGGTTCGATTCCGGTCGGGGGCATGTACCTGGGTTGCGGGCACATCCCCAGTGGGAGATGTGCAGGAGGCAGCTGATCGATGTTTCTCTCTCATCGATGTTTCTAACTCTCTGTCTCTCTTCCTTCCTCTCTGTAAAAAATCAATAAAATATATTAAAAAAAAAAAAAAAGAAATTACTTGTCTGTCTTTTTCTTTTTAAAATCATAAATTCCTAGACTTGTGACTTTTTATTTTGATTATTTTTGTGACACAACCGTGTCGTATCACAAAAATAATCAAAATAATTGTAAGAGCAAATATTAAGGAGCATTAAGGAGCAACAGTCCAGGCACTGTTGTACTTCCCTTATAAAACTCATGTAAGAGGCCTGGCAAACCCCTGTAGTTGTTACGATGATTATATTTATTTTACAGATGAGGAAATTAAGGCAGAGAGAGGTTAAGAAATTTGGCCAAGGTAGTGAAGCTACTCAGTGGCAGAGGCATGATTCAAACCTAGGAATTCGGGCTTCAGAGCCTCTGCTTACCACTACTTCTCTGTATTTCCTGGCATATGTATCATTGTACCTACCATATAGTGCGTGCTTAGTAAATATTTCTTGAATGAGTACCTGTTTTGCAAAAAGTACATTTTTTTAGTTTAACCCTTTCGATAAAAATTCTTTTATTGATTTGTTATTTGGGGGTACTTGGGGAACTATTTTTAGGATCTGATTCTTCTGAAGATTCAGCTAATAAAGGAAGATATTACAGGTGAGTCAAAGGGAGCCTTTGTCTATTAAGCTGGCATTTTTGTGTTTAGTTAATATTAAGGATTGGTATTTTTTTTAGGTTAGAGTCATGGCATTGGAATAGACCATATATCTTAATCTCATTTTTAAAAAATGTGATTTTATTTATTTCAGAGAAGAAGGGAGAGGAAGAGATAGAAACCTCAATGATGAGAGAGAATCATTGATCAGCTGTCTCCTGGATGCCCCTACTGGGGATCGAACCCACAACCTGGGCTTGTGCCCTGACCAGGAATCGAACTGTGACATCCTGGTTGATAGGTCAGTGCTCAGCCATTGAGCCACACCAGTTAGGCTAATAGTACTTTTTATTTTATGTTATGTTATTGATTGATTTTAGGGAGGGAGGGAGAGAGAGAGAAACATTGATTTGTCGTTCCACTTATTTATGCCTTCATTGGTTGCTTCTTGTATATGCCCTGACCAGAGATCAAACCTGCAACCTTAGCATATCAGGACAATACTCTAACCTGGCTGAGCTACCCAGCCAGGACCCCGGTTTGTTTGATTTTTTAGTAGAGTCCAAAAGAATTTAAAATAACAACTCTGCACAGAATAATATCTATTGTAGCTTAGTTCCTCGTGTGCAGTAGTGTTGACACTGGTAATTATGGCTGATGAAAATATTAGAGGGTTCCATTTTTCTTCCCTTTCTCAGTTTCTTAATTCCATCTATCCCTCAAACTTTATGTAAATTATATGATAATCTACAAGCAGCCCCCAGTTGTGTTACATGGCAAATTGCTTTCCATAGGAATTATTGCTTCTGCATTGTCTGAACTACAGTGGCGTCATTGCCAATCAGTTTTTGTTCGCAAGTGACTTTTCCCTAATCTCAATTGAGAGGAAGTGGTTTTAGCTTGGAAAGAAGCACCGAAGGCTGAGCAGCAGAATGCTGCATTCTTCGCAAACTATTGGGATATCTCTTCATCCCAGCTGCTCGTTTTGTTTAAATATCTTTGTTCCTGCAGTCTCATTAAGATATCCTTTTAAGTTTTGTGGGGTTTGTGGGGGTTTTGTTTTCTTGTTTTGTTTTTTGCTTTACTGTGTTTTGGTTATTGTTTGTATTAAATGGACTATCAGTTAAATTTTGGTTCTCATTTGCATGTCCTTAAAGCGATGTTCTGCGCTCCTGCTCTGGTTTTTTGTGACTGTGTGTCAGTCTTTGATCCTTTCATTTTGACTAGAAGTTATTAAAGGAGAGAGCAGATTTGGCCACCCTACCTAAAGGAGCTAAAATACTTGATCTTGTTCATTTGACAACTCTTTGAGCATGTATGTAACCAGTGTTTCTCATTAAGGCTTTTGTCTCTTCCCTATAGTGTGAGAGATCATGAACGGTTACAAATCACTCCTCAAGGAGCCAGGGCTGAAGCCAGATTAAATCCTGCAAAAAACGGTAATGGCAAGCCTTCCCAACGTAACAGGCACTGAAGAGAGAATGGGTAGATACAGTACTATAACTACATTATTCTGAAGATCATTTGGGACATTTATAATTCACAGCATCTCTTGGCACAGTTAGAATATCATTTTTTCTCGGATGTTATGGGACAGCCTGATCCATTTCAGTTGACTAGACTGATGTGATTTTAATAGTATCCCTCATAACTGGTTGTTGCCTTTTACTTTATATGTTTATATTCCATCTTTTGTATACTAGTATTTAAATATAGGGAATAATGAGTCTGAAGGTAGAACAGAGCACAGTATGTCCGATGCCCAAAGTCTGCTTTTAATTCACTGTTACAGGTTAGGGAAATAGGAGGTGTGGCTTATGAGTAGGGAGAATTCTGAAATTAAAATTTTATTTTAAGTGGAACTAATGAGAGTAAAAGGAATTACATGAACGAGTGTGAGCTACAACTTTAGTATACTTGGTTGTTTAAAAGGATAGTTTCTCTAAAAATAGCCAGGTGTTTGAAGTTGTTTAAGCACGTATTTTTTCATGATAATTTCATTTTTAAATTATCTATTGTTTTGTATATTTTCAGCTGCTTGTGAGTTTTCTGGGGACATAACAAATACTGAACATCATCAATCCAGTAATAAAGATTTGACCACCACCGAGAAGCATGCAGCTGAGAAGCATACAGAAAAGTGTCAGGGTATTTCTGTTTCAAACTTGCATGTGGAGCCATGTGGCACAGATACTCATGCCAGCTCATTACAGCATGAGAACAGCAGTTTACTACTCACCAAAGACAGAATGAATGTAGAAAAAGTTGAATTCTGTAATAAAAGCAAGCAGCCTGGCTTAGCAAGCAGCCAGCAGAGCAGATGGGCTGAAAGTAAAGAAACATGTAATGGTAGGCAGACTCCCAGCACCGAGAAAAGGGTAATTCTGGATGCTGATCCTCTGAATGGGGAAAAACAACTTCCACGCTCTGACCATCCTAGAGATTCCCAGGATGTGCCTTGGATAACACGGAGCAGTAGCATACAGAAAGTTAATGAGTGGTTTTCCAGGCGTGATGAAATACTAACTTCTGATGGCTCACATAATGGCAAGTCTGAGTCAAATGCTGAAGTAGCTGGTGCAGTGGAAGTTGCAAATGAAGTAGATGGGTATTCTGGTTCTCCAGGGAAAATAACCTTAATGGCCCATGATCCTCATGGTGCTTTAACATGTGAAAGTGAAAGAGTTCACTCCAAACCAGTAGAAAGTAATATTGAAGATAAAATATTTGGGAGGACCTATCGGAGGAAGGCAAGCCTCCCTAACTTGAGCCACATAACTAAAAATCCTATTGTAGGAGCATCTGCTATAGAACCTCAGATAACACAAGAGCGTCCCCTCACAAATAAACTAAAGCGTAAAAGGAGAAGTACATCGGGCCTTCATCCTGAGGATTTTATTAAGAAAGTAGATTTGGCAGTTGTTCAAAAGACTCCTGAAGAGATAATTAAGGGAACTGACCGAATAGAACAGAATGGTCATGAGATGAATATTACTAATAATGATCA
The DNA here is from genome assembly GCF_000327345.1 of Myotis davidii. Classification (NCBI taxonomy): domain Eukaryota; kingdom Metazoa; phylum Chordata; class Mammalia; order Chiroptera; family Vespertilionidae; genus Myotis; species Myotis davidii. Next base: position 632,537 of record NW_006298269.1, on the reverse strand, counting down.
TGAGAATGAAACAAAAGGTGATTGTGTTCAGAAAGAGAAAAATGCTAACCTAACAGAACCACTGGAAAAAGAATCTGCGTTCACAGGTAAAGCTGAACCTATAAGCAGCAGCATAAGCAATATGGAACTAGAATTAAATGTCCACAGTTCAAAAGCACCTAAGAAGAATAGGCTGAAGAGGAAGTCCTCTACCAGGCCTGTTCATGCACTTGAACTAGTAGTCAATAGAAATCCAAGCCCACCTACCCGTACTGAACTACAAATTGATAGTTGTTCTAGCAGTGAAGAGGTGAAGGAAAAAAATTCTGACCAAAGACCAGTCAGACACAGCAAGAAGCTTCAACTCATGGAAGGTAAAGAACCTGCAGCTGGAGCCAAGAAGAGTAATAAGTCAGATGAACAAAGAAATAAAACACTCGCCAGTGATGCTTTTCTAGAACGAAACTTAACAAACATGCCTGGTGTTTTTACTAATGGTTTAAGTTCTAATAAACTTCAAGAGTTTGTCGATCCTAACCTACAAAGAGAAGAAACAGAAGAGAGCCTAGGAACAGTTCCAATGTCTAATAGTACCAAAGACCTCGAAGATCTGACATTAAGTGGAGGTAGAAGTGTGCAAATTGATAGATCTAAAGAGAGTACCAATATTGTATTGGTACCTGAAACTGATTATGGCACACAGGATAGTGTCTCGTTACTGGAACCTGACATCCCAGGGAAGGCAAAAACAGCTCCAAATCAAGGTGGGGATCTGTGTGCAGCAGTTAAAAACCCTAAAGAACTTATTCGTGGTTGTTCTAAAGATATTAGAAATGACAGAGAGGGCTTTAAGGATCTATTGCGATGTGAAGTTAACCACACGCAGGAGACAAACATAGAAGTGGAAGAGAGTGAACTTGATACACAGGATTTACAGAATACATTCAAGGTGTCAAAGCGCCAGTCATTTGCTCTGTTTTCAAATCCAGAAAAGGAATGTGCAACAGTCTATGCTCACTCCCAGTCTTTAAGGAAACAAAGTCCAAAAGTCACTCTTGAATGTGGACAAAAAGAAGAAAATCAGGGAAAGAAAGAATCTAAAATCAAGCATGTACAGGCAGCTCACACACCTGTAGGCTTTCCTGTGGTTTGTGAGAAAGACAAAAAGCCAGGAGAGTATGCCAAATACAGCATAAAAGGAACCTCTAGGCATTTCCCATCCTCTCAGTTCAGAGGCAACAAAACTGAACTCACTATTACAGATAAATATGGACTTTCACAAAACCCATATCATATACCGTCCATTTCTCCCATCAAGTCATTTGTTAAAACTGTAAGTAAGAAAAACCTGTCAGAGGAAAAGTTTGAGGAACATTTAGTGTCACCAGAAAGAGCAATGGGAAATGAGAGCATTCAAAGTACAGTGAGCCCAATTAGCCTAAGTAACATTAGAGAAAGCGCTTTTAAAGAAAGCAGCTCAAGCAGTACTAATGAAGGAGGCTCTAGTATCAATGAAGTAGGTTCCAGTGGTGAAAACATTCATGCAGAACGAGATATAAACGAAGGATCAAAATTAACTGCTATGCTCAGATTAGGTCTCATGCAACCCGAAGTCTGTAAGCCAAGCCTTCCTGTAAGTAATTGTAAACATCCTGAAGTAAAAAGGCAAGGGGACAACGAAGGACCAGTGCAGGCTGTTAATGCAGACTTCCCTCCATGTCAAATTTCAGATAGCCCAGAACAACCTATGGGAAGTAGTCCTGTTTCTCAGGTTTGTTCTGAGACACCGGATGACTTGTTAACTGATGATGAAATAAAGGAGAATAGCGGCTTTGATGAAAGTGGCATTAAGGAAAGATCTGCTGTTTTTAGCAAAGATGTTCAGAAAGAAGAATTCAGAAGGAGCCCTAGCCCCTTAGCCCATACACATTTGACTCGGAGTCGCCAAAGAAGGGCCAGGAAATTAGAGTCCTCAGAAGAGGACATGTCTAGTGAGGATGAAGAGCTTCCTTGCTTCCAACATTTATTATTTGGTAAAGTAGTCAAAATACCTTCTCCATCTACCAGTGTTGCCACAAAGAGTCTGTCTAATAAAACAGAGGAGAACCTGGGATTAAAGAGTAGCTCAAATAACTGCAGTAACCAGGTAACGTTGCCAAAGGCATCCCAGGAACATCACCTTAGTGAGGAAGCAAGATGTTCTAGAAGCTTATTTTCCTCACAGTGCAGTGCGTCAGAGGACTTGACCGCCAATACAAACACCCAGGATCCTGTCTTGATGTTTGATCCTCCTTCCCAGCAAATGAGGTATCAGCCTGAAAACCAGGAAGTTCTGAGTGACAAGGAATTGATTTCAGACGATGACGATGACGAAAGGGAAACTGGCCTGGAAGAGGAAAATCAAGAAGAGCAGAGTGCGGATTCAGACTTAGGTATTTTATGGGAATGAGCTAAATGTCTCTGCCTTTGGGGGAGCACACAATGAGTTTCCAAGTATAATTAAAGTAGCTGCTTCTTTTTTTTTAAATATATTTTATTGTTTCTTTACAGAGAGGAAGGGAGAGGGACAGAGAGTTAGAAACATCGATGAGAGAGAAACATCGATCAGCTGCCTCCAGCACACTCCCTACTGTGGATGTGCCCGCAACCAAGGTACATGCCCTTGACCGGAATCGAACGTGGGACCCTTCAGTCCGCAGACTGACGCTCCATCCACTGAGCCAAACCGGTTAGGGCAAAGTAGCTGCTTCTTAAACTAAGCATGTTCCTCCTAAGGTACTTTTCCTTAAAAGTCCTTCACCTAGCTGGAACATATCTATTTGAATGAGATTAAATACCCTAGTTGTTGGTGGACTTGCTTCTGGTTTTCATTGTTATTTCTAGAAGAATCAGGTGTCTCAAAACAAGGAGTGTAATCATTTTGTGTGACACGAAAGTGATATTTGTCCTGCCAATGGGAAGAAACATAACAAATTGCAGTATTTGCTGTCCGTTTTTACATCTGAATCTCTATTTTTATTATCATTTAGATGAAGCAGCATTTGAATATGAGAGTGAAACAGACCTCTCTGAAGGCTACTCAGGGCTGTCCTCCCAGAGCGATATTTTAACAACTCAGGTAAGAAGCATGTATGGAAGTATGTGTGGTGTCTTGTGCATTCAGTATGCATCCTGCATTCTTGCATTGGCTTTTATCATCCCTTAGAACCAGTGGTGTAACAGTTTATGTGGTACCATGCCTCCTCAAATTAGATTGTAATCACCTGGCAGGAACTCATGCTACCTTTTATACATACTCACATACCACCGAGCTTACTGCAGAACACTAAATACTGAATTTAATGAATAAGCTAAACGATCAAATCCCATTTTTCCTATAGCAAAAATATGAAAGCACTATTGTATCAAAGGAGGGTTACGTATTCCACTTTGGTCTACTAATGCATTAGTAGTATAAATGAAGTAGTGAAGCATCACCTTTTGGTGGGGACTTTCAAAGGAGACATTTAAACTGGGCCTTGAAAAACGAGAAGAATTTTTCCAGGTGGAAAAAAAGGGAGGCAGCAACCCAGACAAAAGCACAAAGGCATAAAATGCCCTGGAAGTACAAATTTGTGCTGTGCAACTAGAAAACGGGGCATATGGGTGGTTTGGGAGAGAATTAAGAGATAAGAGAGTATAAAAGGCCTTCTGAATGCCCTTCTTAGGACTTTAGACTATCCTGAGGACTATAATGAGTAATAATTATTTAGCTTGCAGAAAGCGTTACCTTATCTGAGCAGTGGTATACCACCACAGCCATTATGGAAGAAAGAGGCATGATAAACATGCATTTAAGGAACTTCCACAGTAATGTAGCTGTCTATATTAAAAGTAGAGATCAGGAAGCATTTGAGATCTTGCTTCTCAGCAACTGTTGTCAGTTTGGCTCAAATACAATCTTATGAATACTCAAAAAAATAAAAAGTAAAAGTAGAGATCAGAGTAGCATAATGGGAAATAGAAGATTAGGGCTAATTTAAGAAACACTTAAGAATTAGAATCAAGAAAACTTAGTAACCAATTTGGTTTTGGTCTCTCAAATGTATCTGGCCAGCCCTAGCCGGTTTGGCTCAGTGGATAGATCGTCGGCCTGCAGACTGAAAGGTCCCAGGTTCAATTGCGGTCAAGGGCACATGCCCGGGTTGTGGGCTCGATCCCCAGTAGGGGGTGTGTAGGAGGCATCTGATCAATGGTTCTCTCTCTCATCATTGATGTTTCTATCTCTCTCTCCCTCTCCATTCCTCTCTGAAATAAATAAAAATACATTTTTAAAAAATGTATCTGGCCAATTGCCTCTAGGGGAATTGTCCAAGTTATAAAGTAATTCCTTTGGGAAAACCTAAAGGAAAGTTAACTAAGTCTTCCATTACTGTTTTTTCTGATTTTCTAACCTGTTTAATGGCCACATAGAGGTTAAGTGTTGATGGTCATGACATAACGTCTAGTACAGCTTCTGAAGCTTACGGATAGCTGATTTCATTCCACATTTACTTAGGCAAGCCCTTCTTGATCAGTAGTGGAACTACTCACAAGCTCCACATGGTGGCAATGGCGCTACTGCGGACATTGCAGCAAAACAGTATCAGGATAGCACTGCAAGCCTTTGTGAAGCTGAGAATACATTTTCCGGTCATAAAAACTTGAAAATTACTCAGTGTAGCAGGAGAAAGTAGGTGGCTAGTTTTTAGTGGTGGGCAAAGTCATTTTTAAGGATGAGAAGAAGAAATGGAGGATGAAACAATCTATTTCCCCAGGGTTTGCTGGCAACCATTGATGTTCCTTCTGAAAGTAATGAAGAAAGATATATTTTGTAAATCTCATTAATTATGAAATAATTTGCTTATCAAAAACCTTAGACTAAAGAAAGAAGAAACGAAAAAGAGAAAAAACAAAAGAAGAAAGAAAACCCTTAGACTTAGGAAATTTCTTTTTTTTTTTAATTAATGTTTTTATTTTAGCCTTAGAGGGGTTTTTTAAGTCATTGATTTTAGAGAAAGAGAAACATCCATCTGTTGCTCCATTTATTCTATGCATCCATTGGATGATTCTTGTAAGTGCCCTGACCAGGGATCGAACCCACAATCTTGGTGTATCGGGACAATGCTCTAACCAATTGTGCTACCCAGCTACACATTTCTTTTTTTTTTTTTAATCCTCACCCGAGGATACTTTTTCCATTGCTTTTTAGAGAGCATGAAAGGGAGAGGGAGTAACATCTATGTGAGAGACACATCAATTGATTGCCTCCCACAAGAGCCTGAACCTGGCCAGGGGATTGAACCTGTAACTCAGGTACATGCCTTTGACTGCGTATCAAATCTGTGACCCGTCGGTGTGTGCTGATGCTCTAACCTGAGAACACTAGTCAGGGCACAGATTTCTTTCTGAAGTGGAGAAATAAACATCATGAGCCCCGTAAGCAGAGAAGACCCTTATCTTGAGTTGAAAACAATGAAACAGGCTTTACTAGGGCTGTTTCTGTTGGCTCATTCCCTCTAACAGGCCCTTCTCTGTGAAGTTCTCTAGGTACCCTGTCCCCATCTAGAATGGCAGCACCATGCAGACTATATTCCCAGCACTAGGACAGTGTCTGACATATAATAGATGGTCAACAAATAGTTGTTGAGTGAGCAAATAGATAAATTAATGAATTAGCTCTTTGTTCTTTCGGTTAGAAATTAAATGTTCAAAGAATCCCAGAAAAAAGAAGTGTCCTCACATGCCAGAAATCAGACATTTTTATATGGACTAATCTGTATCTCTTATGAGTCTCAAATACGAAGCCTTTGAAACAACACAGTCTATGTAAAATGTTAACAAAGTCATGCTAATTTTAAATATCAAAAGTATTTAAGCACCTTAATTATTTCTTCCCTCCTGAGCTTTTAAAAGAAAGTAATCAACTTCAAAAGGACATCACAATAAAATAAAGCAAATCTATTTGGGAGAGTCTGAGGAAATTTTTTTTCCTCCTTTAACATCATTCTGAAATCTTTCCATGGGCATTAACTGCCTGAATATGGTTGGATTAAAAGGTATTCAGCCAGAATTTATAATTCCATACTAGGTGATTTTAATTCCCATGCTAAAATTAATTGGTATAACATACTCTTGTGTTCTGGTAAATTTCTAAAAGAGAGTAACTTTCTCTGTGTCATTTTTTGTGTTTGCAGCAGAGGGATAGGATGCACGATAACCTGATCAAGATCAAGCAGGAAATAGACCAAGTGGAAGCTGTGTTAGAGCAGCAGGGGAGCCAGCCTTCTCACAGATCCCCTTCTTGTGATTCTGAGGACCTACTAAATCCACGACAAAGCACACCAGAAAAAGGTTTGTGACATTGGCCAAATTCCTCTTCAGCAAAATTCTTCCTCTCCCTAAGCCTTTATCTCCAGAAAAATGTGAACCTAGCTTGAACATTTTATCATCTTTGCTCGGCATGTATTTGCTGAGTCACTCCACGGGTAATTTTAGAGCCTCGGTTCTAGTCCCTGCTTTCAACTAATTTACCATTCAGAGAGATCAAGACAGTCATTAAGTGTCATTTTCTGACGACTGAGTGCCCCAAATGAGGAGATGTTACGGGGAGACCATAGGAAGCTGAGTGCAATGGGAGAGATTAGAAATAAGTAACCCCCTCATTTTAGAAAGCTTATAAAAAACGCTCATATTCCTTATACCACCGGGGTCAGATCATAAAGCCCTATTCCATGTGCTTTCTGGTTTATAAGGAAGAGATGCCCGTTACTTGAGGAACTGCATCTTGATCCCCAGAGAACCCAATTATGTGGCAGAGTCAGGTGCTTTATCCCAACATTATAGTTATCAACAAGACCAGATGGATCTCCGAGGAGGTGATTAGAGCTGACTTCCTGTAAGAAGTGAGCGTTGAGGCTTGGTGATTTAGCATCTTCCTACAAACCAGGAGGTCATGGTTTGATTCCCGGTCAGGGCACATGCCCCGGTTTCAGGCTTGATCCCCAGTATGGGGCATGCAGAAGGCAGCCTATCGATGATTCTCTCTCATCATTGATGCTTCTGTCTCTCTGACCCTCTCCCTTTCTCTCTGAAATCAATAAAAGTATATTATTAAAAAAAAAAAA
>NW_006298269.1:598527-625130 GCF_000327345.1 Myotis davidii | reverse complement strand
GAGTGAGCAAATAGATAAATTAATGAATTAGCTCTTTGTTCTTTCGGTTAGAAATTAAATGTTCAAAGAATCCCAGAAAAAAGAAGTGTCCTCACATGCCAGAAATCAGACATTTTTATATGGACTAATCTGTATCTCTTATGAGTCCCCAATACGAAGCCTTTGAAACAACACAGTCTATGTAAAATGTTAACAAAGTCATGCTAATTTTAAATATCAAAAGTATTTAAGCACCTTAATTATTTCTTCCCTCCTGAGCTTTTAAAAGAAAGTAATCAACTTCAAAAGGACATCACAATAAAATAAAGCAAATCTATTTGGGAGAGTCTGAGGAAATTTTTTTTCCTCCTTTAACATCATTCTGAAATCTTTCCATGGGCATTAACTGCCTGAATATGGTTGGATTAAAAGGTATTCAGCCAGAATTTATAATTCCATACTAGGTGATTTTAATTCCCATGCTAAAATTAATTGGTATAACATACTCTTGTGTTCTGGTAAATTTCTAAAAGAGAGTAACTTTCTCTGTGTCATTTTTTGTGTTTGCAGCAGAGGGATAGGATGCACGATAACCTGATCAAGATCAAGCAGGAAATAGACCAAGTGGAAGCTGTGTTAGAGCAGCAGGGGAGCCAGCCTTCTCACAGATCCCCTTCTTGTGATTCTGAGGACCTACTAAATCCACGACAAAGCACACCAGAAAAAGGTTTGTGACATTGGCCAAATTCCTCTTCAGCAAAATTCTTCCTCTCCCTAAGCCTTTATCTCCAGAAAAATGTGAACCTAGCTTGAACATTTTATCATCTTTGCTCGGCATGTATTTGCTGAGTCACTCCACGGGTAATTTTAGAGCCTCGGTTCTAGTCCCTGCTTTCAACTAATTTACCATTCAGAGAGATCAAGACAGTCATTAAGTGTCATTTTCTGACGACTGAGTGCCCCAAATGAGGAGATGTTACGGGGAGACCATAGGAAGCTGAGTGCAATGGGAGAGATTAGAAATAAGTAACCCCCTCATTTTAGAAAGCTTATAAAAAACGCTCATATTCCTTATACCACCGGGGTCAGATCATAAAGCCCTATTCCATGTGCTTTCTGGTTTATAAGGAAGAGATGCCCGTTACTTGAGGAACTGCATCTTGATCCCCAGAGAACCCAATTATGTGGCAGAGTCAGGTGCTTTATCCCAACATTATAGTTATCAACAAGACCAGATGGATCTCCGAGGAGGTGATTAGAGCTGACTTCCTGTAAGAAGTGAGCGTTGAGGCTTGGTGATTTAGCATCTTCCTACAAACCAGGAGGTCATGGTTTGATTCCCGGTCAGGGCACATGCCCCGGTTTCAGGCTTGATCCCCAGTATGGGGCATGCAGAAGGCAGCCTATCGATGATTCTCTCTCATCATTGATGCTTCTGTCTCTCTGACCCTCTCCCTTTCTCTCTGAAATCAATAAAAGTATATTATTAAAAAAAAAAAAAGGAGTGCTGAGCTGAGGGGTAATGTGGCATAAATGAAGGACAGTAAGATGAAATTTTGAGTAGTTAGTTGAAAAGAACATTATGAAAGACAGCACATCAGGCAGGTTTTTAAATAGGGGCAAATGTATAGTCAAGTAGATGAGAGGTTAGGCACAGGCATGGGTTCCAGAGGGGAAGTTGGTGCTTATGAATAGGCAGGTATGGTAAGTCCTCCCAAAGTGTTCATTTTATCTGTGATACCTACCCAGCTAACTTAGTGTTCAAGTTCCTTCTTCGTCGCCTCCTTCCCCAGTCCTACTCAGGGCAATAGGGCCTTCCTTTCAGTCTTTCTAGGAACTCAAGTCTTTATTATTCAGAATCGTGGCCTTGGTCAGGGAGTGTGCCTTGCAATATTTTTATGTTCAGGGAGAAACAGTAGCTTATGCATGAGAAGTTAGGAACTGTGTTGCTATGGCAGTGGTTCAAGTGTATTTCCTTCAATGCTTTCTTTGTAACTATCTTCATTTAGTTCATCTCCCAGATAATGAAGCCCCAAGTCTAGTCCCCAGCATAATTCTCTTCTTTGAGGTGCTTTCACCATCTTCAGTCTAAAATCAGGCTAGACTTTTCATTTTTATGCACAACTTATAAAATGTTATTGTCTGGCTTTGATCATATGTGTAAATCTATCTCATCTTTGGGGGAGGGGTGTTTATTTTTTCTGAAGATCTGCAGACAAAATGCTTGTTGTGAATTTCTTTTTTTTAATTTTATAAATGTTATATTTCTATACATTTTTATTATGGGTTTGAAAAACTTTGAAAATTTTTTACGAATCTATATAAAATATTTTTGTTAGGAGGTTTATTTTATCCTTTGTAGTAAAGGTATTCATCATAGTCTAGGGCAGTGGTTCTCAACCTGTGGGTCGCCTAAGACCATCGGAAAACACATATATAATTACATATTTTTGTGATTAATCACTATGCTTTAATTTAGTTCAATTTATAACAATGAAAATATATCCTGCATATCAGATATTTATGTTACGATTCATAACAGTAGCAAAATTACAGTTATGAAATAGCAACAAAAATAATTTTATGGTTGGGGGTCACCACAACATGAGGAACTGTATTAAAGGGTCGCGGCGTTAGGAAGGTTGAGAACCACTGGTCTAGGGTCTTTGCATCAAATGTCCTGCCCTCAACATAGTTCTGTCCTTTTGTTTATTTAAGGGTCATTCCCAAGCCTGCATAATATTTTTTTGTGCAAATCTGTGTACTCATTATAAATTATGTGTCCCTCCTCTGCGGGTAGTTATTTCATATCAGGCACTTAGTCATTTTTTTTTTTCTTGTGGATCACCAACCATTCATAAAGCAAACATTAGTTTATAAGATCGTAATCCGTTACAGTGGAAGTGATTTTCAGATACATCAGAGTTTTTTTGTCTTGTAATATATTCATTCCTGGAAGCACTTGTTAAAAATTCCTATGCTCCTCCTCTGGAAATATTGAATCAACTGTGTGAATGGGTTATATGCTGGATTTCCTTATGGGTTTTTTATTTTATACTTACCATTTATTAATATCTTTTCCTTTCTTCCCCAATGTCTTTTCCTTTGATTCTCCTAATACTTTGCACAGTACTTAGCACATAGTAGGCAGTCAGTAAATTTATTAAACGTTAGGTCTGGCCCATATTTCGTACCCATGAAAAATATAATACGTAGCCAAAACCGGTTTGGCTCAGTGGATAGAGCATCAGCCTGCGGACTGGGGGGTCCCAGGTTCGATTCCGGTCAAGGGCATGTACCTGGGTTGCCGGCACATCCCCAGTGGGAGATGTGCAGGAGGCAGCTGATGGATGTTTCTCTCATCATCGATGTTTCTAACTCTCTCTCTCCCTTCTTCTCTGTAAAAAATCAATAAAATATATTTAAAAATATATATATATAATACGTAACATGTTAAAATCCCCAGATGAGGAAATTATTTAAGGGGAACTATGGTACCCTCCCAGTAGTTGGGCTCTGGATCCCTGCATTTATGAAATAAGGATTAAGGGAAAAGAAGAACAGAAAAATTTTGCCCTGTCTTTTTAGGTACCATTGAGTAATTGATGAGAGAGAAACATCGACCAGCCGCCTCCTGCACATCCCCCACTGGGGATGTGCCCACAACCCAGGTACATGCCCTTGACCGGAATCGAACCTGGGACCTTTCAGTCCGCAGACCGACGCTCTATCCACTGAGCCAGACCGGTTTCGGCTCCATTGAGTAATTGGATTCTAACTCAGGTTAGCTTATTTTCTTCATAGCTTGGCCCCATTATAGTGAAAAGAGGAACTCATATGCTAAATATTCAGTTATGATGAAATGACTTTTTAATATCTATATGTCTGAGACTTCCTCCCTATCCTTTTACTTATTTTTTTATAACCCTTTCCAATGGTTAATTCTGTGGTTCCTTTCACCAATGATCACCCTATATTTGGGGGGAAAATGATACCCTTATCAAAAAGCTTTACAGAACGAGTTGAGAGAAAAATCTGCATAGTTCGATTCAGCTTACTTTCAGCAACTGGTAGCTGCAGGCAGAGTTCTTATGTTCCTAGAAACTCTCAGAAAAGATAAGCACAGTGAAAACTATAAATAATGCATCTGAGGATTAACTCAGGAAATCAATAATTATTTTCCCCCAGGTCACCCAATGTCTAAAAACAGTTTAATTAATACAGCCCTTTGTTTACATTTTTCTGCCTTAATTTTTAGCTTTTCTGATAAAAGCTCAAAATAAATTACAGTCATCAATGACTTTTTAATGGATAAAAGACATTTGTAATTTTTAAGTATTTGTTTTTACTTTTTAAATATTTCTGCCTTTAAGCTACTTCCTAGAAAGCAGTAGCACAGTAATACATTTGGAGGAATTAATAAATAAAAGGATGTACTAACGTGTCAAAACTTTGCCTTGCATCTGTTTTGTGTTTTTTCCTTTTCTTGTGCCATTTCATGATTAGTCCATGTGTTACTTCAGGGTTCTTTATCAGTCGGTACCTTGGTTTTTTAAATATGTATCTATTGGGTTTTCTTCTTTCTTACTAATTGAAAATCTGAAGCAGACTGTCACCTGTTTTTTCTTTCTCATGTGACCCCTCCCCTCCTGTTTTTTCACACATGTTGAAGTTCACACCCCATTTTATACAGTCTTTGATGTGGAGGCAGTAGGGATAGACAAGGGAATGTTCTTTTCTTTCTAGTACTTTCTGTTCCCTATTATCTAAGGGGATTTGAGTAAAATTTAGTTTGCTGTAGAGATAAAAATTATTTCCTATTCTTGTTTCCTTACCATTTAGGGCCAAAAATATATAAATATATGTTTTTTCAGCCTTGTCTCAGTTGAGTATCTTTGTTTACCCAGTCTAAAGTGTTCCATTTATTTATTTACTTATTTACTTACTTTTGTTCCATTTGGTGCTGGATCACTTTTGCTTATAATATTATGTCTGATATACTTACTTAAAAACCAGTTTGATTGTCACAGATTGCTGCTTTTGAAAATCAATATACTCACCCTGGCCAGAGAGCCCCGTTGGTTCGAGCATTGTCCCGGTGCACCACGGTTTGATTCCCAGTCAGCACATATAAGAATCAATCAATGAATGCATAAATAAGTGGAATGACAAATCAGTGTTTTTCTCTCTCTCCCTTCCTCTCTCTAAAATCAATAAAGAAATCAATATACTCACCTGAATTATCACCATCAGGACAAAACAGTAAATTTCTTTGTTTTCCTATTCCATTTAAAATAGAATTAACTTCAGAGAAAAGTGGTGAATATCCTGTAAGCCAGAATTCAGAAAGCCTTTCTGCAGACAAATTTCAAGAGTCTCTCGGTAGTTCCACCAGATACAAAAATAAAGACTCAGGAATGGAAAGGTAAGAAGTAATAACTGTCAAATTGTGGTATCTAAGAAACACCTTTACTTACATTGAACTCTTTTTTACCTATTTTATTTTTTTTAAATTGCTTTATTGCTTAAAGTATTACAAAGAGTATTACATATGTCTCCTTTTTTCCCCCGCCCTTGACAATCCCCTGGCCTCCCCTACCCCCCAGTGTCTTATGTCCATTGGTTATGCTTATTTACATTGAACTCTTATTGTTAAATATTTTTCACAATATCTTTGAGTGTGTCTATTCAAATTACTATTGAGATTAGATTGTATAGTACTTTATATTTCAAAAATACTGTACCTACTTTCTCATTTGACCTTTACAACAACACTGTGATGGGAAAAGGACAAGTTCTGGACTATTGTTCTTATTTGATAGTTCGGGATAGAGTCTCAGAGCCATTAGAGTCACATATCTCACCACTCTAGGAAGGAAACGGAATTCATATTTATTGAGTTCCTACTGAGTGTATGTATATTTTTACTTATCTTTCTGGGAATAGTGACAAGTTGTCAAAAATCTAATGACACTATCTTTTCCAAACCTCTTGCACTAGACTGAGGATACATTATTGAGGCTGGGGTACTGGCACTGTGGCTGACAGAATTAAAAGATCTGGCCTCCAGTGCTCTCCCTCCAGGGACTACCCCCAAGCCTTTCCCTCCCCCGCCAGGCACATTATCATTAGCTTCCATACTCTCTGTAAAAAAATCAATAAAATATATTTTTTTAAAAAGAAAAGAAACATCAGTTATGAGAGAGACTCATTGACTGGCTGCTTCCTGCATGCCTCACACTGGGGATCCAGTCTGCAACCTGGGCATATGCCCTAACCCAGAATCGAACCGCCATCTCCTGGTTCAAACGTTGATGCTCAACCACTGAGCCATGCTGGCCGGGGCAAGGGCTCTTCCTTTACCTCTATAATTTGTTTCCTAATCCCATTTTTTCTAGGAATTACTTTTTCTGCCTCTGTAATTTACCCAATAAATGTTCTCTTACAAAAATAAAAAAATATCTGGCCTCCATAGGCACTAAACCTGTGTTGAAAGGTAATGACTTCATTGCCAAGCTTTAACTAATTGAAGCATCCATTTAATATTCAGACCAAATATTTCTGCTCTTCCTCCCCCTCCCCAAGAGACTTAAACATTTCACTAAACTTCCTCCTTCTACTAGACTACTTGAGAGCAGCAGTTTAGATCTTGCTCATCTTTAATCCATAGAGCCTAGTTTTGATGTTTGACTCATAGTAAACACCTAATAATTGTTTGACTTAATTAGCTGATCTCTGAGGTCTTTTAAATCTGTTAAGTATCTTAATCAGCGATGTCCTAAAACCTGAAAGAGTAAAGGGATTACTATTGTGTGCATATACTCTTCTAACAATGTTTTATAGCTTTTGTTTTTACAATGACTCGATACTGAAAAGGCAGGAGATAAGGATGATTCTATGAATGTTGCTGACATTGGATATAGAAAGAATGAGTGTAGCAATGTCAAAATTAATCATTAGCTTTTTCTACTTTCATAAGAGATGTGATTAACACATCCATGGGGACTCAAGTGGAATAATACTTTCTATTTTATAGAATTTGAATAAGTGGTGGTAGATAATTTGCTGAAATTTGCTGACATGCTTTTAAACAGCGAGGAGATACATACTTACTGCCTCAGACCAGACCGTAAAGGGAAATATTCTGTGTCAATCCTGACATATTGGCAGACATCATGAATCTAGACTTCTAAGCCCTCACTTGAGTGTCTCTCCAACAATGAGCTGTTTTACTTATGCTTTGGCTGCCCAGGATGTGTGATAAGTCCTTTCACGAGTTGTGGTGATAAAAAAATCTCCTTGCATCCTTGCTAGCTCTTCTGCATCCCAGTTGTTAGATGACAGGTGGTATGTGCACTGCCACTCACAGAGTCTCCAGAACAGAAACCGCCCATCTCAAAAGGAGCTCATTGAGAGTGTTGATGTAGAGGAGCAACAACTGACCAAGTCTGAGACTCAAGATTTAATGGAGCTGTCTTACTTGCCAAGACAAGATCCAGGTAATATTTCATCTTCTCTGTTGGACAAAACTTTTATTTTACTCTGAATCTTACCTAAAGGTATTCTGGTTAATCATCTTTCATATGTACTAGTACTAGTATATCATGAATGCATCTGTTATACTTAAACCCATTTTTTAAAAATAGCTTGAATGTTTATCCAAGTTTACTTGAAAATTGTTGCAGTTGTTAATCTGTCTGTATTGGTTTAATTCTTTTTGAAGATGGGGAGTCTTGGTGTGCTCTAAATATTTTATTTCAACTGTTAGATAAGAGTTCTAGAGCCCTAGAACAAAGTTTAGGCCTGTCCTTGATTGAAAAATGAGTCAAATCTCCAAAGAAAGCTCTTATTTTATGAATTAATGAATATAAATGACTATATATTTTATGCCTTATAAATCACTTTAAATGAACGGTGTGTGTTATGGCTTATGAATTAAAGTGTGCATTAGTAAAGAAAATTTTAAATTAATCCTCTAAAACATATTATCATAAAAGCTGCCTTTTGGCTTCTGAATGTGGTATTTGACCATTTTAATTAGGGTCATTTTGGGAATCTCATACATTCTACTTAGCTATGCTTACTTCCTGATTGAGTGGCATTTTGTGAAATGTTTCAGGGATGATCTTTAATTTGGTGATGATATCTGATGATCTATTATGTGAAAAAGTAATGATATCATCATGGATGATGAAACAAAAATTGAATCTCTCTCATATTTCAATATTTTTTCCTTCCTTACTAAAGTATTATATGTTCATTGCCAAGCAGTTGGAGAATATAGGTAATAAAAAAGGTTATTTAAATTAGAGAAAATAAATGACCAAAATTACAGAAAGCATACCTTACAATATTGCATTTCATGGATTCTAAGGTGCAATTTTTTTTTTTAAGTTTGGCCTCTGAAATAGGATAGCATCTTAAACTCAATGGCATCAGTTTTATTTTTAATTGCAGTAAAAATACATAACAAAAGTTACAATCTTAGCCATTTTTAAGTGTATACTAGTATTAAATACATTCTTATTGTTGTGCAACTATTCTCTAGAACTTGTTCATTTTGAAAAACTGAAGCTGTACCCATTAAACAGCAACTTCCCACTTTCCCCATACCTCATCCCCTGGCAACTACCATTCCACTTTGTCTCTAAAAGCTTGGCAACTTTCATACCTCATGTAAGTGGAATAGTATATCATTTGTCTTTTTGTGACTGACTTAAACCATTTCTATGTATATAACACATTTGCTTTATCCATCCATCCATTGATAGACACCTGGATTGCTTCCATTCGTGGCTATTGTAAATAATTCTGCAATGAACTAGGTGTGTGCATTTCTCTATTTCATAGTAACTGAATGTAATGGGTGAAGAGTACCCCATTGAAATAGATGTGCCGATCTATTATTGGACATTCAAGTTGCTTCTAGAACTTTACCGTTATAAACTATCGCAGCGAACATTTCTATGGCTAAACTTGTGCATACATCTTTTACTTTCCTAGGATACATTTCTAAAACTTGAGTTATCGACTGAACGTGTAAACACACATGACTCGATTTGGATCATAATGCCAAATTGTCCTTTAGAAAAGTTAAGACACCTTGTACCTCCGTCAACAGTGTATTAGTGCACCCAATTTTTTTTAACCTGACTTGATCTATCTTTTCAATTCTTAGCAGAGACTAGATGTTGTAATTCAAGGCTCATTTTCATGTAGATTAAATCTCATCCACCATTCCTTTCAGGGGGAAGTCCTTGCCTACAATCTGGCATCAGCCTCTTCTCTGATGACCCAGAGTCTGATCCCTCTGAAGACAGAGCCCCAGAGTCAGCTCATGTTTGCAGCATGCCAACTTCAACCTCTGCATTGAAATTACCCCAGTTTCAAGTTGAATCTGCTAAGAGTCCAGCTGCTACTCATACTACTAATGCTGCGGGGTATAATGTGAGGGAAGAAAGTGCCAGCAGGGAGAAGCCAGAGGTGACATCTTCAGCAAAAACAGTCAACAAAAGAATATCTATGGTGGCATCAGGCTTGACCCCAAAAGAACTTGTAAGTGTATCCATATGTATCTCCCTAAAGACTGAGACGTCATTTACATGCCATAATAGTTTTAACTAGGTAGTGGTAATAAATAACTTATAGGAAGAAATCTAAGAAATAGACATAGTTCTAATGAAATTTACATTTATTACTAATTTCTGAAGTTTTGGACCTAGATAACACTATAGCATGAATTATTTTGTATAAATTTACTTAAGAAAATAATTATTAGCCCTGACTGAGTAGCTCAGTTGGTTAGAGTGTCCTCCTGATGCACCAAGGTTGCACATTCGGTCCCTTGTCAGGACACATACAAGAAACAACCAATGAATGTATAAGTAAGTGGAACAAATTGATGTTTCTCTCTCTGTCTCTCAAATCAATTTTGTAAAAAGAAAGTAATTATTAAATATTAGCAGAGAGATTATAGTTTTGGGTATGATACAGAGCTTTTAAAATTGTATTTATCCTATATAATAAAAGCCTAATATGCTAAGTATCCAGTCATCTGGTCATCCATCCAACCAATCAAAGAGTAATATGCTAATGATATGCTAAGGCCGCTCAACTGCTTCCTATGATGTGCACTGACCACCAGGGAGTAGACACTCCGACCGGTAGGTTAGCTTGCTGCAGGGGTCCGGCTGATTGGGACTGAGCAAGATGGGCAGGACATGCCCGGGAGCACTCCTGTATCCCTCCCCGGCCCTGACCGTGCACTGGTGGGGTCCCTCAGCCTGGCCTATGCTCTCTTGCAATCCGGGACCCCTAGAGGGATGTCAGAGAGCCGGTTTTGGCCCGATCCTGCAGGCCAGGCCGAGGGACCCCACTGGTGCACGAATTCATGCACTGGGCCTGTAGTCTATATAAAATCCTAAGCTACCAAACGACCAGTGACTATGGTGCACACTGACCACCAGGGGACAGATGCTCGACACAGGAGCTGCCCCACAGCAGGAGTGCCGCTGACCAACCCAGCCCGGCAGCCGACCAGCCCAGCGGCCCACCAGCCCAACGGCAGCCTCTCACTCCCTCAGTAGTCCTGCAGGTCCAATCTCCTGAGAAAGGGCCAGGCACTGACTGATAGGCACTGCTGGCCTCCTGGAAGTCAGCCGCAAGGCACTGCATCCACTTCCCCTCCCTAGACTCTCCACAAGAAAGAAAGAAAGAATATAAAAGCGGTCGCCAGGTGGCTCCTGACAACCAGTCGGAACGTCAGCGGGATAGATCCAGATCCCAGGCCACCAAGGGCTTCCCACCACCTGCCCTGAGGGCTGATCGTGTTGGGGGGGGGACCCTCCCCCCAGGGACTGTGCCAGGTGCAGGGCTCGCAGCTTGCCTCTCCCGATCAGGACTGACTGGGGCTCACGCCCAGGTGCAGCAGGACCGGGATGAGTGGGAGTGGCAGGTGGCATTGGACTGCCAGTTTCAGCCCGATCCCCACAGGCCACGCCAAGGGACCCCACCCATGCAGGATCTCATGCACCGGGCTTCTAGTTTTTATTATAAAAAGCAAATAGGTGTAGCTCTACTCCCCAGAAGGCATCTTTTCCCCACTTTGGTTCATATAGGAGAGAATGCAACAGCATGATTAGCTAAATTCAAGCTGGTCCCAAGCTCACTGCCAGATAATGGCATTTCTCCAGTGTTTATTTGTCTTCATCCTGGTTGGTGATACCGTTATTCAGTAGCCTGCCCTATCATTTCTGCTCTACAAGAGCCTCTCTTCCCTGTTAGGATTTTGACATCTGCTTGGGTCCCTAAGGCTGGAAACAGAAATTGTTTCTCACCATGGAAAATACCCATTAAAATACTAAGATCACTGAAACATTGTTTGAGTGCAGATTTCAGACATCTTAATAAATTAATCACCATTGGTATCACTTCATAATAAAATAATTGAGTGAATACATCTTAAAGAACCATGATAAGATAACACACCAGAGTATCAAATGGATTCAATAGTGGGTGTGATTTATTATACACAGAGATGACCCAGTCATTCTTAAGTATCTTCCTTAATTTATCCTTCCTAGGATAAGAACCATTTCTCATTCTAAGTTCTCTATGCGTGGCAGCTGAGCATAACATTCTTTGTGGCCTACTGCTAAAAGGGCAAAGTAAGCTATGTCTGCCCCAGAAGATACAGTGAATACATTCTCATCAATAATGCTAGAATGCCAATTTCACAATCAGGTGCCCAGACCAGCTATTTGCTCTGAAAATTCATATCTGTGTTCGACTTATCTTGCTCCTGATCATTTGCCTACATACTAGAATTTCCATTTATTCATTGAAAATTAGCATTTCTTGCTTGTTTTGAAGTTCAGCTTTTCAGAGAAGGCTAAAATCATTTAATCATTCTTGCCGTGGGCAATTCTGAGCTGCACATGAGACTGTAAGTGGCTTGGGTACATATTGTCTTTAAACAAGCAAAGAGGAAAACTTTTCAGCTCCATTCAGACTTGAAGTGTGGTACATTTATTATGAAAGCTGCTGACTGTATTACACATGCTTAATTCTGAAACCCATATTAAGATGATCTTTTCAGCGGTTGCTCTTCTAACTGAACACTGTTCAAAGCCGGGATTTCAGCATTTAATCAGTTCAGAATTGCTAATGATCCTGGCAGAGGGCAGTGACAAAGGGGGGCGGGTATCATTAGCTTCTCTCATCTGCCTTTTTAGTGCCCTGTGGCAGTATGGAATGAGGCAGCATGAAAGGAGGATGGCCTGATCTCCATTGCAATATTGTGCAGCACATAAATATTGGCATGGGTGGCGATGGCTAATAAATGATGGCCCTTGGTAAACAGAGTTATTTACCAAATAGTTGCTACTAATTATGTCAACTGTGTCCATAATGGATCTGGTTAATTTCTTTTACTACCTATTGATTTTTATTTGGTTGATAGATAATAGCTAGAAGGCTCTAGATTTCTTTTGGGAATAATATGAGTCTCTTCCAGTCCTTCCCCGTAAGAGGAATTGATAGTTGTTGTACCCTTGACTTGAATGTTTTTAAGCCATCAGAGGTTTGCATCTTGTTTGTTTTAATCCTCACCTGAGGACATACTTAAAGAGAGAGGAAGGGAGAGAAAAACATTGATTGGTTGCCTTGTGTGTGTGCCCCAACGGGAAATCAAACCCACAACCCAGGTATGTGCCCTGACTGGGAATCGCATCAGCAACCTTTCAGTGCACAGGATGATGCTCAGCTAACAGCCACTCCAACCAGGCACATCCTGTTTTTAAGCCACTTACCTGTAACATAGCTTTCTGTGTGGGCTGATTACCTCTCAGCTTACATACAGTGTAGGCTGATCGATCTGTATTAGAGTAGAGTAGCACTCTGAAGAGAAACTAGATGTCTTAGGGAATTCAATGATATCTGCTATTAAAGGGAAAATTAATATTATTTTGAATCCTTGGTTATAGTTCATGTCTCCTAGCATGAATTACTTTAGAATTTCTTCCTCTGATTTCTACATAGTTTGTATTAAATTGCTATTTATTTTGAGACTTCAGACATGTTAGAATGAAAAGAATGTACCTTTTCTGCGAGAAAAAAATGGAGATTCAAAGCTAGGATAACTAATGCTCTAAGCTGTGCACTAGGGGTAATTTATAATAATATTTTACTTGATTTCAGATGCGTGTGCACAAGTTCGCCAGGAAACACCACATCACTTTAACTGATCTAATTACTGAAGAGACTACTCACGTCATTATGAAAACAGGTATACCAAGAACCTTTATAGAATGCGTTGCATCTGTTACATGGAACTACGTGAGGAAATGGGAGTATTCGTCAAGCATAGCACGGGTGAAAGTCTTCCAGTAGTTGATCAATTATGTTTTGTGAAAGAAAAATAATAGTTTTTCTACTTCCTCGCCTCCTTTTGTTTTGGGTTTAAGATTTGGAGAGTGGTGAACCAGAACAATGCACCACTTCTACTAGTCCACCCTGCCTGGACTGCTCTGTGTGAAGGGCTTTCTGGTAAGGCAGAGCTCAAATCCTAGAGGAATGAATAGGGCAAAGAGGAGAATGGACGGAAATGAGTCTTCATTCAAAATCTGGGTGGTTGAAAGTCCTAGCTCCATGCCTATTTCATGCCCTAGCTTCACACAAACACTAGTTTGAGTGTGATTGAGAGTTTTCAGGAAATAAGTACAGTGTCAGCTCTGAGATAGCCAGCATATGAAAAAGGAAAAAGAGAAGGGGAAAATTCATCTGTCCTATACCTTCCCCTTTTTAAATCTTAATTCTGACTCCCATGATAATGTAGACCTCCGAGTCTTTTGGTTGACTATAAGCTAAATCTGAATAAACATTTCGGGGCTGCTAAAAAGCTCATTTACAATCGGACCTCATTAATACGAACCTAATGTCTGGAACAAGGAAAGTAAAAATCCTGATTCCCCCACTGTATTCTCTGCTGCAGTGACTGCCTGGAAGATCTGTGCTCTGTTTTGAACACTATGCTTTTTAAGCCGGTCACTGACATGTTAGAGAGTGTGTATCCAGAGGTAGATGATGAGGATGGAGAAAAGGGATTCAGAACAATGTCATCTGAAGAACAGGTGAAGGAATGAGAAGACTTAAGGGAACAAGACCACTGTCTTCAAATATTTGAAATGTTATCTGGAAGAGGAATTAGACATGCTCATGGACTCTGGGAAGCAGAGACCAGTGCACGCAGCACATAGGAGATGCAGCTCTTAAAACCTTTCTCAAAATTGACTTAGGAAATAAAATGGTCCACTCTGTACACATTGCTGCAGGCCCTGAGTAGAGGATCCAGAGTCCTTGACAGAGGGACATTGCCTTAGAACCTCTAAAATGTTAGCTTTGTACTCAATACAGATCGTACCACAGGGTCAGAGAATAATACTTACAGGAACCAGGTGCTAACAGCGGTTCTCAACCTGTGGGTCGCGACCCCTTTGGGGGTCGAACGACCCTTTCACAGGGGTCGCCTAAGACCATCGGAAAACACTTACAATTACATATTGTTTTTGTTATTAATCACTATGCTTAATGTTCACTTTGTAACAATGAAATCAGGGGTCACCACAACATGAGGAACTGTATTAAAGGGTCGAGGCATTAGGAAGGTTGAGAATCACTGTGCTAGAACAAGGTACCTCGAAATAAGTTCTGTTTTAGAGTTGAATGTGATTAAAGTTTAATACTATATCTTAAGCTATAAGTTTGGATCAAAGCTGCTGGAAGGTGAAAAGAAAACTTTAAACTGTAAATTAAATCTAAAGTAATTAGTCTTTAAACTCAAAGGCAATATAACTTTTTTTAAAATATGTTTTTATTGATTTCGGAGAGAGGAAGGGAGAGGGAGAGTTAGAAACATTAATGATGAGAGAGAATCATTGATCGGCTGCCTCCTGCATGCCCCCTGCTGGGGATCAAAGCCACAACCCTGGAATGTGCGCTGACCAGGAACCGAACTGTGACCCCCTGGTTCATGGGTCAATGCTCAACCACTGAGCCACACCGGCCAGGTGGCAATACAACTTTTGAACTAAAAATAAGCTAAAATTTCTGTGTTGAAACCATATTATTAAATCAACTTTCACAGCAGTTAAGCAAAAAGCTATAAAACTGTAATGGAAAAAAAAAGGATTTTAATTATTGTGAAGAATTCTTTGAGGGAGAATGGCTATTGCTACTACTGGCAGATAGATTGCTATGTTTAAGATTTAGTTAAATACATTTATTTCTTCAGTTTGCTTAGTTCTTCAGAAGGGTTTTTGAAATACTAGGAAATAAACAGAAGTGATTCTTTAGCTACTTATTTCTGAAATACTTATGAATAGAGGAAAAATGCCATGAAAATACACTGTATTTTTCTGTCCCTCTCAGGGAAATTAGGAGGTTAGGATTCCCCAGGTAGAAGTCTGCGGGTGAAAATTTTGTCACTTACATAGACACATCAGATAGAGGATTTCAACAATACTGTTTTCTTCTCCTTCCACATATTGCCATCCAGTAAATTAGATCTTCCCCATCCACATGTATCAATACTATTGATGTAGATAATTCCCTGAACACAGTGATGGATATCTGTAGCTAGTCTTGTCATTTAGAAGATAGGGCAGACATCTCCTTTGGTTTTAACTTCATATCAGCCTTTTCTAACTTCCAAAGATCCACACATGCTGGTTATAATTAGGGGTGCTTCCAGCCTCTGGTTCTATCACTGGGGTATTGGAATCATTGATCCATATTGATTGCAAGTAGCATATAGAACTGGAGCTCATTAGCTTGTTAGGGCCGCACGTCCTGACTTTGTTTTCAACTTCTACTGATCCTTTGGATATTTTTCATTCTGCAGATGCTGAATTTGTATGTGAACGGACACTGAAATATTTTCTGGGAATTGCAGGAGGAAAATGGGTAGTTAGCTATTTCTGTAAGTACAGTGTATTGCTCCCCTCCTCCCTTTAACACTTCAGAATTGCATTTTTACACCAAACATCTTACCACCTAAGGTTTTTTGCTGATGTTGAATCTGAATTACCAAAAGGTCTTTAATGATAACACTAAACTAGTTTTATCTTTAACGCATATGTCTTTGTTCAGATAAGCTGGTGATGTTGGGAAAATGGATTTCTTTTTATAACTAATAGGACCTAATCTGCTCCTAGAATGTTAGTATAGGAATTAGAGATTTATTTAATAGCAGGCAGAAATCCATGTGCAGCAGGCACTGTTATAATGTTTGGATTAAGAATCAACCATATCTCCAAAAAGAAATCTCTGCTACAAAGAGCTGTGGCTTTATTGAGATGGGACTTCTGCTCAGTGTTATTCGTCCCGTCGCTTCACCGTCCACCTCCACAAAAAGAGCATGTTCTTCTGCATTGTGACTTGTCTTTTCTGTGATCTCTTTAGGGGTGACCCAGTCTATTAAAGAAAGAAAGATTCTAGATGAGGTAGGTACTTGATGTTACAAACTAATCAGAAAGACTTGATGCCATTGAGTCACATAATCACCGAAAATTTAGCTGCTTCCTTCCTTGTATCACTTGGATGATGGGGATCATCAAGAATTATGCAGAGCAAACCCAGAAATTCTCTGCCTCATTCACTTGTTCTAAATTTCAGTAGAAACAATCCTTTCCTTGGAGGAAGGAAAAGGAATTTATAAAGCAGAAAAAAGATTCATAGGTAGGGGGGTAAGGGGGTGAGGGTTGGGGCGGGGGAGATTCATAAGCAAAAGAAATAGGCCCACCTAAATCTATATATATAGACCTTGATAGAGAACTGGTTGTTCACTGTTAAATCCTTCATATTAATATGCAAATGTGTTTGTTTAGAAATCAGATTCTTTCAGAGAGATGTTACTCTTTATGACACTGAGAACAGTGAGAGGTAAATAAGAAGAGGGTAGGAGGAGGAATAATTTTAGAGCAGAGCCATCTAAGAGCTGCTGGTGACAACAGACCAGGGAAAAGAAAACTAACAAAAATAGTTTTGAAATATTATATACTATTCTGTATATTCATAATTAAGTGATATTTTTGTTGGTTTGAGCTATCATTCCATGGCATATATTATTGGGAGCCTACTCTGTGCTGGGCACCAGGGATGCAGCAGTAAACAAGACTGACAGGTCTATTCTCAGGCCAGATTCTTGTTCTGTTGAAGGAAAATACACGATAATAAAGATCATTTAAGATACCAATAAATACCGTGAACCGCAGATTAGTTATTGACCAGGGACAGAGATTGACTGCTTAGGAGACCAGGGATGGCTTCTGAAATGCTCGAGCTGAAACCTAAAACACAAGAAAGAATTGGCCTTAAAAAATGTAGGTAACAAGTGTTGAAGGCAGAGGAACAGCAAGTCTATAGGTCCTGAGGTAGGAATGAGCTTGTTTGTTAAAGAAAAATAGACTTGTGTAGCTGGAGGATAGTAATTGGTGAATAGTATGTAGGGAGCACAGATTAGCAAGGGGCAAGATGTATAAATTGGGGGATTTAGAAGGCCTTGGTGGGGGTAAAAGATAGATGGAGGGGAGCAAAGGGGAGAAAATGGGAGACATTTGTAATCTCTCAACAACAACAAAAAAAATCGAGAGATATATACTAGGCATCCAGGTAGAGAAGTTAAGTAGGGACAGGGGTACAATCAGGCCTATAAAATTGAAGGCATCTCCAAATAAATTACATTTATCATTAGACTCTTCTCACTCAAGTGACTAGACAGCCGTGGGCAATCTACGACCTGCGGGCCGGATTTGGCCCATTTGAAATGAATAAAACTATTGAAAAAAAAGACTGTACCCTTTTATGTAATGATGTTTACTTTGAATTTATATTAGTTCACACAAACACTCCATCCATGCTTTTGTTCCGGCCCTCCGGTCCAGTTTAAGAACCCATTGTGGCCCTCGAGTCAAAAAGTTTGCCCACCTCTGGTAGGAAGTATGAATGGTCTGTCCCCTAATACAGCGGTTCTCAACCTGTGGGTCATGACCCCTTTGGTGGTCGAAAAACCCTTTCACAGGGGTCACCTAAGACCATCCTGCATATCAGATATTTACATTACCATTCATAACAGTAGCAACATTACAGTTATGAAGTAGCAACGAAAATAATTTTATGGTTGGGGTCACAACATGAGGAACTGTATTAAAGGGCCAGAAGGTTGAGAACCACTGCCCTAATAGTAGCCTGTGGGTATACTACCATGACTTTATTTTACTTTGTAATAATCTTGGCAGTGGATATGATCTTCTACAACCTGAGTTTCAGTCAGAATTGTTTCTAAGCATTCTTCCCCTAATTTATCCCAAAAGCTCTAACCTCCCCAATCCCATTAACTCTCATCCTTGACCAGTCAAAATAGTGATATGTAAAACCTTTTTCTTCAGTGTATTAAATGTATATTTTATCATTTTGGTTTCATTAACTAAATCTTTCAATGAAAATCTGAAAAGCCCTTAGCTGGTAATACACAGTTGATTTAAGAGATCGGGAATTCTCCCGTTATCTTTATAACTGCACAGTATTAGCAGTTTAATCTAAATGCTAAGTGAATGTTTTGAGAGGAGATAAATGTTGAAAATTAAAATACATTAAGTCCCAGTGAGGTGAAAAGCCAATTGTTAATTTCTGCCCACAAAGCTTTGCTTCAGGGAATTGATTTCAGTAGCTGAGATGCTGGGCAGTTCATCCAGTCCCCCAAAAAGAATGATTTGAGGGGAGTGGTCAAAACATTGCCTAGCAATACCCAATTCCTTAAATATGGCACATCTACTCTGCTTCCATTGGGGGCAGCTTCTCTTTCTCTGATCCCTTGGTTTGCGTTTGGTTTCTTTTAGCGCGATTTTGAAGTCAGGGGAGATGTTATCAATGGAAGGAACCACCAAGGTCCAAAGCGAGCAAGAGAGTCCCAGGACAGAAAGGTAAAGCCCTCCTTCCCCATGCTGACAGAAATCCCACCACCCCTCTGCCTTCCAGGCCCCTTGGTTCATCTTTTAAGGGTGTTACATGCTGCCAGGTGCTTCCATATAGGTTCTTTTTTTAGTTATAGCCCAACAAGGTAAATAAGTATTACATCCATTTAATGAATGAGGGGACTTAGAGGTTTAGAGAAGTAATTTGGTCCAATCTGGGGTTCAAATCTTAGCGGATAAATGGCAGAGCTGGGATTTGAAACAGATATGAATCTAAGCCTTTGCTCTTTCCACTTTACGATAGTGTTTTTCTCTAAAGTAGCATGGTAAGTGCTGTAAAGGGGATGTATGCAGTGCTGTCTGTGGATGCATAGAAGAGAAAATGATTGATAATCAATAGCTAATATCTATATAATGTTCACTCTGTGCCAGGTCTAAATAGTCAACATGTTTTAACTGATTAACAGTTTTATAGTAACCCTATTAGATATGTACAATAATTATGCCGATTTTATAGATGAGAAAATTGAGGCTCAGAGAGATGGAGTAAGTTGCTCAAGCTCACACAGCTAGTTGTGAACGCACAACTAGAAGTTGAACCCAGGCAGTCTAGCTCAGGAATATGAGCTCTTTCTTTAATTTCTTGATTGATTTTAGAGAAGAGGAAGGGAGAGAGAACCATTGATTTGTTGTTTGACTCATTTATACATTCATTGATTGATTCTTATATACGCCCTGACCAGAAATTGAACCCGCCACTTTGGCATACTGGGACCACACTCCAACCAACTGAGCTACCTGGCCAGAGCCTGGAATCTGAGCTCTTAATGACAATATTATATTTCTTGGAAAATCATAGGTTTCACCAAGGAGAAAAATAGATGATTCGAACATCTTTGAAAACGAAGGACTAGAACACTCAGGAACACTCAGTGACATTCCCCATATCATGTTGTAGCAAATGATGTAGCCAAAAACTATGTCCTTCTCTCAGGGAGAAGTCCAGGCAAGATTTCACACCTGCCTGTCAGGCCTGAGCCAGCAGCTTTCTCAGGTCCCTGACTGAGTGCTGACGTTACCAGTCTGCCTTTCTTCCTCTTTCAAGTGTGCGCCGCCAGGCATTTTGGAACATCCCCGCAAGGAGCACCTTCTGTCCATTTACAGAACTTGAGGGCAAACCAATAGAGGTGACTTTCCAAGGAAAACTGCTCTGGGAGATGATCACAAATCATCAGTCCCTGGAGCTCTGAACCCCTGGGGTCAGCCCACCCTCACCTTCTTAACCAATCAAGTAACTTCCCAGATGCCAAGAAATGCTGCTGGCCCTGTGTCTGTTTCTGCTTTCACCCCAGGGGAGCTCTGTGAGCCAAACTTTTTTTTTTCTTCTTCTTCAAATTAAAAGTAAGAAAGTTTATTTAGAAAGTTATAGAGGTAGTAGAAGTGAGCCAGCTGGACTGAGGAGGCTCAGGAAACAAGTTTCAGAAGCAAAAAAAAAGGGGGAGGGGGGGCTTGAAGCTTAGGAGAGAGAAAGGCAAAGGGAACTGGCCTGGGGGAGGGGCAAGGAGAGAAGAGAGGTAAAGGGAAAGGCAGGGCTTCCTCCTGAGGGAGAACAGGCCCCAGCCATTTGTTTTTATTCCACTGTATGCAAAGCAGAGCTAGCACCAGATTTTTCCCTCCTTCAAAGGAAATTTCGGTGTTAGGGGGGTTTTCCTGCATACAGGGTGGCAATGATAGGAAGTACCTGATCAAAGTAATGACATTCTATATCACCATAGTATTTTCCTATGATAGAGAAAAATGTATTTGTAGAGGTGAAACTTCAAATTCCTTATCTCATAACTAGACATCCTCCTCAATGAATATCAGCCTAGATGGAAAAAATTGTAATCTTTTGTGCTTTTTACAGCAACATTTGGCTCCAGTTGGCTGCCTGGGGAGAACTTTTTGTGTTTTTTAATATATTTTTATTGATTTCAGAGAGGGAGAGGGAGAGAGAGATAGAAATATCATTGATGAGAGAGAATCATTGATCAGCTGCCTCCTACACATCCTACACTGGGGATTGAGCCCGCAACCTAGGCATATGCCCTGACCGGGAATCGAACTGTGACCTCCTGGTTCATAGGTTGGCATTCACAGATGCTAAAGACCAGAAGCAAGTCAGGAGGATAGGAGCATGTACATATAAAATAAATGTAG
Organism: Myotis davidii; assembly: GCF_000327345.1. Classification (NCBI taxonomy): domain Eukaryota; kingdom Metazoa; phylum Chordata; class Mammalia; order Chiroptera; family Vespertilionidae; genus Myotis; species Myotis davidii. The sequence continues at coordinate 603,984 of NW_006298269.1, read as the reverse complement.
ACCTCTCTGCCAATCAGGGTTATGGTTAGTTAATACTGATGGTACCACGTTTGGATAAACATCAAATATCAACTAATAGCTGAATTTCTAGCCATTAAACATGCCCCTTCCACTTTCTCTGAAAAATGTCCTTGGCAAGGATTAACAACAAAACAAAAAAGTCTTCCGAAACCCAACAGTGTTCCGGACATGGGACTGATTGTCTCTGGAAGTGGCAGCAGAACTCGTCTGGTGGTAAAGAAAAAAAGATGCCCAGCCGGCGTGGCTCAGGGGTTGAGTGTCGACCTGTGAACCAGGAGGTCATGCTTCAATTCCCGGTCAGCGCACATGTCCAGGTTGTAGGCTCGATCCCCAGTGTGGCACGTGTGGGAGGCAGCCGATGAATGATTCTCTCTCATCATTGAGTTTCTCTCTCTCTCTCTCCCTCTCCATTCCTCTCTGAAATCAATAAAAATATATTTAGGGGGGGGGGAGAAGAAAGGAAAAGAAAAAAGAAAGTTCTTAGAGAGTCTCTTTATGTTTTTTATAAAACCCATAACTAGTGTTTCTTGTAACTAGTGTTTCTTTCTCTATTCCTCTGTTCCTCTCTTCTCCCAGATCTTCAAGGGCCTAGAAATCTGTTGCTATGGGCCTTTTACCAACATGCCCACAGGTAAGAGACTGGGGGGACTGCAGGGTCCAGCACCAGCCTTTCCCTTACATAGTTACAGGAGGGGTCATCTTATGGGGTTCGTCAGATTGGTGAGAGGTTCGTCTATTTCTCTATCACCTGTCAGACAAACTGCACTTAAATGTTACCCTATGACAAAAACAAAAACAAAACTTAGCCCTGAGCCCCTTCTCAAGAGCCTGAAGGCAGTGAAGAATTAACATCTGTGCTCAGATGGGGTGGAGCTGCTCCTGGTGCCCTTTGGTCTAAGGAAGAGGGAGAAATAAATTAGGGAGAGAGTTCTACTCTCCCTCAACCATCTTCATTTGATGGTGAAGAAAGCACAGCAGCTGCATAAGCCCTGTGAACCCGCTCTCCCAGGCAAGCTCCGAGCAGGGGAAGACTTGATGAACATTTTCTCATTAACTGGACACTGATGTGATGTGATGTTGTAGTGCTCTGGGGCTCAACTCTGGAGTTGTGCGGTACTGAAGCCCTGGCGTATGTATAGATTTGGTTTGTTCTCTTTTTCTTCTTTTTTTAATCCTCAACTGAGGATATTTTTCCCATTGCTTTTCAGAGAGTGGAAGGGTGGGAGGGAGTAGGAGAAAGAGAGAGAGAGAGGAACATCAATGTGAGAGAGATACATCGATTAGTTGCCTCCTGCACTTCCCCCCCCCGCCGCCCCCCTTCCGGGGCAGGGAGCAAACCCATGACCCGTGGTATATAGTAAAATGCTCTAACCACTGAGAACATTGGCCAGGGCTGGTTCATTCTTTTCTAAATGAAGGCTACCTACCTTTACATCTGTGCTCACCTCTGTCCCAGGATCAAGTCCTTTTGCTTCTCAGAAGATGGCGTTAGCATGTGGTCAGGGATAGATGAGTGGCAGCAAGAGAGCCTGGCAAAATAATTTTGCTTATGTCTACTTTATTGGTTATTGATTGGATTTTTATGAAATTTCAACATGCCACACATGGATTTCTCAGTGTTTTTGTACTTTGGTATAATGAAAACCAGGGCCTCCAGCAGGTGTCATTTTAGAAGTGAGTCGGTTGACCTCAGTACGCTCAGACAAAGAGGAGCGCCTTAACCATCCGCAGAAATGGGTTGATAGAAAAGAGCACCCACAGGGGCCCAGGAGCCACCCATTGGTCAGTTGTACTAATTTTTCAGGTACAGACACAACCTCTTCTGACTTTTACTACCTTGAGTGTGTTGATACCGGCTCAGCATGTAGCCTTTCCAAGCTGATGTGCTGAGTCTCCGTCCGGGGTGATAAGTGCTTTTTGTTTTGTTTTGTTTTAATTATCTTCCCATATCTTGACATTTACAGTAATTACCACCAAGTAAGGTGCTCTCGTGGCCCTGATTATCAATTACCAACACAGAATTAGGCAGGGAGGAAGGGAAGACAGGTGGATGTTTGTTCACAGTATCTTACCTGCAATTTAGCAAATTAATGAAAATTAGATTTTTTTTCTTGTGTTTTATTTGAGAGACTGTTAAACCTTATCTACCAAGTGGCCTTATTGGGACTGATAAGCAGAGTAAGTAGCAAATCAGTGGCAAATTACCTTGGAGTCCGTGCTCCTCTGGTTTCAGGCCTTCCTGTCCGTCTGGAGTAAAGAGACAGGGACTCCACTGAGGACCTTGCTGTACGCCCTCATTCAGAGGACTATGGGGTGGGGAGCCCAGGTGAAACATGAGATTACTGTGGTGACTTTCTGTCTGAATGCCTATCTAGGTCAACTAGAGTGGATGGTGCAGCTTTGTGGGGCTTCTGTGGTGAAGGAGCCTTCATTATTCACCCTCCGCAAGGTAAGCATTTGGTGCCCTGTCAGAGGGGGGAACACAATCTTCTATCTGGTGATTGAGCAAGGCAGCACCCATCAGTCCCAATGAACCACCTTCCACACCCCAGTGTAGCCTGAGAGGCCTCTCTTAACCCAAGCCTCCTCTGACCGCGTGTGTGGGCCAGAGACCCCACCTGTAAGGGAGGAGCGAGGACCTGAGAGCTCTAAGTATTTAATATACGGAGGGAAGGCTCTTCACCTCGAATCCTTCCCTTTTGCCGTGTGCCCTTCCTCCTCCTCTGTGTGGTTGCCCCAGGGTAGTCTGCTTCATCACACCATCAAGCAATGGTGAAGTGACTGTTCCCAAAGTCCTGTTCTGATACCCTCAATGTTGTTTCCTTCCTGGGGATGCAGGACACTCATCCAGTTGTGGTCATGCAGCCGGATGCCTGGACAGACGACAGTGGCTTACGTGGTAAGTCTTACTGTAAGCCTTCATCCAGAGGAGTGTGGGGTAGAGGGCCCAGGTTAAGTGTGCAGATTACTATGGTGATTTTAGGTCTGATTGCCCTGCTTAGATCAACTGGAGTGAATGGTGCACCTGTTTGGGGCTTCAGAAGGCCACAAGCATGTGCCTATGAGATGAGTTTGGTTCACCACTGGTTACCCAGTGCTTAATTAACACAGCGCTCAGTGCATTCGAGCAGGGGGCTCATATTTGTTGAATGAATGGCTAAAATATCCTTTTAAAACTTTTTTGTTGTTTATTTTACATTATAAAAGTAATACACGCCGAAACCGGTTTGGCTCAGTGGATAGAGCGTCGGCCTACGGACTGAAAAGTCCCCAGGTTCGATTCCGGTCAAGGGCATGTACCTGGGTTGCGGGCACATCCCCAGTAGGAGATGTGCAGGAGGCAGCTAATCGATGTTTCTCTCTCATCGATGTTTCTAACTCTCTATCTCTCTCTCCCTCCCTCTCTGTAAAAAATCAATAAGATATATATATATAAAAAAGTAATGCACGAACTATTTCCATTGAAGGGTTAAATGTGAATGTTCATCACATGAAATAAAAATGAACACAAACAATAAAAGAATCCCAGTGATCCCGTCACTTGGAGATGATCACCATACAATTCTTTCAGGCACGTGTGTGTGTGTGTGTGTGTGTATACACATATATTTTCCACGAATGTGATCATGCTCATACTGTTTTTGCTTTTTCACTTAAGATCCTGCAAATGTTTTCCCATCACTAAATTGCAATGCTGTTTAACAGATTGGGGCTCATGTTAGTAAAGTTGTTAAAGCTGTAGGCTTTCACCAGCAGTCACTCCTCAGGCTGCCGAATAAGTTCTTGTGTCCTAAAACATTGCTTACAATCAACACTTTTGCTTCTTCCTGGGTAACCCTAAGAACTCATACAACCAGGTGCCCAGAGTAGATTAACTAGAATCTGGTCTGGGAAAATGTGAATTGACACTAATCTCTACTTGTGTTCTCTGTCCTCAGTGATTGGGCAGATGTGTGAGGTACCTATGGTAACCAGAGAGTGGGTGTTGGACAGCGTAGCCCTCTACCAGTGCCAGGAGCTGGACACCTACCTGATACCCCAGGGCCCCGGAGCTGCTGCTGATTCCTGCCAACCATGTGTAGAGCCTGTCTCCACAGGACCCCAAGAATAAGCTTAAGAAATGGCCTTTTCCCAGGCCCTGGGAGCTCCTCTGTCGTCCTTCCACTGTCCCGGTTACTAAACGTTTTATGTACATCAACCTGAAAAGAACTTCTCGCTGTGTAAGGGTCCCTTAAAGATTTTCTGTTCCAAGTCTCCCTTTGAAATCTACCATGAGCACAAAATTGTGGTAATTTTTCACCTGAAAAGAATTTTAAACGCCACCAGTTGAGCAAGATGCTGATTCATTATTTATCAGCCCTATTCCTTGTACCTTCTACCGGGGCTGTCGGCTTAGAGCTGGTAGCACAGAGCAGCTGGGCTCGAGAGAATAGATGGTTTCTCTGAATTTGTTTCTCTAAAACCCTGTGTTCATAACTGCGGATGCCCACCAGCCATGTATGTACTGTTTATACAGCCTGTCTCCACACGGCCCCAAGTATGAGCTTACGATATGGCCTTTTCCCAGGGCCTGGGAGCCTTTCTTTTGTCCTTCCACAGTCCTGGTCCCTAATTGTTTATGCACATCAGCCTGAAAAGAACTTCTGGCTGTGCAAGGGTCCCTTCAATATTTTTTGCTTCAAGTCTCCCTTTGAGATCTGCCCTGAGCACAAAATTGTGGTAATTTTTCACCTGAAAAGAATTTTAAACGCCACCAGTTGAGCAAGATGCTGATTCATTATTTATCAGCCCTATTCCTTGTACCTTCTACCAGGGCTGTCGGCTTAGAGCTGGTAGCACAGAGTAGCTGGGCTCGAGAGAATAGATGGTTTCCCTGAATTTGTTTCTCTAAAACCCTGTGTTCATAAAGGCCAAGGGCCAAACGCTTAGTGATCTGTGATAAAATTTAAAATCAGAACAGTTCTTAGGCAGCTCTCAAATGTTGGAGTGGGATATTGGGAAGGGAATTCAAACGCAGGTAATAGTTATAAATATGAAACTCGATGATTAATTAGAGAGAGGCATCATGCTGACCCTGGTCTCCAAAAGTCTGGGTAAGAACTATGTTCAAGGAGAGTCTTCTAATTCCCTGTTGGTAATCAATAAAATGTTTATTGTTGTAGCTCTGCTTTGTAACTCATTCCTCTGAAATATAAGATCTCTGATCTGAATATTTCATGTCTGTAAAAAGACGGATCCCACCAGGAAAGGAGCTGTTGCTTTCCTTGAGGTAATTTTTTTCCTTTTGCTCCCTATTGTTGAACTGTACGGCTTCATAAATAATTTTGTTTGCTGGAGGAAGAGAAAGTGTTTTTCATAAACTCATTATCTGGGACTGTTTCTAGCTGTTGGAAGGACTATGTCTTCCTTAGCCCCGGGGGCAGTGCAGACTTGATT
>NW_006298269.1:582690-598496 GCF_000327345.1 Myotis davidii | reverse complement strand
CCTAAGCCAGTGGTTCTCAATCTTGGCTCGCGAATAATGAAAACACATCCTGCATATCAGATATTTACATTATGATTCATAACAGTAGCAAATTACAGTTATGAAGTAGCAACGAAAATAATTTTATGGTTGGGGGTGACCACAACATGAGGAACTGTATTAAAGGGTCGATGTGCAGCCAAGGTTGAGAACCACTGTTCCAGAGGCTACCCACACTCCTAGGCTTAGACCCCCTACCTATATCCTCAAAACCAGCCATGGCTGGTCAAGTCTTTCACAGTTGGGCTCTCTGACTTATCTCTCTTAACTCCTGCCAGAGAATGTCTGTTTTTAAGGGCTCAAGTGATGAGATTGTGCCTACCAGGTAGTCCAGAGCGATCTCCCTATCTTATGGTCCAAAACCCTAATTACAGCTGCAGAGCCCCTTAGAGTTCTGTTTGATTGAACAGCCAGGGGCCAGAAATCTAGGAAGGACATCTTTAGAATTCTGACAACCACTCCTACTTAACGTGCTTAATCCATAGATAATAGTCCGTGTCATCATTTCTTGGTCTGTACACTGTCATAGATTGCAATCCCCTTTGAGGCAGAGAATGAAATCCTCACACAATTCAGTGCTGCCATATTTGTAAGGAGGGTGGGTGGGTGAGGGAAGAGTAGAGAAAATGGAACTAACTGCCATTGTTACATTTTTATCGCATTCAGCCTTCACCACAGCTCCATGAAGCGGGTACTGCCACCTCCTCTGAAGAATGGGAACGGAAAGATTTTGCTCAAAGTTTGCACATTAGTAAATGACAGCTCAGAGACCTGAACCCTTGCCCTTTCTATCCCGTCATTCAGCTTTCCATCTGTATCAGTCCCTGACCCCAGGTCAGAAGGCATCACTTCAAGATGCAAGGAAATCTGGGGAGAACAGTGAGAGGCTGTGAGAGGGACTGGCACTCTGGCTTCTTTTATGGGTCCTGGTGGGAGGCAGTGGAAGGTTCCTGTCTCCAAGAGGCAGCTCTGCCTGGGAAAGCAGCCCTAGGTAAAGGGACTTACCGATTAGATCATGGCTACTCCTATTTCCGCTCCTATCCAGCCTCCCAGTTTACGATTGCTTAACTTTCAGTTGTCAGAGCCTTCCAGTTCAGCCTCGCCTACCGCACAACCTCTCAAGGGCCCATGCCAGCTCCCTGTCTACCTGCCAGGGAGTCCTGGGTTCTCAGTGTTAGCAGTCAAGACAGGCAGGAAGCAGGTGCTGCACACCCAGTCTTTAGTCAAAAGTGTTTCATTTCCAGGGACAAGTCATGGCTTACTGGACCCTGGGAGTGAGCCAGGCCTCAGCCTGCTGCCCCATCACTGCTGGGTTAATAGGAAAAGCAGTATCTATCTAGGACAGCCTGCCTTCCCAGGAATCCTGGGTGGAAGCAGAGATGGCTCAGACACATCAAGATGTTTTCTATAATTGTCTCTCAGTCTCCCAACCACTGGCCACCCCATCTGTTTTTTGAGCTCTGTAACCTTTTCCTGGAAGTCAGCTTCTGACCCTGCCTCATGATGCTTGGCTGGGTCTGAATCTTCTCTGATGAGAACGTCAATCTACTTGTTCCTTTCACCTCTGGCTTTAAGACGCCCTCCCAGTTTTCCATCCCACAATCTTTAGCCCTCTCTGGGCAAAGCAGGGTTTTGGGAACTGGTTCCTGTACTGCCTTTATCTCATTTCACAAAATGAACTTCTGCAAAGGCGTTGGAAAGGAAGAGGAGGGATTATCATGCAGGCGCAGGGAGGGGCCTAGAGAAGACCTTGGTAGATTATCTCCCTCCTAAAAAATAATGCAGCCAGAATCACCAACAAAGTATGGGCTCAAAAACATGCAGGAGAAAGAGAAAGGAATCAGTGTTGGGGTGTTTGGAGCGGAAGGAGCCAAGCCGCCCAGAATGTATCCTGTGAAGGCTGCGAGGAGCAGATAAGGGCAGCGGCAGAGAGAAAGCAGGCTGAGGGGACTGCAGATCTACCCGCGGAAACCAGGAGCGAAGGGGCTTGCTTGCTAGCCAGACTCCTTGGGAGCTTGCTTATCAAAGCCTGTAACAGGGTTGAGCCAGAGGCCCCTTTACCGTACTTCGGTGATGTTTAGCTCCCTCCAACAGCCTGTAAACCTACCCATAACAAGGAGAAAATTAACTAAATGAATCCGGGCAAATAGATCATTAAGGAGAACTGGAGACAGCCAGGTCCTGTGGCGAGCAGGGATGGGGGGGTGCAAAGGGAGCTGATCCTGAAATGAGTGAATGATCAGGACAATTCAGTGATGGCGAGCCTGTGACACGCGTGTCAGAGGTGACACGCGAACTCATTTTTTTGGTTGATTTTTCTTTGTTAAATGGCATTTAAATATATAAAATAAATATCAAAAATATAAGTCTTTGTTTTACTATGGTTGCAAATATCAAAAAATTTCTATATGTGACCCGGCACCGGAGTTAAGTTAGGGTTTTTCAAAATGCTGACACGCTGAGCTCAAAAGGTTCGCCATCACTGACTAAGTCATGGTTTGAGGGGATGGAGAACTGGAGAGACTTCTCCCCGCATTGTATGGGGGCCAGGCAAGAAGAACTGCAGAGTCCTAGTTTCTGGGACCTAGAATGATAAAGCCGATTAATATGCAGTTTAGTGGAGTGAGTCTCAAACCATGGTCCCCTGATGGGAAAAAGGGGGTAGGTAACAAAATCATCTAGCAGCTTGTTAGCTATGCAAATCCTGGTGCCTCACTCTAGACCTGTGGTTCTCAACCTTGGCTGCACATTAGAATCACCTGGGAATCTTGTTAAAATCCTTATTTCTGGGCCTTGTCCTCCGGAAATTCTGTTTGTTACTAACGATGAGGCCCAGAAATCAGGATTTTAACAAGATTCCCAGGTGATTCTAATGTGCAGCCAAGGTTGAGAACCGCTGGCTTAGAGAGTTCTTCTCTACAAGGTTGCAGCAGCTGACTTCAGTTGACTCCAAAATGGCCCTTTAAACAAATACAAACTAAAGGACAAAGGTCAAATTATATTAGCAACCTAGGAGCAGAAGGCCAGACTGCTTTAAAAGAAACAGCTAGAGGTTCAGGAGGTTTTATTAATATTTAAATGGCAGTGAGACCACAGCGGCAGCCTTTGACTCCAGCACAGAAATATGCAAATACAGCTTTCTAAAGAAAGGAATCTCAGACAGCCCTCGAGGTAACAAGAACAAATAAAACCAATGATTTTGCAATTTATTTTTATTGACTGATGAAGAGCAAGGCACAGACAACCTGCCCGGTGAAAGTCAGCCGCCCGTGGGCTCTCTGAGAGAAGAGACACGTGGGCCTACCGCAGTGGTTCTCAACCTGTGGGTCGCGACCCCTTTGGCGGTCGAACGACCCTTTCACAGGGGTCACCTAAGACCATCCTGCATATCAGATATTTACGTTACAATTCCTAACAGTAGCAACATTACAATTATGAAGTAGCAACGAAAATAATGTTATGGTTGGGTCACAACATGAGGAACTGTATTTAAAGGGCCAGAAGGTTGAGAATCACTGGCCTAGAGGAAGAAAGGCAGGCTGAGCTATAGACTGGTGACAGGAGAGACCCAAATTGGACAAAACAGGAGGCAGATGGGAGAAGACGACTAAATTGAAAAGGAAGGAAAATGGAAACCCAGCCCTGAGTTCTGAGGACCATCTGATCTTGCTGGCTCTCGGGAAAACAATAATAGTAATCATTAATGACTGTCATTTGCCACCCTCGTACTAAGTGCCATGCATTATTCCCAACATACAAAGGAGGAAAATGATGCCTTCACAGGTCCAGCAACTTGCCCAAGATCACACAGTAAAAGGAGGTAGTAAAGCCTTGATTCAAACGATTTGTGTAAAGCGAAATTGTACTGGGAACCAGCTGTAGCAGGTGGTGAAGGTGAGTAACATGATGAGGCCAGTGATTGAGGGGAGAATCTGTGCCCACTTCGGGGGTAGCTTGTGTGTGTATATGTGTGCATACTAGGGTTGTGGAAGGGAGAAAAAAATCCATTTCTGGCCTTCAAATTGCTTGCTATTCCAGGGGTGAGGTAAGAAAGCTACAGAAAACCTTTGCAGAATTGTGCCTTCTGGTTCAGAAGCCCTTTGTGGGATGTGTGGTAGGGTCAGGCTCTGCCTGCTATGGGGGAACCTCTGGGTAAAACATCTTCCGCTGGCCCTTGGAACCCATGAAGGATTTGACCAGGTGAAAAGGAAGCCAGGAGATTTCAGAAGGCCCAGGTGAGAACCCAGCTGCCAGAATTGGGAGAAGCAACACCTGATCCAGAAAGAGAAGCGATAGAAGAGTCTTCTAAGGGTACACTCTTTGAGCCACTCACCCAATCTCCCCAGACTTTCTGTCCCAAGCCCAAACCCAGCCTCTCCATGGTTTGCCTGCTGCTCCCTTCCAGGCACCCTGACCAACAAATATGGGGACCCACAGATTTTGCTCACCTCTATTCTATACTGAGCCAGTTCTGTTCTGCCATCTCCACAGGCCCACATCCTGCCCTCCCCCACCTTCTCTATAGAGCAGTGGTTCTCTATATCTTCTCCAGCCCCCGGCTCCTGCTCCACTGGAGTCCACACTCCCTTCCCTCCCAGACAAAACACAGTCCAGACAAAATAACGAGGGTGTTTCCATCTGTGGCCTAATGAATAGGGACTCCTCGGCTGCACTTTATTTTATTTTTTTTAAATATCTTTCTTTATTGATTTCAGAGAGGAAGGGAGAAGGAGAGAGATAGAATCATCAATGATGAGAGAGAATCATTGATTGGCTGCCTCCTGCACACCCCACACTGAGGATGGAGCCTGCAACTCAGACATGTGCCCTTGGCCAGAATCAAACCTGGGACCCTTCAGTCCGCAGGCCGACGCTCTATCCACTGAGCCAAACCATCTAGGGCAACTCATTTTTTAATTTACACTGCTAGATGCAAATTTTTGCATTTAGCACCTGCACTCTGTAAATGGTTGTTGGTATATTTGGCCCCCCCCCCCCCCCCCGCCACTGAGAACACTCAGAATTTTTGCTTTGTTTATGATACTTTCTCTCTTCAGCAGGTTATTTCTTTATTTGACTAGAACAGTGGTTCCCAACCTTCTGGCCCTTTAAAACAGTTCCTCATGTTGTGACCCAACCATAAAATTATTTTCGTTGCTACTTCATAACTGTAATTTTGCTACTGTTGTGAATCGTCATGTAAATATCTGGTATGCAGGATGGTCTTAGGCGACCCCTGTGAAAGGGTCGTTCGACCGCCAAAGGGGTTGCGACCCACAGGTTGAGAACCCCTGGACTAGAAGGGCCTTATGAGCAAGATTAATATCACTTTATCTTTTGTTGTTAATCCTCATCTGAGGATATTTTTTCCATAGATATTTTTAGAGAGAATGGAAGGGGGGAGTGGGAGATAAAGAGGAGAGAAAGAGAGATTGGTTGCCTCCTGCGGCATCCCGACTGGGCCAGGGATCAAACCTGCAACCCAGGTATGAGCCCTTGACTGGGAATCAAATTCGAAACCCTGCAGTGCACAGGCTGATGCTCTAACCACTGAACAACGCAGGCCAGGGCAATATCACTTCATCTTTGCTGTAATCCATCTGTGTGCCTGGCAGATTCCTTGTTAAGTACCCAATGAGTATTTGCTAAATGAGTAAATTCAAGGATGAATGAACGGTCTCACTGAGTGAATGGTTTATCCAACTACTCTCCCCACCCTCAAGAACTTTGGTCCCTGGTAACCTATCCACATTCTGCCACTGGGAGTACTAATGCCCTTTCATCTCCCCGACTCGTTTTTCTAGGACCCCAATTTACTCCAAACACAATATGAGGGGTCTAAATGTCCAAAATTCACTCTTCCTCTTCTCACCCCACACCTACGGATTTCCTCCCGGATTCTCTTTTGCCTACATGAAGCCCACCCCTTTGTGATTAATCAAAACAACACCCCGACTGAGACCATCTGTTTCCCCCATCCATGTGTCCTCCACCCAGGCCACCTCCAGGCTGGTTACTCAAAACAGGTACACTGCCGCCGCCATCACTACAGAATGATTATGTTCATGATCATCTCTTTGCAAGTTCAAAGCACTGGCACGACCATTATTTCTCTCTCCTCACTTGTTCCCTGGGAGATGGCTACAGTCAAGATGGTTATCCCCGCTTTATGGGTGATGAAACGAAGGGCCAGGGCCTTGCCAAAGGTCACCCAGTGAATTGGTGGCAGACCTGGAGCTAACCAGCCGAGGAGTCCCTATTCATTAGGCCACAGATGGAAACACCCTCGTTATTTTGTCTGGACTGTGTTTTGTCTGGGAGGGAAGGGAGTGTGGACTCCAGTGGAGCAGGAGCCGGGGGCTGGAGAAGATAAAAGAAAGTTTGTGACCCTGTAAAGTATTCTCTCTGCAGTGGTGCAGCAGTTGGCACTGGTTGATTCCCGAAGAGTTTTTTAAAAACGTTACCACATGTCCTAGATTAGAGAAGGGGGGAAAAGGTGGATCTGCAGGTGATAGACACACAGGTAGGCAGATGTTCGCCATCTTCTCTTGATGACAACACAAAACCAAATGGTATTGTAGATTAACAAGAGAAACTGAAACTACAACTTACATGGGTCTTCCCAGCTGTTTGGACTCTGGAATAAACTGCTGCCAAGTAGGCAGACAATCTTCCCCGGTAAGACCTGTCCCTGGGGCCGGGTGCGGGAAGGGCTCTCCTGGAGGGACGGGGCTTTGAGGGCTGTTTGGGGGCCCTCCACAGCTGCCAAAGTGCGACCATCCCCAAGCCCATAGAGGCTCTGAAAGTCATGGCAAGCAAGATCTGGTTTCTAACCCAATGCCAGAGAAATAATAGTAATTTTTAAATCTCCATGGGAATCCAAGAGGCCATTTTCTAAAGACATGGCCGCAGGGCTGTACTGGAGAAGAGAAGGCAGTGATGGTCTTTTCCCTTCCCACCAAAGCCCTAGCCTTCTCCCCTGGCTGCCGATTTACTCCAAGCACAATATGAGGAAGCCAGGATAATTACTGAGCTTCCATCCTAAAGTTCAGGGCTTGTCCCCTCCACCCCACCCTACCAGCTCTGGCCTTTTCTCAGCTGTTATCCAACACCAGCCTCCATTATTCCTTGACCCCTTGGCTGAGGCCTCAGCAGCTTCCTTGTACCCCTGCCAGGAGGCTACGGGGTGCCTAGATGGGCAGAGGGGCAGGACACCCCAGAGAGGTAGGTGCTGTTGTTACACCACCCTGTAAACGCATGAAATGTCACAGAATTGTACACCTTAACGTGGCTAATCATATGTTCTGTGAATTTCACCTCAACTAAAAACAACTGAGCTGCCCTGAGATGAGGGAGAGAAGCTGGGCCTCTCAAGGCTGCCAGGGTTGACTCCTGCAGGGAGTGGCAATGAGTGACAATGGGAAGGGCCTCCCCGTCTCCCTCCAGGACCAGATGGGAACTGGGCTGGGCAGAAAAGCCCAACTGGGGCAGCGCTGGGGTCTGGGCAGAAGAGAGTTATTCAGTGAGAGCGGGGAGGCTGCAGCCGCCGCTCATTTGCATCATAAGTGATTGGTTTTCCCTGCTCGTCCCTCATTAGGACACAATGGACAGTTGTTTGCTGGCGCAGCAGATCCATTTACTGGGGGACGAAGAGACAGCGCAAGAGTGATGGGCCGTAGCGGGGAGGTGGCAAGCCCACCTTCCCTCCCCTGTGCTCCCCAGGCCACTGGGACTCTCACACAATGAGAAGGGACCTCAGAGAGCAAACCAACCCCATCCTTTTACAGAGGAGGAGACCAAGAGCTAAAAGGGGGTGAGACTTGCTAAGGTCCAACGGCGAGTTCCTGGCTCACCTGGGCCTTCTTGAGTCTACAGTCTAGATTCTAGACTCATTCCAGGCTGCATTCCACTTGGCTGCAATACCTCCCCCATGTCCAGCTGGCTCGGGGTTCTTTCTCTCTGTGGTTTCTTTCCTTCCACTCCAGGCCTTGGTTTCTACCAGTTTTCTCTCCTGTGGCCATCGAATCGCTTCTTTCTCTGTGCCTGCCCCTCTAGCATTTCCTCCGTTTCCAGGAAGCCAGGGTAACTACTGACCTCCTAACGAACCTCTGCCCTAACCAGGGTGGGTCTGGCAGGAGGGGCAGCCATTTTGAAACGGTGTTGGTGTGTTTGGGGGGATAGGTGGGGAGAGGACAAGTATGTGTTGTGACCCACTATAAACCAGGCACTAGGTCAGACATGTGACACTCTCATTTCGTCCTTCCCATCGTGCAAGGTAGGTAGGTATTCTCAGAGACAAGGACAGTGAGAGGCTCCGAGAGGTTGGGTAACTTGCACTAGAGCACCCTGTTTGTTGGCAAGTGGTAACTGTCTGACTCCAAAACCTCTGTTTTCCACCTCACACCCTGGCACCAGAGAGGAAGCAGGGTAAGAGGGCTGCAGGTGCCAGGCTCAGGGGAGGCACAACCTCTCTGAAGGAGGCCACTGCTTTGTTGCTTGCCCCCTAAGTAGTGCCTTTGTCCCCCCACCCCCCCCCGACCCCCACCCTCTTTACCCTCTGGTCCCCACCTTCCTCTGGGCCCCTTCTGCAGAGTGGGGAAATCTCACAAATGCAAGCTGATGCCCCTGGGGGGCCGGGGAGATGGTAATCAAGTGGGAGAAACCTGACAAATGCAGACCTCGAGGTCTCCCTCCTGCTGACACCCGCTCCCAGTCCCCTGTCTGCCCCTCCCCTCTGTGGGTCAAGCTTGCCAGCATCTGCGTCTGCCTCATTGTGCTCTGGGGGAAAGGGAGAGCCGGGGTGAGTGGGTGTCTATGTACATGAACATCAGGCCTCCGGGTTCATTCTGACACTGAATGAAAAACTCACCAATTATTCGTCCAACCTCATTAATATGCAGACAGACATCTGTTATTTAGGAGTCAACAGCAGAGGCATTTTCTTGGGGGGAGGAGCACTTATGTTCATGTCCCTCTTGTCTCTCTGGCTCCTGGGAGGTAGCTGCTTGGGAATCACCCCACCGCCTGGACCTAGAGCCTCCCACTCTCGGACCCCCACCCCCAACCTTCAGGAGAAGGAGTAGGGGATTGACTAGAGAGATGGAGAGAGATCTGGGAACCCAGCAGGGGGAAGGTGGGAGGGGGTTGCAGTGTGTGGAAGAAAATCCTTTGTTAGGAGAGAGGCAGGGGGGATGCCACAGAAGAGATGAACCCCTTTCCTGGGGAAGAGTGTGGAGTCGGTGGAGAGAGCTGTGCCAGGATTGGTGGTGTCCACTGGCAACCTCGGCCATGACCTCTTCCTCCTACCTCCCTCAGCCTTCAGGACCAATCTGAGTGTATCTGGGGTCGGGGTCACCATGGGAACCTGGAGTCCTCACCCAGACACTTCAGGATAGGTAATGGGGAGAGTTTAGAAAAATGAGGACCAAAAGACCTCAGCCTTCAGAGTCACTATAGGGTCTCGCTAGTCCAGCGGTTCTCAACCTGTGGGTCGCACCCCTTTGGGGGGTCGAACGACCCTTTCACAGGGGTTGCCTAAGACCATCAGAAAACACATATATAAGTACATATTGTTTTTGTGATTAATCACTATGCTTTAATTATGTTCAATCTGTAACAATGAAATTGGGGGTCACCACAACATGAGGAACCGTATTAAAGGGTCGCGGCATTAGGAAGGTTGGGAACCGCTGCTCTAGTCCTTGGGATACGTGTGAGAGCAAGACACAGCCACCTCCCCTTCCTCCAGCCTTTGAACCCCTAGCACAGGAGGCCCCTCTAAGAAGCCATTCTCGATTCCCTCAGGCCCAGCTCAGAAACACTGGGTGACTACATTGTAAAGAATAAAGGTCGAGCCCTAACCGGTTTGGCTCAGTGGATAGAGCATCGGCCTACGGACTGAAGGGTGCCGGGTTCTATTCTGGTCAAGGACATGTACCTTGGTTGCAGGCTCCTCCCCAGCCTGGGCCCTGGCCGGGCCTTGTGCAGACAGCAACCAATCGATGTATTTCTCTCACATCGATCTTTTTCTCTGTCTCTCCCTCTCTCTTCCACTCTCTGCAAAAATCAATGGAAAAATATCTTCGGGTGAGGATTAACAAAAATAAAAATAAATAAAGGAGAAGAATAAAGGTTGACATAGCTCAGCCTTCTTTAAAGGGTCAAACAGCTTTTCTACATCCTTTCTCTGAATTTCCTCAACAACACGGGGCAGATGTGGTGACCAGCTCCCCTTTTCCAGGTGTGAAAACTGAGGTTCAGACAGTGCAGGGCCTTACCAAAGCCTCCCTAGGGAGGAAGGGGAAGAGCTGGGACCCAGGCCCTTGAACCTCTGCCTCCAATCTTAAGCTCTTTACATGACTGTCCCTGCTGGGAAGGCTGCATCACAAGGAGATGGCTGTCTGTCAGGTGAAGCATTTCAGGGACCGTTAGACCAAGCCCCTGCCTCTGCCCCTCCCCTTCCTTTCCCCTCCTCCCCCCTGGGCAGGCTGATTGCTGAGGTTAAGAAACACTGGAAGCATCACAGTGATTAGTTGTTTATTTCATTAAATGATTAACGAGGCTACATTGTTTCCCAAAGGGGTGTCTAATTTGTGGGGGAAACAGCTGCAGAGATGGAAGCTGAGTCTGACTCCTGCAACTGGGATGGGGGTGGGGGTGGGGGTTAGGTTCCCTCCCTCCAGCCTGCAGGGGCCTTTTCGGATCAACAACAGCCCCCTTCCCTCCCCCTCCCCGACCTATTGGGCTCCTTAGTCCAGAGGTGCGGCCCCTCCCCGGAAATAAAACCTCTGCCAACCAGACCTGCAGAGGGGACCAAAATCTGTTGCCAGTGGCATTGGAAATGTATTAAACTTTGGGGGCTCCTCCAGCTGATTTATTTTCCTAATTATGTTTGCTTTAGGCGGATATTGAAATGCGTGTGCACTCCCCAAGCGCCAGCGTGGCAGGAGCGGGAGGTTGGGAGAAGAGAGGGACGCAAACCCTGCACTTTGGCAGCCACAGGCTTGAGCCTGCTCGGTACCAAAGTCCAAAGTGAAAAGGGAAGCCGCGAGGCCCCAAATCCTAAATTGATGGTATGGCGGTTCCCTGTAGGGGAAGAGTCAGTCCTCTGGGACCAGGCTGAGATGGGCCTTTCCCAGAACCCTTCACCCAGGTCTCAGGGTCCTTGAGGAGCGTCTCAGAGTCAGCCTCTAACCAGGTCACGGTTTCAGTGGGTGGGGTATCCTATGCCCTTAAGCTGTCCCAGAATCCTGAAGGAGATTGGCCGAGATGGGCCAGGACAGGGTCCTTAGGAGAGGGAGGGAAAGGGTGTCTGATGAGCCAGGAGTAGGTGGGGATTTCTTTTCCACTCAAGGCTGGGCCCTGGCATAGGGAAAGGAGAAGCTATTTTAAATGATACATCTCAGAGCCAAACCCCAGCCCCCATCACCGCATCCAGATGACCCATCTACCCCCAAACCCAAATCTGGTCACTCATTCTGTGCTTGAACAAGTCCCTAGTGCCTCCTCGCATCCTCAGAAGGAAGTCCTGGTTCCCTTGTGGGCCCTGCAGTGGCCTTAATGTACCTTCCCAGCCTGTCTTCTGCCCTTCCCGCCATGGCAGCCCCGAACGTGCCATGTTGTTCTCATCTCCATATGCCTGCACTTGCTCTACCCTCTGTCCAGAGCGCTTCTCCTACCCCTTTCCAGCCTGGAAAACTCCCTTTCCACCCTCAGGACCTGGGTCAGGGGACTGGCTCCCGAGGCTGTAAGGAGCTCCCACAGCCAAGGCACTGTCACACCTGGGGTCCCCCTTTTTCCTGATGGGCTGGTCCCCAGAGCAGAGGGGCTGGTCCCTTCGTCTCCCAAGCCCGTGTCTGGCACACAGTTGGTGCTCAGTACATATTTGCTGAATGAATGCGGGAGGGATGGGCTGTGCTTTGGGTGTGGGGGTTCCAGATGGGAGGGTAAGGTCTGTGTTCTCCCTGAGTGTGTCTGGAAGAACTGTCTGGGGCTGGGGGAGGGGAGGCCAGGGATGGTTCCTGGGGGAGAATGTCACCGAAAAGAGGCCATTGGGACCAGAGCCAGGGAGGGAATACAGGACAATGTGAAACCAGACGCCCGCGAAAACAGACCAGCACTGTCTTTCCTGACAACAAGTGCTGCAGCCAGCCCCTCCACCAGCTTTCCTTCAATGGGGGGTTGGGAGGGGGTGACCCTAAACTCAGCTGAGGCTCCCCCCAAAATCATCCAAAGCTCAGGATGGAAAGAGGGTGAGAACCCCTGCCCGCTCCGAGGAGACTCCAGAATCAAACCTCCGTCCCCATGGGAAACATCCCTCTGTCCAGGGTCAGCTTCTGCGATGCGGGGGCTTTGGGTGCTGTCCCTACCCCCACAACCCCTAGGGCACCAATGGATTCCAAGGTGGGGGTGTATGGAGATGGTGAGCAAAGGGCCTGGACCACTTCAGCTGGACCCCTCCCACTCGAGCAGGGGGCCCCAGCGGGGTTGAGTAATGAATTGCACATCAGTCCACTTTAAAACCCCCGAATGGCTTCAGGATTGTTTGGCTCATTAACTGAGATGGATATTCCCAAGATACCTCACTTCCCCGCCTCCGGCTCCTAAAAGGACACTGCCCATCCAGCCCATGACTTCCTCTGCCTCTTCCTGAAGCCTAACTTTCCCTCCTGCTACTGGAGATTGGTAGACTGGTATTTAGAGAGCCGCAAAACTAAAGCCACAGCCGCTTTCCATGGACGTGGGCTTTATTGGGGGACGGTTGGGGAAGCGAGGGAGGAGCTAGGACGGGCGGGTATAGGGGGGAAGGGCTTCTTAACTTGCTTTTTAATTTAGTGCATGTTGCCTGGAGGTTAGGGTGAGTGAGCACAGCTGTAGAAGTGAGAGGAGAGGAAAAGGGAAGTTTATGGAATGGACACTTTCCTTGGGGAAGGAAGCCAGGACCAGGATGGGGGGCCTGGGGGCAGGGAGGGAAGGCACTCTTCATATACTGAGACCCAACCAAGGTCACCGCTCGATGCCAGCTTCCCTAACCCCCCTGCCCCGTCCCCACTCCCAAGCCAGATGCCTGCTCTGCTAGCTCCCTCAGCTTCCTATGGAGAGGAGGGGGGTGAGAGTGTGGGGAATGATGGTACCCTCTGCCTCCAGGTCCCTTGCCCAGGAGAATTGCTCACTCAACCTGCCCTGAAGTTCCAGCCAGTCAGGGGGTCAGGAAGCCAGGGTGCAGGCAGGGGAACAACTGTGCCCTTCACCACCCCTCCTGACGCTCTGCCCCTCCCCGGCTCCTCACATGAGGTTGCAACTCTTGGCTCGATCCTTGTGTATCTCGCCTTCGTTCCCACTCCCGCGGTCGGGCCTTCCTGCCAGCTGAGTGGATCGCTGCAGTCCCCGGCGTGAGTCAGTCCGGCGCAGCTGCCGATGGCCACGGCCGAGGGAGGCCACTGTGGCCACGTGGAAGACATCCCTGACGCTGCGCTCAGAGGATCGGGAGGAGCACTCCACGTAGGACACGGCCCCCACCTGCTTGGCCAGCACAGTGCCCTGCAAGGATGGAGTGCATGAAGGAAGTTATGCATTTCAGCCAGGGGAAGGGAGGCAGGGGGCTGGGGGAGGGGAGGAGGTCAAGGGATCAGGCCGGAGGTTAGAGGCCAGGACAAGGGATGAACAAAATAGGGTGTTTTCCAGAGTCCCACCTGCTCATGTGTAACAGGGATCAGCCTCTGCTTGGACAGCTCCCTCAGTGTGGCCAGGTCGGTCCGCATGTCCAGTTTACAGCCAACCAGCACAACCTTGGCATTGGGGCAAAACTCCTGAGTCTCCCCTTGCCACTATTTGGGGAGAGAAAATAGAGTTGTGGATGGAGTAGAAGAAGGCACGTGGGAACCGTGCTCCACTCCAGGAGGCCCCCCCGCTTTATCACAGCATCAGAAACCGGCACCCCTCTGGACGCTCCTGTGTGAACAAGGAGGTGGGAATGGTGGGCTTGGGCTGAAAGCAGGGATGGGGTGTGGGAGAAGGGGAGGGAGGAGGGAGCTGAGGTGGGGCTGTAGGGTCTGTGCCCTGCATCTAACATGAAGCTTCTGCCAGCCTGGAGCCTCCCCATTCTGACCCCCTATCCTAAGTCTGTGTCTGGGAACAGACCAATCCCGCCCTCACCGCCCCTCCCCCACCTGGGAACTAGGGCTGCCTTAGCTGACTTCTGGCCTTTCACCATAGGCTTTTCTCATGGAAATAGGGGCCTGGAGAGGAGACCACAGCGCTTTCCTGAGCTCTGAGAGCAGCATTCCCATCCAGTCCATCTGGGGTTCCCACGCCCAAGGAGACGGGGAGGGTGGCTACGGAATCTCTTGAGTACCTCTCCCTGCTCTCCCCCAGCACTTAGAGCTTCACACACTCTCCAGTTGATGGCTCATGTCTCAGAACCGTGGTTTCTGGTCCCCCTCAGTTTAACTTCCCACTTCCCCAGGCTCCCACCTTCTTGAGGACACTGTCCAGTGTTTCTGGCCGGCTGATGTCGAAGCAGATGAGCACAGCGTCCGAATCAGGATAGGCGAGGGGCCGGACATTGTCATAGTAAGAGGAACCTGAGCGAAGACAGAGGGGAGAGGGCAGACAAGGGTCCTGAGTGGGTGGAAGGCCTGGAAGGGAATGGGAGACCTGGTGCTAGGATCGGGGACAGGAAAGAACAGTTATTAATAGCCATCCAGGAGCCTAGGTTTCTCCGAGGCGGGGGGTGGGGTGGGGGGAGTGGGAGGGAGACAGGCAGAGGGGAGGTTAGATGGCAGAAAACAGCTCTCCACTTCCCCAGGGGTTTCTCTAAAAGTAAGTAAGCATCCTTAATCTTTTCAGAGTCTGAGACGCTCACGAAATCTCTCCACATTCTCACAAAATTTCGCGTGTGCTTTCTGGGCTCTGACAGACATCTTCTAATGACCTCCAGGGGACCAGAGTAAAAATAAAACCCTCCTCCTTTTTGGAGAAGGGAGAGAGCTCTCCCATTCTCTTGGGACTTGATCTCAGACTTCCATAGCTCGGTCTAGAGAAGTCGTTCCCATACCCAGAGAAATTCTAAATGTCTTTCCTAAGTCCAGTACAATCTCCTAAAAAAACATGTCCCCAAATAACAAACATTGCTTCTCAACTTTCCCAGAGAGGCAGAAGCATCGGAGGGGATTGGATACTGGCCTTTTCTCCTTCAGGGCATGGTTTGTATGTATGTCTGCAAGCTCTGCCTCAGTTTCTCTGGCTTTAAGCAGAAGGTTGATTTTTCCGTCCTCCTAGAATTAGGTGGATGGGCTGAGCTGAAGCCTAAAGGTCTAGCTGAGGGAGGGGTCCGGATGGGGGCCTTGGACGTCAGGGTGACCCCAGGGAGTTGGCTACCTGAAGTGTCCCACATGTTGAGCTCAATGCGGCGCTTGTCTATCTCAAAGCTGGCGGTGTAGTTCTCAAACACGGTGGGGACATAACTCTGCAGACATGGATGGGTCAAGATGTGATCCTCCAGTCCTCACTCCAGACAAATGCCCTCCTTACTCCCACACCCTGTCCAGCCCAGCCCCTGGACACAAGTTGGTTAGGTGTGGGGCAAAGGGGAGGTCCTGAGAGCGACTGCCTCAGGGAATCTCTGCTAGGCGACCCCCCCAGCCCTTGCAGCCCCCAGTTCGTCCCCTCTCCGACGCCCAGGACCCCTGCCATCCCCTAGCACCCCTCCCGAGATCCTTTGCTTCCCCCAAACCCCAATCATCTCACCCTGATCCCCAGTTCCTCCC
>NW_006298269.1:581205-582261 GCF_000327345.1 Myotis davidii | reverse complement strand
ACACGCACGAGGCTCGGGCCTTTTGCGTGCCCACGCGTGCACGCCGGTGTGCTACTGCGGACACGCGCGGGGGCAACCATCCCCTTCCTGAACGGGAGGCGCGAGATGGTGGGGAAGAAAGGAGACTTTAGGGTTCGGTTTGCCTCCTATATGCAGAGAGCCTTGGGGTTAGGAGGGTATGGACTCCATCACCCCCACCAGGAAAATGGTGACGTCATGGCTTTCTGTCCCCATGGCAACGGGAGGCCTAGTCTGGGGCTATGGTGACTTAACGGCGGGCCTGGACTAGGTGAGAAGCAAGAATGAGTTTCTTCAGCCAAGCGCAGGGTGAAAAGTTTTGGGGGAGCTGCGTCCTCTGGTGGATACTTCGGGGAGACAGAGATGGGGAGCGAAGAAGAGGCAGATCAAATTGCCCGGAGTGACAGCCCTGCTGGAGCAGAGACAAACTCCAAAGTCATTTCAGGCTTGACCCGGAATCTAACAATAATCGAGCTTCTGTTTGGCCTTTGTATGACATCTTTTACTTTTGAAAAGCGCTCTTCACATCGAGGATACTCTATTTAATTTTATCCTTACCCCGTATCAAGCAGTATCTTACCGTTTTACAGAAGGGAAAATTGAAGCACAGAGCTTTAATAAACAAAATCAAGTGGAAAGTTTTTAAGACTCTGTCTCCCTCCTCCACGTTTGCCATTGATAGGCCACTCGGAATGGGTCACATAAGGGTAGAGTCCGAGTCTGAAGAACGACTTGGTTGGGTTCCGGTCTACAGGTGGCTAGCTCTCCGACTTTGAAGTCAGCTCAGATTTTGAGATCGTCCTTCAGACTGCCCCTTAACAAATATTTTAACTTGCGTAAGGTTTATGATGAATACACAAATTAAATCGCGATCTGCGTGACCCCAAGAACGGCCCTCGCTCCGTCTGTCCGCAGAGGTGCCAGTCTCCAGTTTTCTCGCGCCCGCAGCACCCGCACTGTGGCCTTGGCCCTTTAAGTGGGCGCGCGAGGCCCCGCCCCTGGGCCGGCGCCCCGCCCCTTCTTCTCCGGCTCCCCAGC
>NW_006298269.1:579728-580822 GCF_000327345.1 Myotis davidii | reverse complement strand
CTCTACGACCGGACGCCGCCGCTGCCCTTCACTCCGGGCATGGAGGGCGCAGGAGTCGTGGTCGCAGTGGGCGAGGGAGTCACCGACCGCAAGGTAAGCGGACCAGCCCAGGGCAGGGCTGTGCAGGTAGCTGGGCAGGAGTGGGAGGGCTCCGGGGGTGTGGCCGGGCGGGGGAAACTGGCAGGGATCTGGGCAGACGGGCATGGAAGACGTAGGATAGGAAAGGGGACTGGGTTCGGAAGCGCCTGGAAAACTGGCTTTATATCTGGGGGTGGGGTGAGACAGAGTTATCCCCCCTTCCCAACCCTTTTTAATTGTGGCCGCCGCCCATTAGCAGCGGTGGTGGTGGTGGGTGTGTGGGGGGAAAACAATAAGGCGCCCGTGCGCATGCGCGTAATGACCTTCTCTTTCTCTCTACCCCCCCCCCCCATCCCTGCAATCCCCGGGAAAACCACACCTGTACCCCTGCCCAACAAACACTCCCCGGGTGATTGTGGTCTGTGACCCCAATCCGTGCCTCGTTCCTCCAGGGAGCCTGAGGAGCTGTGCAGTCAGGGTTGGGCGGTGGGGGTGTGAGGCGGCCCCGCCCAGAACAGGGCCAGAGACGAGGCACGCCCATCATTTGGAAGAGAGGGAGCCTGCCACCACCCCTCCACCGGCCCCACGATGCCAATCTGATTTTGGTGGGGGCCAGGGAGCGGGGAGATCAGGGTACGGAGTTCGAGGCTGGGCCTCTGGATCCTTGTTTTGGACTCTGTCTCCGGAGACTGCAATATCTCCTCCTCCTCCGGTGACTCAGACATCGGGTCACGACCCCCGTGGCGGCCCTGGGCAACGTGCCAGCGGGCAGAGCCTGCCTCAGCCCTCCTTGTGGAGGACCCTCAGAACCCCTGGCAGAGCTTATTTGGACTGGGGTTGGGGGGTGTGGCACCCGGAGCAGGTTGGCCCAGCTCTGCCGGTCTGATTCTCCTTTTTGTTTATCATTAATCTTGGCCACAACCCTGGACACCGGAGAGTTCCAAATGATCAACTTTTTGAGAGACTTGGAGTGAGCCTGTGCGTGTCATTTGTTTAGGGGTTTCTTCAAATCAGGC
>NW_006298269.1:566168-579698 GCF_000327345.1 Myotis davidii | reverse complement strand
CCCCCCCCCCGCCCCTCCCAAGAGAAGCCCCTCACATGCATGCAGCCTTTCTCTTGCTGGACCTGCCGGTCCTAAATCCCAGAGCTGGAACTCTTGGATTTATTTGTACATGCAAACATATCCTCTTTAAAGGGCTTCTTCCTGGATTCAGCTCTGGCCCCACCCTTTCCACTGACTTCTAAATAATCCTACTCTTGAGAGGGTGCTAAGAGGAAATTTTTAAAAAATATATTTGATTCTTTTACAGAGAGGAAAGGAGAGTTAGAAACATCGATGAGAGAAACAACGATCAGCTGCCTCCTGCACACCCTCCACTGGGGATGTGCCCGCAACCAGGGTACATGCCCTTGACTGGAATCGAACCTGGGACCTTTCGGGCCGCAGGCCGACACTCTACCCACTGATCCAAAACAGTCAGGGCAGGAAATTTTTTTTAATGGTGGGAGTTGTAGTTCATGCTGCTGAAGGCCAACCACCTAACCTCCCTCCCCACACTTTCCACTTGGTAAATACAGGATATCCTGTCCAGGGCAAGAATTTGATTGTAAGAGGCTGGATTCTGTGGGAGGGCCGCCTCCCTGCCTCCTGATAGCAGGGCTGACTCTGCTCTGTGATGGGCTGAGTGGTGGGCATTAGTCTGGGTAAGTGGTCAGCCTTGTTCTGGGCCAGACCTGGGCCTGGTCACCAACCAGACTGACCAATGCACCTTTCCCAGTCCTCCAGGGTGACTGCCGAGTCTGCACATCCTGAGTCTTGAGGTGGAATGCTTTCATTCCCCACACCCCATCTCAGATCAGTGCCTGAAGGGAAAGATCCTAGCCTGCCCTCAATCTTCCTCATCAATGGCATGTGGGGCCTTGAGGACATGAAAAATGGTGTGTGGGAGAGCTCCATCCCCCTTCCGCATGGATCCCAAACCTCGTTAATATACAGAATTCCCATCATTCCTGACAGGGGCCAAGACAGGCCCAGATTGTCCAGCTCTTCAAAGAGTGAGGAGGGGCCTTCCTTTCTCCTGAGATTGCTCCCTTCCCCTGCCCTAAGCTGGAAGGAGGCTCTCCTACAGGTGGCTAAGAGTTAGGAAAATGCCTTTTCCTGGTGGGCGGGATTGTGTGGCTCTTCTTGTCCATCACCTCTCCCCTCAACACACATATCTCTGGGTGAAAGTGTTTCCTGGGCCCCCAGGGCTGGCTCAGACACATCTCCTGAGGGAACCACACCCAGCTCTAACTGGTCAAAGATCTTAACCTGTACTGTGGTCTGGACCTTATCACGTACTCCCTCTTCCTTCAGTTACTGGGATTGGTCACCTTCCCTCCTACTTACTGTTATTGTCATTATTGTTGTTATTATTATTTAATACCACTAAGTGTCTACTATGTGGCCAACATTTGGTGGCTAAAAAAAGACTAAATGATTTTTTTTGTCACTTAATCCTCACAACTCCCTAATTTACGGATAGGAAAACAGGGGCTCAAAAAAGTTAATTTTCTGTTAGTCAATGTCACATCGTCAATGAACAGTGGAGCCTGTTTTTTTTTTTAATAGAACAGTTGGATCTTTTCAATACTTTATGCTGTCCCAACTGTAAGCTTCGTGGATCAGGGACCTTACACAATAGTGAAGTCTAATATCTGTAAAATGGAGATAAGGATAACATCTACCTTAAAGTGCTGGGGTAAGGATTAGTTAAGTGTTTATATATAAAGCACTTACAATATAGCCTGGACCTTGGGAAGCACTCAGTAAAGATAAGTTGTTATTGTATGTGATGAAATTATTACTACCATTATTACCACTGCTCCTTCATTACCAGGAAGAGGGCCTTGTACATTAACAGGTCATAAATTGCCAATGAGTGAATGAATGACTTAATCATGCTCTTCTTTCATTCTTCAAGGTAGGCGATCGGGTGATGGTGTTGATACGCTCGGGCATGTGGCAGGAGGAGGTGACTGTGCTCTCAGCCCAGACCTTTCTGATGCCTGAGTCCATGACCTTTGAGGAAGCTGCTGCCTTGCTGGTTAATTACATCACGGCATACATGATCCTCTTTGACTTTGGCAACCTACGGCCTGGCCAAAGCGTCTTGGTACACATGGCTGCAGGTAACAGGCCCCTTTCTTTTATCCCCCCTCCTTACCCAGATTTCTTCCTGAGGCCCCTTCTCAGTAGCATGTCTGGACTGTTGCCATGGTAACACCAGGCTGCCTTGGCCTATGGCGCCCAAGGCCTCTGCAGTATTGTTGCCGTGGCAACATTCAGGCACCAGATCCAGCCTGGTGTGCTATCCATAGCAACATGCTGTGGCCCAGCACCCCTTCCTTGCCGGCTACCCTTCCCCCAATTTTCAGTCATAGAAATTGGACATGAGATGCATGCAGAAAGCCTCCAAATGAGCCCAGACAAAAATGAAGATGATGGGGTTGGTCCTTGAGCGGCAAGAAAGGAGACTGGTGGCTGGGTGACTGTCTATCCCCTACTTATGAAAGTGTCTTGCTGCAGGGGGTGTGGGTATAGCCGCCTTGCAGCTGTGCCGAACAGTGGAGAATGTGACAGTGTTCGGAACGGCCTCAGCCAGCAAGCATGAGATGCTGAAGGAGAACGGGATCACATATCCCATTGACTACCACACGACTGACTATGTGGAAGAGGTCAAGAAGATCTCCCCCAAAGGTGGGGTCAGGGTATGGGATGGCCTGGGACAGAGGGGAGGTCTCCAAATCTGTGGATTCTAATGCTGCTCCTGGTTCCCCTTATTCTGTGACAGGCGTGAACATCGTTATGGACCCTCTGGGTGGGTCAGATACCGCTAAGGGCTACAACCTCCTCAAACCCATGGGCAAATTGATCACCTATGGTAAGTCAGGGGGCCAGAATGGAGAGGGATATAGGGTCCCAGAGCTTTTGAGGAAGAAGGGGCAGGGACCTAGAGAGAGTGCCAGGGCTAGGATGGCCCTGAGATGTTGCACTCAGATTGCTGCCTCCTGGGTGCAGCTATTGTCATTTTCTTTCACAACCTTCCATGTGAGTCACAGGAAATTGTATTCTTTCTGTGCTGCTGTTTGGGGATTTTTCTTTTTATAAAAAAATATATTTGTATTGATTTCAGAGAGGAAAAGAGAAGGAGAAAGATAGAAAGATCAATGATGAGAGAGAACCATTGATTGGCTGCCTCCTGCATGCCCCACACTGGGGATTGAGCCCACAACCTGGGCATGTACCCTTTACTGGTATCGAACCCAGGACCCTTCAGTCCGCAGGCCGGCGCTCTATCCACCAAGCCAAACCAGCTAAGGCTGGGAATTATTCTTGATGCACAATCACCCAGTCTGCCTTCCTCTGTTCTACCCTCCTGGCTTCTTAGACAACTGCATTTCCATTTAAGAAACCATTTCATACACCTGAAACCAATACAAAATAGTATTGAACGTAAACTCACTGAAAAACAAAATTAAAAAACCATTTTGCATAAAAACAAACAAAGATTAGAACCATTTTTTAGTTAGATGGAGTCTTTTTGGGCCTGGTAGCCTGCAGGTAGTGGATTATCCTGTCACTTCCTGGCACTAGTGTGGATAATTGTAAGGAGCCCACAGGGGGCACACGAACATGGATCTGTGCCTGGAGCCTGGATTCATAGGCTATGTGTCCTTGTCTCTCAGGAATGGCCAACCTGGTGTCAGGCCCCAAGCGGAACCTGATGACCATGGCACGCATATGGTGGAATCAGTTCAGCGTGACAGCTCTGCAGCTGCTGCCGGCCAACCGGGCTGTGTGTGGCTACCACCTGGGCTACCTGGATAGTGAAATGGAGCTGGTCAGTGGTGTGGTGACCCGCCTCGTGGCTCTGTACAATCAGGGCCACATCAAACCTCACATTGACTCTGTGTGGCCCTTCGAGAAGGTCAGTGTGATGGCTCTGCAGGGAGGGCCTGGGCAGGACCCTGCAAGGCTGTGGTCCTAGGGGGAGGGTTTCTGGGGGGAGGAGAGCCTCCTCCTTTAGGCTGACTCTCTGGAGCACTGGGAGCAGCGTCTTGTCTTCCTTTTCAGGCGGCGGATGCCATGAGGCAGATGCAGGAGAAGAAGAATGTGGGCAAAGTCATCCTGGTGCCTGGGCCAGAGAAGGAGAACTAGGATGGGGGCTGGGAGACCCTCGGCAAGAGAGAAGCTGGGAAGCCAGGTTATGTTGGCCCCCAGATCCTCAAGTTTCATCCTCTATCATAATGCTCTGCCCTCTTTCCCCCAAAGGTCTCCGTGGTGATGACCTCTCCCCTGCCCTGTTTTTTCTCTTTAGCCAGGGCTGCCCCCTCCCTCCTTCCTGCCCTCTGAAGAGGTTGGGAAGTGACCACTTGGATGTCTGGGCCCCGCCAAGGGGACAGGGAGGGACAGAGGGAGACCGGCTGCTTCCTGCCCCCACCCTTTCCCTGGGCCTGCTGTGCTGCTTTTGTGCCAAGGCTAGCCAACCCCTTCCTGTTCTGTTCTACGTGCTTCTGCCTCTGCCTCATCTCCCCTCCTGCCCCTGCCCCAGCCCCACTACCTCCCCCAAAGAAATGAAATGTCAGCTCAGGATATGGGGCCAATCTGTGTGAGCCCAGCATGTCCCTGTTTCGCCCTAGTATCCCTTCAACCCAGGCCGACCAGCGCCCACCTCTGAACTTCTTTGCCTCATTGTATGGCCTCATCTTCTTGTCCCCCAACTTCTTAAGCACAATTGGGCTTCTTCCACCTCCAGGTTTCCTGCCATTCTTAACCAAGGTTGCCTCTTACAACAAGGGCAGGAATCACAACTGGTCCCGTAGGTTACAACTCTGTGGGAGGGATTCAGAGGCCCCCTTCCTTCACTGAGTTCTCTGGATTTGTTCTCAGTGCCTTAGCAATGGAAGACCTGTGCTTGTGTATACGGAGGGGTCCCTGTCTCACACCTCCTTCTCCACCCTTGTACTCCCCAGTGCCTTCCTTGTTTTGATGGAGCTGGGTTCTGTTTCCCAGTTCCACAACACCTCCAAAAATCTGTGAGTGTGCCAGTGTCGGGGCAGAGGCAGCCCCTCGCCTCCTAGGTCCTGTGCCATATCCTGCCTCTCTCTGGGGCTGTCATTTCTCTCTCAGTGGTTGAGAAGAAAGAGGTGGGGAGGTTTTCTCAGCCTTGCTGATAAGGATGGCATTTACCAGCCAGAGTCCTGGGAGTCAATGCCGTCTATTTCTTGTTCTGGGACCAAAGTAAAAATTAAAGCACATCCCTGTGCAGTTATGGGAGGCCCCCTGCCCCCTGCCTTCTCAGAGCAGGAGGTACCTTTCCAAACTCAGCCCCAAACTTTGTTTACATGGGTGGGGAGATGGAGTGAGGGAGTAAAATGGGGTGCGGGGGGGAGCGGGTTAGGAACTGGGCCCTGGGAACCAAAGTGGGGACTTCCTAGGGTTCAGGTGTAGCTCCCTCTGCTCTCTGAGCTGGAATTAAGAAGGGTTATTGACCCAGCCATTGCCAATGGGAGGTGGCGGGGAGGGGTTCAGCCTCTTCATTGTCTAAATGAGGCCTAAACGGTGTGAAGTGCGACTTCTGCTTTTGTGTACCCCACCCCATGACCGAAGCTGCCTTTGTGTTTGTGTCAATAAAAAGCTAAACCCTGGATCCTGGCTGTGGCCTCTGAGAGTGGAGGGGAAGGTCAATGGGGAAGGTCAGTGCTGGTAGCAGAAGGGAGTGTTTCTGCCCTCCCCCCAGCCCCCTTCCTTGCCCAAATCAAGTTTCCTTTCATGAAATGAAATGAGGAAGGAGATCACTCCAGGCAGGCACTTTTACTGTCTGGGACAGCGTTTCACAACTCAGAGTCCTGCCCTCCGTTGACTAGTGTGATCTTGATCATCCACATGCACCCAACCCCAGCCCAGTTTGAGAGCCTTGGCAGAAGGCTGGAGGGTGATGAGACGGTAGGCTCCTAGCTGGACTCGGTGGTGAAGACCGCCAGGCGTTGCTCTCCTGGGGGCACGACTGTCAGGGCCTCCACCTCCCCTCCCCCACGGGTGGGCTTCTGGAAATGGACCTGCAGGACATCCTGCAGCTCGGGGCCATCCAGCACATCGGGAATGTTGAGCACCTGCACTGCCTGTGGCACTGGCTGGAACCTGATCTGGAAAAGGAGTCCAGAGATGAGCAAAGGCTCATGGGAGTCAGGCTGGGGCAGAGGGTGGAGCAGGCAGTGCCCATGGGAGCATGAGACGGGCAGATAGGTTACTTGGCCAGCCCCCGTTCCCCACCTTCCTACTTACCTCTGCCTTCTGGATCTCTCCGCTCATGTAGGGAGAGACTTTCAGAGGGAACTGCCGCCCACCCAATGGCACGGTGAACTGGCCAATCCGGCACAGGTTCTGGGCCACTGCAGGGACAGGAAGGGGTAGGCCTTTAGCGTCAAGGAATTTCCTCCTCTGGGGCCTGATGCATCTGCCCTAATCTCCCTGAGAGAGCCTTACCTTCATCCTTGGCAAAGCCCAGCATGGCACCCCCATGCAGCATTTCCCGAGTCTCCACGTCTCCACCCCCGTTCTTGGTCTTGCCAAAGAAGAGCTCCAGCTTGTCCAGCAGCTCCTCCTCACTCAGCTTGAGCTTAGCAGGAAACCCGCTGACCAGCACTCTCTGGCTACTCATCTGGCTGGACACCTAGGGGCAGACAAGAAGGAGTGGTTCCAGGCACAGCCCCACTCCCCAGTGTCCAAGTGCATGCACCCCTGCAGGTCCCAGAACTCTGCCACTCTGTCACCTGGATGGTTGTCACCACGGGTAGCTCCACGGGCTGGACCTGCACCCGCAGCCGGCACTCTTCCAGCTCAATCTGATGCTCCTTTTGTCGTAGCACCTGCTTGGCCACTGGATGACCGTGAGGGGTTGGGGGTTGGGGGGAGGCAGGATCAGTACTGCGAAGCCTCCCAGCCTCCCTCCCAAGGCTTCCCAGTGAGCTCACCCTTGGGGTCATCAAAGATGACCAGAGCAGAGCCTCCAGGCATAGGGTAGCAGATCTGCAGGTCGGAAACCAAAGACTTGGGCGCTTCCACCCCCTCCTGAATGTGTCCTCGGAACACCAGGGGGACTTCAGGCACTGGGAATGGGACCTGGAGATGGGGGGGAGGGGGTGATGTAGCCTTCAAGGGTGGGGGAGCTCTCTCCTCCCTCCCAGGAGGAAAGTGTCCCCAGTTCCATGTGATTAATACTGAGTGCAAGGGATGAATCCGTTTCATGGAAGAAGAGCTGGGTAAATAAGTGGATGAAAGCAGGTCAAGCTTGTTCTGGCACTTAAAGTACTTTTTTGTTGTTGTTGTTAATCCTCACCCAAGGATATTATTTCCCATTGATTTTTAGAGAAAGTAGAAGCGGGAAGGGGAGAGAGAGAGGGAGAAACATTGATGTGAGAGAGACACATCAATTGGTTGCCTTCCCCATGCACCCCAACTGGGGCCAGGGACTGAACCTGCAACCCAGGTACGTGACCCTTTGGTGCACAGGCCGGCCAATGCTCTAACCACTGAGCAACTGACCACGGCTGTCCTGGCACTTTATATACAAGATTTTAGTTTGTCCTCACACAAGCTCATGAAGGAAGTAACTCTCCTTTACAGATGAGAAAACGGATCCAGAGAGTTCCAGTAACATCCTCTAGGTTACACAGCAAGGAAGTGGCAGAGCCAGGAGTGAAACTAAGAACTCCCCAGCTCTTTCTGCCAGGCCACACCCCTCTCCCAGCTTACCTTGTCTTGAGGGGAGTTCCTGAGCTCCCTTTTCAGCTGCTGCAGTTCCTGCAGCCTCATCTTTAGTCTGGCCTGCTCCTCCTGAAGGGATTGTAACAGGTCCCCCCTCCTGAAGAATGCCTAGTAGGACAGACAGAACAATCAGATATCTACCAGCCTTTCCAGGGGAAGGGGGTCCTACTCTGGACTCTCTCAGCTTAAGAATAGTCCAACCCCTTTCCCCGGCCCTGGGCGGGTCCTGGCCCCTCTACTCAGGACTTGGTGGCCTCAGCCACTCTCTGAAGGGAAAGCCTTTGCAGCAGCCATGGTTGGTTTATTATTGACACCTAGAGTTTAACAAACACTGATTGAGCTCCTGCTGTGAGGTGCTGGGTATTGACACAGGACAGTGCAAGACAAGAGCCACGCCTCAGGCCTGCACAAAACAGAACCGGAGTTTGTGAACAGTCATATGACTGATTGTGGAGAACAGCAAGAGTTTGGAGGAGGGATCATTGCAAACGGTTAACACAGCTAGGGAGGTCTCCAGGGGAAATGGGTGCGTAGAGTTGCAAAATGTCATAATACTATTAGCTAACACATATTAAGCACAAACATGTCAGGCATTGTTTTATTTTTTCAAGTTATAAGAGAAAGTTTCTTTAGAAAGTTACAGAGATAGTAGAAGTGAGCCAGGCAGGTTGCGTAAGCTCAGGAAACAAATTGCAGAGGCAGAAGAAGGGCCTTTGGAGCTTAGGAGGGAGAATGGCAAAGGTAACCAACTGCTCCTGGGGGGAGCGGGGGAGAGAAGAGGGGGGTAGGAAAGGCGCAAGTGTGCTCCGGAGAAGTAGAGCACCTGTCCTAAGCCATGTACCTTGACCAGAATCGAACCCGGGACCCTTCAGTCCGCAGGCCGATGCTCTATCCACTGAGCCAAACCGGTCTCGGCTATTTATTTTTTAATATACATATATATCTTTTATTGATTTCAGAGAGAAAGGGAGGAGGGGAGAGAGAGATACATCAATGATGAGAGGGAATCATCTGATCAGCTGCCTCCTGCATGCCCTCTACTGGGGATTGAGCCCACAACCAGGGCATGTGCCCTTGACTGGAATCCAACCTGGGACCCTTCAGTCCTCAGACTGCTGCTCTATCCACTGAGCAAAACCAGCTAGGGTTAAGCCATTTATATAAATTATATCACTCAGTTCTTCCAGCAACCCTCTTGTCCTTATTTTACAGATGAGGAAACCCAAAGCTCAGAGAGGTTAAGTGATTTGCCTGAAGTAATTCAGCCCTATCAGTGTGACTCCACACTGTTAATTTGTGCTCTATAGTGAAGAAATCAAGCACAGAGTTGGGGAGTAATGTACCCCACACCTTGCCAGTGTGTCCCTTGACTGCCACCCTTTCCATTGTTCCATTTTAGGCTGGTGCCATTTGGAGCAGGCTGAGAGAGAGAGAGAGAGAGAGAGAGAGCACTGACAACATGGGCAGGGGAATGACACCAGGGATATGAATAAATGCACCTTTGTTTGTGGGTTGGAACAGTTGTTAGCTGGCATAGTTCCCTCCGTGGTTGGGAAGCCTGGTAAATAAGGTCAGCCCAGAATCTAAGTGTGAGCTCACGTGGGGAGATGGGACTCTGTCCTGGTCACCTCTGTATCTCCAGTGCTCAGCGGAGTCCCTGGCACAAAACCAGCATTTGGCAAAGTGTGTTGAATGAATGAATGAAGTGAATGAATAATAGGACAAAAGCATATTACAGAGGGTATTGAAGACATTCAGTGAGTTCACTCTCATTTTAAGCAGAGAAAAACTAGGGCTTGATTAATGCTGGTTTATGAGTAGTGAGAAAGGTACCTCATCCTTTTTTTTCCCTTTCATTCTTTATATTTCTGTAAACAAGGGGTCACAAACTCGGTGCCTATAAGGGCCGGTTAGATGACATCAGTGAGTCAAGGGCGCCAGTCTAGTGTGATAAGGAGTGGTGGAGAGCCTGACAAACTGGAGAGGTCATATATCCCCGCTACAGTGACAACCTCTTCTTAGCTTTAACTGAGTTTTTTCACATGGGAGTGTGTTGTGGTTCCAGTATCCCCTATCTCTCCATTTTAAAGGGAAATCAGAAACCTGAATTTTTATTTGAAAAAGATGGCTCAATGTAAAAAATATATGAAAAATAAAATACATTGGTGGGTTGGAATCAGTCCGCAGTTCAATCTCTTTTTACTTCTGCTTTAAATATTGACATAATTATACATAATTGAAAATCTAGTAATTGGCAATGCTATTTTTTAAAATATATTTTTATTGATTTTTTACAGAGAGGAAGGGAGAGGGATAGAGAGTTAGAAACATCGATAAGAGAGAGAGAGACATGGATTAGCTGCCTCCTGCACACTCCCCACTGGGTATGTGCCCGCAACCAAGGTACATGCCCTTGCCCGGAATCAAACCTGGGGCCCTTCAGTCCGCAGGCCGACGCTCTATCCACTGAGCCAAACCGGTTAGGGCGGCAATACTATTTTAATAAATAGCTTAATAAAAATAAATATTTGCTTCATAAGTAGACTATTTTATTTTTTAAATATATTTTTATTGATTTTAGAGAGGAAGAGAGAGGAATAGATAGAAACATCAGTGATGAGAGAGAACCATTGATTGGCTGCCTCCTGCATACCCTACACTGGGGATTGAGCCTGCAAACCAGGCATGTGCCCTTGGCCAGAATCAAACCTGGGACCCTTCAGTCCAAAGGGCGATGCTCTATCTACTGAGCAAAACTGGCCAGGGCCCTAAGTAGACTATTTTAAAGAAAATTTCAAGCTGGGGAGTTTAGATGTGATATCAGCAAGGAAATGGGGAACTAGTGAAGATTTCCGAAAGGGGGGTAAGGGAATGGACATGGTGTGTAAGGAGACTCTGGGAGTGATGGCAGAATGAACGGGGGCAGGAGCGTGGAGTGAGGGCAACAAGCCCAGGTTCTGTGGCTCTAGTTCCCACCACGTGGCAGGAGCTGACCTGGACCTCGGGCAGCACAACCGAGGAGCACATGTGGATGAGCATGTCTCATGAAGAAAACCTCCCAGATGCAGTGGATGTTTGCATTAAAGAGACAGAGGGAGGTGAAGACGATGCCAGATTGCAGACCTGGTGCCCCAGAGTCTGGTATAATGCCATTGGCCCAGAGGGCCAGGAAAGAGAGCCAGACCTGCTAAATGCCAGACACAGTTGGATTCTCTTTTAAATATCACCAAATTCCCTCCTGTCTCCAACTCCCAACTGAAACTTGTCTCTTACAGGACTCTCTTAAGGACAACACAGGCCAATTATAATCACTTAACCTGAATTCAGCTATACTGGCGATCTACTTATACAACATGATAACATGGTCTCTAAATGCAAGCCATGCCCTGGCTGGTGTGGCTCAGTTGGTTGAGTATTGTCCTATGCACCAAAAGGTCCCTAGTTTGATTCCTGGGCAGGGCACATGCATGGGTTTCAGGTTGATCCTTGGTAGGGGATGTGCAGAAGGCAGCTGATCAATGTTTCTCTCTCCTTCTCCCTTCTTCTCTAAAATAAATAAAAACAGCCTGGCTGGCATGGGTCAGGGTTTGAACATTGAGGAGATCATGGTTCAGTTCCTGGTTGGGGTATATGCCTGGGTTGTGTGCTAAACCCCAGTATGGAGCATGCAGGAGGCAGCTGATTGATGATTCTCTCTCTCTCTCCCTTCCTCTTTGAAATCAATAAAAATAAAATGAAATTTAAAATATTTAAATAAATAAATGCAAGCCATCTGGTGCTCCACTGAAAAAAAAGTGCAACCAAATCTACATTGAGCTCATTGAGAAACTATAAATTCTGGATACATTTTGGGTAAGTTTATGATTTAAAGTTAATTTTGACTAAATATAATCTTCTGGCTTATTTGCTGAGTTTAGAACCTCATTACCCCATTAGACACAACCTATCTCTATTTATCATGGGAGTATTAGGAGGCAGGCATAATGGTTAAAAGCACAAACTCTGGGGCCAAACCTCTGGCGTTTACATCAGCTCATCTTACTACTGCAAGTTTTGAAACTCTCTGTGCCTTGGTTGCCTCACCTGTAAAATGGGTGTAATAGCAGTTTTCCCCTGTATTTACTTTCTAAAAAATCCTCACTTGAGGATATATTTTTATTGATTTTAGAGAGAGAGGAAGGGAGGGAGAGAGAGAGAGAAACATCAATGATGAGAATCATTGATCAGCTGCCTCCTGAGTGTCTCCTACTGGGGATCAAGCCTGCAAACCTGGACATGTGCCCCAACAGGGAATAGAACCAGAGACCTCCTGCTGCATGGGACGATGCTCAACTAACTGACCTATATTGGTTGGGCGATTCTAAGCTTCTTGATCTGAGCAACTGGAGGGAAGAATAGCCCTTTGCTGACATGAGAAAGATTGTGAGTGGAAGAGATTTGGGGCAGAAAGTTAGGGAGTTATTTTGAACGTTACGTATGAAGTGCTAGTCAACATCTCAGTCAAGATGTACAGTGGCAGTTGTCTCTACCAATCTAGCATTTAGAGAAGACGTTTAGGCTGGAAGTATAAATTTGGGAATTATCCACGTAGAGAGATTTAAAATTACAAAACTAAATGAGACCAACAGGGGGATGGTGTAGACAGAGAAGAGGTTCAAGGACTGATTTCTGGGGCATTCAGCACTAAGAGGTCAGGGGAATAAGGAAGAACCAGCCAAGAAGAATGAAGAGGACTGGCTAGCGAAACCCAAGGAAGAGGAGAGGTGTGAAGAATGAAGAAAGGTTTCAAGGAGGAGGAGGAGCAGCTAGCAGTTGTGCTGACTAAGATGGGGAATGAATCCTGACCGCTATGGCTTAGTTGGTTGAGCATCGTTCGTGCACCAAAAGGTCATGGGTTCAATTCCCGGTCAGGGCACATGCCCAGGTTGTGTGTTTGGGGATGTTTCTCTCTCACATCAGTGTTTCTCTCTCGCCCTCTTCTTTAGCTTTTCTCTAAAGTTAATAAAAACTATAAAGAAAAAGATGAGGAGTGAGTATAACCACTGAGATTGAGCAACAAAAAACAGTCCTGCTTATCATAAGGAAATGGCCAGAAGTTCACGTACAAGAATTCTTATTATTGTAGCCTGTTTATAACAAAACAGAAGAAATGCAAAACCACGGAGGAATCCTATCTAATAATAGACAAACATGGTAATTGACCATACCTCCACTACGCTTCCCATTGGCTAATCAGCAGGATATGCAAATTAATAGCCAACAAAGATGGCGGCCGGCAGCCATGCAGCTGAAGTGAACATGAGGCTTGCTTGCTCCAGTGATGGAGGAAGCCAAGGTTCTGCGCCTGCCGCAGCCCAGCTCTGAGCCCCATAAGCAACAATGTTTCAAGTATAGAAGCTAAACAAACCCCAGATACCTGCTTTCAGCCAGCCATGGCCTCAGAGCTGGAGCTGGCTCTCAGCTCCAGTGACATCTATAGAAAGTAAATAAATCCCAGAATAAAAAGAAAAGAAAAAAAAAGAGGCTGGGAGTTTCAGTCGCCCGACAGCCTGAAAACGGCCCTGTGACTCAGTTAGTTGGATCATTGGCTCATGCATCAAAAGGTTGCAGATTCCATCCCCGGTCAAGACACATATGGGAAGCAATCCATTGATGTTTCTCACATCAATGTGGTTTTTTTTTCTTCTCTGTCTCTCCCTTCCTCTCTCTCTCAAATTAATAAACATATCCTTGGATGAGGATCTATTAAATATCTGAGAATGCCACCAGAGTGAAAGGCGCTCA
>NW_006298269.1:545804-566154 GCF_000327345.1 Myotis davidii | reverse complement strand
GGGGTCACCCCCAGGGGGCCCCAGACTGCGAGAGGGCACAGGCCAGGCTGAGGGACCCCCTCTCCCTGAGTGCACAAATTTTTGTGCACCGGGCCTCTAGTAGTTAAATAAATATAAAATATTACACAGCAATGAAAAGACATCAATGAAGAACAATTAACAACACAGGAAAATGCTCAGACTAAGGCAAAAAAGCAAAATATAAAACTGTATAGAAGACAGGATCCCTACTCTGTTGATTTTAAAAGTTTTAATTCATAAGGATATTTATTAATGCATAAAAAGCCTCTGGAAAGATAGACATCAACATGTCAGTAATAAAGGGTTGTCTCTCAATAACGAATCAAAACTGGGACCCTTCAGTTGGCAGGCCAACGCTCTATCCACTGAGCCAAACCAGCTGGGCCCTTCTTTCCCTTTTAATATATAAAAGCCTTTAAGGAGTTGTAGCCCGGCTGGCGTGCTCAGTGGTTGTGCTTCGACCTATGAACCAGGAGGTCACGGTTCAATTCCCGGTCAGGGCACATGCCTGGGTTTCAGGTTCATTCCACAGTTAGGGAGCATGCATGAGGCAGCCAATCAATGATTCTCTCTCATCATTGATTGATGTTACTATCTTTCCCTCTCTGAAATCAATAATTACATTTATATATAATTAAAATAAATTTATATATAATTAAAATAAAGGAGTTTTAGTAGAGTGGTAGGCCTGAGGTGGGGTGAATTGAGATGACCCCGGGGAACTGGGGTTCTGAAAAGGTTGGTGATTAATATTAACAATATTGAACATGTATTGAGTGCTTAGTATGTGCCAAGCAGTGTGTTAAGTTTTTACTATATTAATTTATGGGTTATCTAGCTTGATTCTTGCAGGTTAATATTCTTATGAGGAAATGTTGCTATTCTTCTCATCTCATAGATAAGGAAATGGCTTAGATGACAATTTTAGAATTCCCAGGGCCACACAATTACAGGAACCAGGATTTGGAACCAGGCAGGTTGGCTTTAGACTTCAGGGGTGGGGAACATCCGGCCCGCCAAGACATTAGGGGTGAGTTAATTAAATGTTTGACCAAATATAACAGGCTAATTTATTTTTATTTTAAAAATTAATTTCAAAGAGGAAAGGGGAGGGAGAGATAGATATGTCAATGATGAGAGAGAATCATTGTTCAGCTGCCTCCTGCATCCCCCAACTGGGGATCGATTGAGCCTGCAATCTGGGCATGTGCCCCGACTGGAAATTGAACCATGACCTCCTAGTTCATATGAAGCTCAACCATTGAGCACACTGGCGGCCAGGCTAATTTTTAAGTTGATAATTTTGTATGGCCCGAAAATGATGTTATCTATCCAAATGGCCCTTGGCAGAAAAAAGGTTCCCACTCCTGCTACAGAGCCTATGGTCTTTCTTGTTACATTTAAGGGGCAAATGAAAGTTTCTAAGTGAGAGATCAGCATATTTGTAGTGGGGTAGTAATGCGGAAGGAAAGACTGAATAAACTGGAGAGGGGATGAGATTCATTCATTCAGCAGCTGTTGAATGAGTGTCTACTACATGCTAGGAGCAGTGCTGGGCACTGGGGTCAATGGTGAACTGGCTGGACCGGAGCCAAACCTCGCAGAGCTTGGCCTGGCCTGAGCCGGGGTGTTCACAGATCAGGAAACGGTAGACACAACAGACAGGAGGGAGCTTAGTTCAAGAGGAGGCACACTTCTTCCTCTGACCCAGAGAGGGCCCAAGGTTGAAAAAGTGTAAGGAGGGGAGAATTTGTTGGTGAAGATATCAGGAAATAAGAACGTGGGCATTTCTTGATTTAAAAAATATTTTTTTTCTGATCTCTTAAAAAAAATTGCATTTATTTTTTTCCGAGAGAGAGAGAGAGAGAGAGAGAGAGAGAGAGAGAGAGAAACACAGATTTGTTGTTTCACTTATTTAAGCATTTGCGGGCTGATTCTTGTAATTTATGTGCCCTCCTTGGGGCCCAGTCCTCACAGGGCTCCGTCTGGCCTGAGTGGAGGCCAGGAAATGGTGGACCACAAGAGGCAGCAGGGAGCTCAGTTCTCAGAGGAGGTACATTTCTTCAAACTCACAATCTTGGTGTGTCAGGACGATGCTCGAACCAACGGAGCTACCCAGCCAGAGCCTTAAATGTTTAGAATTGTCATGAGAGCCATTCTTAAAATTTTAGATCACGGAACCTTTTGAGTATCTAATGAAGCTATAGATTCTCTCCAGAAAAATGCATTCACACAAGGAATCCATCAGCTCCTGAGGTACAGATTATATAGCTTTGTCTTTGAGCCAATGGGTTAGGGAACCAAGTCCACAGAGGAGAGGCAATCCCAGCCTCACTACTCAGTTTAGACCTTCAGCATGTCTAAGAGATTGACAGGGAGAGGCTAGGACACCGGCCAGGCCAAGAGGAATGCTCCCGTTTCTCTCCACGCCCAACACCCTCCTCCTCACTTACGGGATCTGGAGTCACTGACATGGGTCTGGGGTCTGGTTGGCAAGAGCCGAGGCTTCAGAGCTGGAAACAGAGCGGCAGAGTCCACCCAACAGAACTCTTGTTCCACCTTCTGAGACTTATCTCCCCTCAGAGCCTGAAATGCGCTTCAGAGCTCTGCCTGCAGGCTCTCTGCTTCCACTTTCATTTCTGGGAAGTCCCTGCCCATTTCGTGCTCACATGGCCAGCTGCTTTTCCCCACCCCTGGGAGGAGACTTCCCGGTCTCTAAGTCAACTTCATTCAGTTACGTGGCCTTAGGGCAGCAGTTCTCAACCTGTGGGTCGTGACCCCTTTGGGGGTCGAACAACCCTTTCACAGGGGTCGCCTAAGACCATCGGAAAACACATATATAATTACATATTGTTTTTGTGATTAATCACTATGCTTTAATTATGTTCTATTTGTAACAATGAAATCGGGGGTCACCACAACATGAGTATTAAAGGGTCGTGGCATTAGGAAGGTTGAGAACCACTGTCTTAGGGGAAACTACCTTACTAAACGCAAACTAAACTCTGGCCCAATCAACCATTCCGAACCTTTCCATCCCAGAAGCCCATTCGTAGAAATCTTGTCTGCTTGGTTAATAGATATTTCCCTAGAGCCCAGAATAATGCCTGGCACACGCAGACATTGATAAAACAACTGAATGACAAATGCAAGCAGGACAAAGCCACTCCAAGTTCACAAAGTTGTTACAATAGCATTTATTGAGCGCTGCTGTGTCCAATACTGGTTCTGTTTTGCATGAATTAAACTCAATCTTCAAAACAACCTCTTAGTTCTTTCCAGATTTTACAGATGAGATCCTACACTTCTGAAGGACATAAACTTGCCCACTGTCACATTATAGGAAGTGAAGCATGTATCCAAACTTGGACAGTATTTGAACTTGGGCTTTGAGGCATGAGAACTTGAATTTTTAATCAAAGCAGGGTTTAAACTCATTTCCACTTGGGACTCGAGTACAAGCTAACAGGAGGGTTTCAATAGAGATGCCCAATACTTAAAGGTGAGAGGAGCCAAACTAAAGCACATGAAACACTGTATTTTCATCTAGTCCAGGGTCTTTACACCAGTAACTTATGAGCCCTTCTCACAGCGCCCCCTCCAGGTGGAAGTGTGCCTCAGGCTGGGCAAATAGTTTCACCGTGACTGAGAACCAGCTCAGCTGGAGAGCCTCTCATCCCTAAAACAGGGTCACAAGTATCCCAAGCCCTCGAGAATCACACCCTTTAAAAAAAAATTAAAATACTGATTTCAGAGGGAGAGGGAAACGATGAGAATCATGGATTGGCTGCCTCCGGTACATCCCCTACTGGGGATTGAGCCTGCAACCCTGACCACCTGATTCATAGATCGATGCTCAACCACTGAGCAACACCTGTTGGGTACACCCTTTTTTGGGCCAGTCTCTGCTAGCCCAGGCTGTTAGGGGACCTCTCCCTGGTCCCACTAGAAATGGCTGCTCTTGGCCTGGCCCCCTCCAGTGTGGTCCTCATTGGAGGAGCACCAGTATCACCAGACAACTTGCTAGAATTTATTACCAACTAAATCTGACCCATAGGGTGACTCTGGTTTGACAAACCACCAGTGCTAAGGTGTGAGAACCTCAGGTTAGTTCTCAATCTGAAAGTCAGTGCACATCACTCAGAGGGGCGTTTGGTTGTCCTCTGGTGGTGGGTGGGCAGGTTCTCTAAGGACGTAAAGAGCTGAAGTCAGGGATGCCAAAAAACTCTGCACCTAAAAATGTCAACAGTAGCCCTTTTGGGAAGCGGTTCATTAAAGGATCATCAAGCTGAGAACTAGCTGAAGTTTCCCAAAGGCAGATTTAACTTTTATATTTTTTCCACAGACCCTCATCCACCAGCCTTTTATCTTACGACCATTCTCCTTTCCCAGATGAATAAATAATACATGCAACAGACAGACACGGATATTGTTTTTGGATTTTTAATGACAGAAACAAAATATATCTAAAACCGCAGCTTCTGGAAGAACCATTTGTTCTTGCCGGTCTTGTATCTAGTGGGAAACAAGGACATCAATGAGAGGAGGGAGAGACAAATTTCTCTTTATGGGACTTAGCAATACCACACCCCAATATCCACCACCAAAACCTAACTTACCTCTCTTCAAACTTGACTTTGGCCTCCCGCCGGGCCTTGCGTTTTAGAGCAGGGTCTCTGAACACGTCCTTGTTGACAACAGTTTTGTCCAAGGGGATATCCACAGAGTACCTGGGGACAATGGTGGGGGGTTGGATTAGCCCGTATGCTGCCAGGGCCTCCGCAGTCACCCAAGTCCTCCTGGGACAGTCGGGTACCAGGTTCTGCCTCCACAGGAACAATTGTCAAAAGCTATCCCAGCAGTAACCAGTTTGCTCAGTGGATAGAGCGATGGCCTGCGGACTGAAAGGTCCTGGGTTGGATTCCGGTCAAGGGCATGTACGTTGGTTGCGGGCACATTCCCAGTGGGAGGTGTGCAGGAGGCGGCTGATCGATGTTTCTCTCTCATTGATGTTTCTAACTCTCTCTCTCTCCCCCTTCCTCTCTGTAAAAAGTCAATAAAAATATATATTAAAAAAAAAGTGTTTTTTTTTTTTTTAAAAAGCTATCCCAAAGTGCTGATAGGCTTGGGAAATCTCTAATGTTATGACTCATTTACATAAATTTAAGCCATTGGAAAACTTCACTGTCAATTTTCCCAACTACTTATTTTCTAGCTACGAACCATCACTGTATTAGAACTTTATTTGATTCCTAGTGGGTGGCTGGCTTTCTATTTAGAGCCATTGTATTTAGTTCTGTTCAAGTTCTGCCTACGCAAGGTGTCCCATTATGACAATGCAAGAGCTGGGCAGCTAGCTGCCTCAATCTCAGTTTTCCAGCACATGAGAAAGGGCCCTGCTCTCTTAGGTCAGCACATTAAGAGCAAACAGCAAGTCCCAGCAGCCACTTTAAGGCGCATGCTGCTGGGTTTGGCAATTCTTGTTCAGAGGTCTTTCAAATCTTGTATTTCTTTATCACCCTTGTACCAGGATAGCAGGTGCGCTGCACAATACTGTGAAAGGCCAGGAGATACAGGGCCTGGCAGTCAAATGAAATCAAGGGAGACTTGCTTTCCTTGGTTCATTTTTAAAAGCCTATAATAACTATCTGTGAGAACGGAACAGCGGAAGAGGTGGGCAGGC
The DNA here is from genome assembly GCF_000327345.1 of Myotis davidii. NCBI lineage: Eukaryota > Metazoa > Chordata > Mammalia > Chiroptera > Vespertilionidae > Myotis > Myotis davidii. The sequence goes on along the minus strand of NW_006298269.1, from coordinate 560,450 downwards.
CAGATCCCATGCCTGTGTTTACTGTGGATGGAAACAAATCTTTACTCAACATTTAGAGTTTTCAGGTAAGAAAGACAAAGAGCAAGCCTGGAGATTTTCAATTAGGCTTGGCAAAGTTAGGGAAACCACCAAAGAAAATGACATGAACATGGTCCCAAGATGTATGAAAGGGACAAGATTGGAAACCACAGCCACTTTGTGACAAATTGAAAATGATGTCTCCCCCAGATGGCTGCAAGGTTGTCTTCAAACTTGACTTTGGCCTCCCGCCGGGCCTTGCGTTTTAGAGCAGGGTCTCTGAACACGTCCTTGTTGACAACAGTTTTGTACAAGGGGATATCCACAGAGTACCTTGTGGGCATCAGGTGATTGTAGTTATACACTTTCACAAAAGACTTGATCTTTGACCTCTTGGCAATTTTCTTCTTGCCCATGGCAGCTGTCACTTTTCGGGGGTAGCGGTCAATTCCAGCCACCAGGGCATGGCTGTAGGGGCGGTCCGAGGTGCCATCATCAATGTTCTAAATGAGCAAGATTTACATTTAGGATCAACTTAAAGCCTAGCTAGGCCCTGTGCTAGAGGCAGGCATGTACAGAAAGATCATCCCCACCCCCCGTCTCTGAGACCCACCATCTTACAGAGAAAAACCACATAAAGCAGACACACTAAGTGCTATGCCAGATGCCCAGAGCAGCGAGGGTTAGGGCGGCATTCATGCCCACCAGGAAGAATTGGGGCTCCTGGGAGCTAAGAGGTTTTAAAAGAATAGTTATCATCTATGAAGTCAGTCCTTGCGACCCGCCAAGCACTCTTTAGGAGCAGAGGCAGGCAGCCCAACTCGTCTCAAGAAGGTGGGGGGAGGGGAACCCGGAGTTCCAGTGTCCCCCAAACAGCTAAGAGCAGTGATATATGTGGTCAGACGTTAGGGACATTTCAAGAAGCTAAAAGATGAAGGCAGCAGGCAAACAGTGAAGGGCTGCAATACGCTAAATGACCATTTTGATAGAAACAATTCCTCCTCCTTTACAGAATCCCAGCTGCAGCACTTCCTGTCTGACCTCCGGTGAGTTAAGGAACATCTCTAAACCTTAACAGTAGGAAGAACCCTCTATGGCAGCGGTTCTCAACCTGGGGGTCGCGACCCCTTCACAGGGGTCGCCTAAGACCATCGGAAAACACATATATAATTACATATTGTTTTTGTGATGAATCACTATGCTTTAATTATGTTCAATTTGTAACAATGAAATCGGGGGTCACCACAACATGAGGAACTGTATTAATGGGTCGCGGCACTAGGAAGGTTGAGAACCACTGCCTAGGGTTACTGCAAAGATTGGGCACGAAAGCATCTGTAAGGCAGTGTACCAGGCACCAAGCAAGCGTTCAATAAGCGTTGGCCATTATTATTATTGAAAGCCTCTTTGGTAGAGAGCGCATTGTGTTAGGTGTCAACTTGTTTTTATTTTCCATTTTCCTCTTCCAAAAGCCCTCATGCATTCACCCCCACCCCTCCACGCAATGCTCAATGGCTCATGTCCCAAACTGGTTCTTGAATTCCAAGCTCGCGGTCCTCCGAAACCGGCCCAGTTCCGGGAAACACGGGCGCACAGGCTCGCAAGGATGGTACCTTCACGATGACGGCTTTGCGTCCGGAGTAGCGTCCGGCCAGGACCAGCACCACCTTCCCGGGTTTCATAAACTTGCCCATTTCTGCAGAGGAACAAGGGGCCCCTAAGAAATTCGCAAGCCCAGGCTGCGGGCTCTCGGAACTTCAGGCTGCGTTTACTGGCGTCCTGGCCCAGGCCGCCCACGGGCCCTGCTCACGAGACGGGATCCGCTACGAAGCCGCCAGAGACAGAGGAATGGAAAGTACTCGGAACCACCCCGCAACTCGCCCCCCAGGCCGCGGATGGCGGTGGATTGGAAGACCCTCCCCAGGGCTGCACTCACCGAACGTAGCCACTCGGGCCTAGAGCAGAAAGGAAAGAACCGCACTTCCGCTAACCTTTCACCCCGGAGGTGGTGATCTCACTTCCGGTACCGCCCCTTAAGCCTCGACCCGCCTCTTGCGAGGCCCTCAGACTCTGGTTGCTGGCGGAAGAAGCTTCTATGGGGAAAGCAGGGCCTGGCTGCTTCAAACTTTATTAGTAGATCCGGCAGAAGAAAAGAGCCAGGGAGTGCCGCCTATCGCCTACGGATGGAAGAGCAAGGAAGGCTTGTATGCTCCAGCCTTTTGTAGTTCCATTCTCTGACGCTAGGAGGGGACAGAATTTGAAATTTACTTTTTTGCCTTGGAATAGTCAGGGAGCAAAATAGAACTTTGTGTGTGTGTGTGTGTGTGTGTGTGTCCACTGTGTGACCTGCTGTTGGTCGTAAGGAGAGGGAGATGAGCATTAATCAAGCAAGGGTACTTGCCCCCGACATTTAGAGTGTCGTGATGTCATAGACATTACAAGCTAAACGGTGAAGGAGGTGAAAGACACTGATGGTGATAGCAGCTGTTTACCCTTTGCTAAATCGCGTTAACCTATTTACGGAAATTACCTCATTTGATCCTCATAACAACACTAAGAGATAGGTATTATCATCTCCATTCTACAGTTGAAGAAACTGTATCTTAGAGAAATTAAGTAATTTGCCCCAAGTCCACAGCTAGTAAGTAAGTGGTGGAGCTGGGACACAGACTCAAGCAGTCCTTCTGTTTACCCTGTCACTGACCCGAGCACCGACTCTGCTAGGCAGTTTAGGTAAGTCCACAGCCTTTTTAATGCTCACAACTCTGCATCTTGGCTATTTTCTTCCCATGTAGACATGAGGAAACTGAGATTCAGAGAGGATGGTACCTGAGATGGGATTCAAATTTAGGTTTGAACTCAGGTCTAGCTGGCTCTCAAATGGAATTATTTTCCATCACTCATTGGAAGTTTTTAAAAAGACTTCAGAGAAAAAGGGAGAGGGATCATCATCTGCTGCCTCCTGCATGCCCTCTACTGGGGATCGAGCCTGCAACCCTGGCATGTTCCCTGACCAGGTATCAGTGTGTGACCTCCTGGTTCATTGGTCGATGCTCAACCGCTGAGCCACACCTAGCCATGCTGGAAATGTTTTTAGATGTTTCTTTAGGTGTCTTCTAAGTTCAAAAGAAAGATAAATCATTTTACAGTTATTGCTCATCTGAACATTGAAAAATCTATAGGATTGGTCGTGGGCAAGATGTTGGACAAATCAGGGTTTCAATTTTTTATTGTTCTCCAGGGACTAATTTTTCCCTGCAGGCGTTAGGACCCCATTCCAATGGTTTATTCCCCTAATTATGTACTTAAATTTCTATATTCAACTAAAATATTTTCTACTTTAACTTGGAATATGACATTTTAGAGTTGGAAGGGACCTCAGAGATCATCTACTCTGGCCTCTAAAAGATGATAGTTCTACAGCAGCAAAGTTCACAGAGCAAGGTCTCCCCATTTCCAATCCAGTGATCTTCTCACTATAATACATTTCCTTATCCATTTTTACTTCCATGGTCTCCTCCCAACCTCATCTGCTTCTGCCTCTTTTGCTGTTGCTCCCTTGGAAAATAGAAACCAAACCCTAACATTTTATAATTGCCTGGACTCATCTCACAAACACTCTCCCAATCAAATTAGTAACTAAACCCTGTGAATTTTGCCTTATGTCATTTTTAAGTATTTTTTTTCTATCCTTTTCCACCTGCTCCCTAAATGACCCAGCCTCAGTTCTTTTCCTTCTCCAGTCCTTCTTCAAACTTCTGTGTGGCTCAGAATTGCTTGGGTTGCTTATTAAAGATGCATCTCCAACTCAAAATTCAGGTCTGGAGTGGAGCCCTATGATGTATAGATCCTGAGAAATTTCTCTAAACACAACTCTCAAGTCTACCACTTGTCTGCTTGAAATACTTTGTTGGCTCTTTGTACCTGTTGGAACTCTCACTCCTTCAGCATAAGTTCCTGACTCCTCCATATACTTCGTGTACCACTGGAGTTCCATCCAGCTCAACTACTCAAAAGTCCAACCTCTTCTGATCCCTGGGTCTTTACTCAGGCTGTTCCTCATGTCTTTATTCTTCTCAGTAGCCAAGCAAAATCCTACCCATCCTTCAAGGACACTCCCAGGAAGAATTAATCTCTTCCTTCTCTGTTCCTTGTTCCTTGAACAATCCAATCTAGACTTACCTTTATTATAGAACATATCTTAGTTGGTTTGGATCAGTGGTTCTCAAAGTGTGGTCCCCATACCAGTAGCAGCAACAAACCTGGGAACTTGTTAGAAATGCAAAGAGCATGCTTTATTTATTTTTAAATCCTCACCCGAGGGTATTTTTCCATTGATTTTTTTGGAGAGAGGGAAAGACAAATATAGATTTGAGAGAAACACATCAATTGGTCACCTCCTGCATGTGCCCCAACCAGGGCCTGGGCCAGGGAGGAGCCAGCAACTGAGGTACGTGCCCTTGACCAGAATGAAACCCAGGACCCTCAGTCCGCAGGCTGACGCTCTATCCACTGAGCCATACTGGCTAGGGCTGAGTTTTTTTGTTTAAACATCTTTCCTCAGCATTTAGGCTGGCCCAGGCAGTTGGTAGGCACTCAATAATGAATAAATACAGAGCACCTTAGAAATCTTTGCAACAGACCTTGCACTTTCATTGGCTACATACCCATGGCTCTTTTTCATTCTATACTTTAGACCAGGCTGTTCCTCCTCTCCTCCCTGGTCCTGACTGCCTCACCCAGAGCCAGAACTGTCCTCAGTTATAATGCAGATGGTATCAGTGACTAGATTATCTGACTGCTGGAAGGCTGATGGGATTATCTCTGTCTCTACACATCTGTGTTTCATGAACTCAGCAGAGCAATGGCTATCTGCCCATCTCCCTGCAGCCTAGTCCTCTAGCAGCTGAAATTTCTGGCAGGTATATGGAAAATACCTTCTCTTCCCTGAAGTGATGGTAGAGGGGGATGGAAAAAGGCAAGAGGAACAAAAGATCTAGACGCCACAAGATACGAGGTAACATGATAAGGGTACAGACTATAGGATATGGATTCAGGCAACTCCAGTTCAAATCCCAGCTCTTTCATCGTGTAAACCTAGACAATCTTCCTGCAGTTTAGTTTCCTCAGCTAAAAAATGGGAGTAATACTGTCCTACCTTACAAATAGTGAGAATTAAATCAGGACAACACAGCCTGGCCTGTGTGGCTCAGTGGTTGAGCATCTATCTACCCATGAACCAAGAGGTCACTGGATCGATTCCCAGTCAGGGCACATGCCTGGGTTGCAGACTAGATTCTCAGTAGGGAACATGCAGGGGGCAACCGATTAATGATTCTTTCTCATCATTGATGTTTCTCTCTAAAATTTAAAAAATTAGGATGAACACAAACAAAAATGCTTCCCATGATGCTAGTACAAATTAGTTTTTGAGGATTAGAAAAAGATAATACTGGCATGATACAGGGCTATGCCATATGACTACAGCAGTTATTACCCACCTGAAATAATATCCAGACAAATAGGTTTAAAAGTGCCAATTCAAAAGTGGCAGGTGTGGTGACACCTGCTGTGAGGGTGGGACTGCTGGCCTGGGTGAGATGGGATGATAAAGCCAAGGGCACTTTTTAGCGAATTTACTTACAGAGACGAAAACTACCACCAAAGCTGTGCTGATCCAGGCAGAGGTTAGAGAAGAGGCAGAAAGGCCAGGAGCCAGACACAGCTTGAGGAAATGGTCTGGATCAGATAATGCCCAGATGGACTTACAAACCAAAGCCAAGGGGCTCTGAGTCCTTACAGAGAATCTACACAAAATACCAGATTTTATTAGCAACCACAGATATATCATTTTCCACAACATCATACATTTATTCTGCTTCACACAGGAGAACTAATTCTAATGAATTCTCAACAATACATCTTAAATAACATGTTGCTGGAAAAATTAAGTTAAAATGCACTATGTAATAGTGCAGACATAAAGTGCAGCTGCCAATTTAATACATGAAACAATGCTGAATCAGTAGTGTTGGGAACTCATTTGGTTTTCTAGAAAATGATACAATTTGCCCATCTTTGGTCAGTCCTGGAGTAGTATGCAGGCTGAATGACATAGAAACTAAACAGGCTAAAATACTGACGACCAAACTGGGCTGCTCTAGAGTCAGTTTTACAATGAAGTGTTCAACAGCAATCTGCCATATTTCCCACCCCCGCTGTAGTACTTATCACATGATTAGACCTCCTCCACCATCCAGCCTCCAAGACAAGGGAATCACAGCCCAGAAGTTGCTGCTGGTCACGGATGTGTTTTCCTATCCACACTCGATTCAGTGGCAAGGGCGCACTTGAGAAGCGTACTTCTAACACGTCCACTTCTCAGAACACTGTCAGCATGTCCTTGGGAGGTTGCCAGAGGACATGGAACCAGACAATGGTTGTCATTCTTTATAAACAGTCCTCTCCAAAACAAAACAAAAATATTGTCTGTGCTGTGTGAAGAGGACCACCTTGTCCGGAACAGACTTCAATTCTTAAAGGGATCATATTAAAATTAACTTGTGGTTAACTCCCTTAGAAATGCTATTCTCAGATTATTCCCATTCCTAGTTTAGAGGCTATGGAATATACACAACCTCCCCTGAACCTTGGCTCCCAACTTGACCAATACGAATCTCAAGTCTAATTCTCTCAGGACTAACAACTCACTCATAATGCCACTCACTGTCATAAAGAGAATGGTTAGAGAAACTTGGATTTTCTAAAATTTATACCTGGCATGAGGTGTTGGTGCATTAACTATGTGCCATGACTAATTTCTTTTCCATAGGCTCAAACGTATGTACCACAGGTACACTGTGGTTACACACCAGGGAAGAACCTTTAAATAAAACTGACTTTGCAGTCATTTGGCTAGGGGAAACATCTTTGACCCTTCCTCTTACTCTCTGTTCCTATCTTAGAAGCCTAACCACCTATCTTTACTGAAAAAGGTGCTGGGGTAGGGCAGGGCACTATCATCAAAAGGCATCTTTGATGTTCTTGAGCTGGCGCACAGCCAGGTCGACAGGGAGGCTGAACTTGAGGCTGCTGAGGCGACTGAGCAGGTTGAGGGCGCTCTCGAAGCCTGTGTGCGCCATGTAGCTCCAAGGCTGGTAGTGGCACTCGATGAGTGATGCCGACTTGCAGATGAGGTTCACCCAGGACACGAGACGCTGCTCATTCAGTGCCATGCACACCAAGGCCTTCAACTCTGAGTCTGCACTGCGCTTGAAAGGGTCATGCTCTGTCAGCACCAAATGGATGGCTGTCAGTAGACTCTGTTTGGGAGTCATAGCAGTGCCTCCCATAACAGGCAGGGCAAAGGACTGGGAGAGCTTCTGGGCTGGGGATTCCACGTAGGCCCGGCCATTCTTAGCATGGTAGTACTTTACAAAGAGCTCCCAGGGATGCATGGCCTCGGGGACCGAAGAGAAGGCCGGCAGCAAACAAGCAATGGGGGCCATGACGAGGCTCATCCCTGGTGAGGAGGCATACAGTCCATGGGCCAGCAGGTCCCTCACGGCCACTGTCAGCTCCTTTCGCACAGCTGTAGTCAGCTCGTCCTTGCCCCCCTGACAGAGGTCCTGGAGGTTGGCAGAGGTGATGACGTGGCCGTAAGGCTGTTGCCTTAAGGCTAGCTGCTTCACTCTGTCTACTGACACCTCCAGCCTCTTCAGTAAGGGAGAGTAGTCCCTGTCAGCCTGGCCTGTTGGCCACAGGGTTTGTGGGATGTGGCCTGTGGCACAACCAAACTGGCTAACAGCGAAGATCTGGAGCACTGCCAGCGCTCGCCGCATCAGGTGCAGCCCCGTCTCCCGGACTTTCTTCACATCTTCTGCCCTTGCTGTTTAGAAAACACAATATTCATCAGTTAGGGCCATAAGAGCACAGAAGTACATTCAATAAGTCACAAGTTGAGATAAAGTATTGCTTTGGAGCTATATATAGGTCCCACATGAAGCCAAGAGCTACCCAAGGATGTCAATGGACTTCCCTTTCTTTGGGTAACAGCTGTATCGAAATATAATTCACATACCATACAATTCATCTATTTAAAGGATACAATTCAGTGTTTTTTAGTATATGCAGAGATCTGTGTAACCATCATCCCCAAAATACACCTTGTACCATTAGCATTTCCCATTACCCTTCTTCCCAACCTCCTGAGCCCTTAGCAACTACTGATCTATTTTCTGTCTCTGTAGGTCTGGCTAATCTGGGAGCTGTACTTACGTCTGCTGTTTCTTGGAGGCAGTTTGCTGCTGCCAGTTCCGGTGGAGCCATTCCCTGTCTTCCCACTGGCCTTGCACTCACAGTGTCCATTATCTGTCTGCAATGGGTTTCCCACTTCATCTATAATCAGAAGTTAAAAAGAGAGGATACTTCTTTAGTCGCTTGATGGCAGATTTTCAAAGGAAGAATATTTACTAGTGCCTACTACATAACAAGACTTACAAATATATCTATTTTAATTGTATAAAACAGTGACTGGTCTGTAGTAGTTGGCTCAAAAAATATTTGCTGAGTGAAGAGAGCATGAATCATTTTATGGGTGAGAGAGTGGGACTAGAGAGGTTGGGAACCTGCTCAAGGACATGAAGCCAGTAAATGGCAGAGTGAGATTTTAGCTATCTGGTTACTCACCATGCTAGCTCCCTTACTCAGCGATCAAACGCCTTAAAGAGTACATCAAGACTGGCATCTTTAGGTATCAGTGCTTACAATGTATAAATTATCACATCTGTCCGCCCCCCTCTGACCTTGGATGAAGTTGATAAACATCTCGAGATCTCGGATCTGAGTTTTCAGCTGCTCAACCAACTGTTCTTTCACTCGGGCTGGATTTACAATCTGAGCCACAGCTGCATCGACACGCTGCCGAAGCTCTTCAGTAGACAGTGAACTGATGTCCTCATTCAGATTCATGTCCAGTTTCTTTATTAATTCATCTATGATCACCTATCAAGACCACAAGCAATGAGCACACCCTTTGGAATTTTCAGGGAGAAGGTTAGGAAGAAAGAAAATCTTTACTGGTATACCTCCTACCCTTAAATAGAAATCCAAGTCACAAAGAACTATCAAATTCATGAGAGAAATAACTTATTAGGTAAGGATAGACCTTTTTTCTCTGGGAGTAACAAGAACCTTTGGTTCCTGTCCGACAGAAATGGTTCTTCTAACTACAAATGTTCTGCCGGACTAGGCAACTTTGACTCAGGTGACTAACAGCATGAATAATCCAAAGTGGCTGATGATCCAAAAGCCTCATACTTAGCTTCCCCAAGGTCTCCAAGAGAATAAATACTGGTTTCTCTTAGTTTCTAGTCCTTCTCATCCCTTCTTGTTCTACTCTAAGTAACTAAAGAAAAGTCTTTACAAAACATTAAGATATATTACAGCCAAAATAGTCTACTAACAATATTAGGAACAATGAAATCTTGGGAATGCAACTCCAGCCCAGGCAGAAGGAGAGACAAACATGTAGGGGAGGCTGTAGCTGTATTTCTACTAGCTGATTTACCTGTCTACCCAGAAGTTGTTTAAATAAATACAGCATTAAAGTCAGTCTGGATTCCTGGTATATTTATCAACTGATTGTGGGGGGAAAAGCTAGTTTACATAGTGTGATGTGCCCAAATAGAGCTATTTTAATGATCAAACGAAAGAATTACTGCCCTAACCGGTTTGGCTGTGGATAGAGCGTCAGCCTGCGACTGAAGGGTCCCAGGTTCGATTCCGGTCAACAGCATGTACCTTGGTTGCAGGCACATCCCCAGTAGGAGGTGTGCAGGAGGCAGCTGATAGATGTTTCTCTCTCATCGATGTTTCTAATTCTCTATCCCTCTCCCTTCCTCTCTGTAAAAAATCAATAAAATATATTAAAAAAAGAAAGTATTATTGTTATCACTACGACTATTATTAATAATAATCAACAAAAAGGTAGAGCTCCATCATCATATTATAAAACTTTGGAACTCGTGTTTCCATGTGTGAATAAAGACTGTAATAGTAAAATTTCCTTTTGATTTAGGCCAGCAAAGGGATTCTCAGTAAGGCCCAGGACAAGCAAGCGAGGAGAGAATGAATGCTGGAAAGAATAAACACTGGAAGGAACTGTTTAGGTGGTGGCGCCTCTACTTACCCGCTGTCTTTCCAGGACCACAGACTGTGGTAGGGAATCATAATTGCCCTCTTGATAGGCAAATGTTTCCAGATCATCTAGTTGGGTTTTGAGCTGCAGTATCAGTTCCTTCTGCTTCTCCCTTTGGGTTTCCAGACGTTCTCGTTTCTCCTGCTCACTCTAAGATGAGAAAATACTTAGGTTTATTTCATAGGAAAAGGAAAATTCAGGGCACATCAAGAATCCTCTCAAGCCAATAATGACTAGCAAAATATAAGACATTTCCAAATAATCCAGATGAAATACAGAATTTGTAAGATAGGCTCAAAAATAAGAATAATTATCTCATACAGGGAAATTTATTAAATGTGTTTTCTTTAGGAAAATATTTGTCTCTCATTGGAAATAGGATAAGAATACAATGGGGCCTTTTGTTAAGATTGCTTGTTGAAAAAATATATATTTTATTGATTTTTTTACAGAGAGGAAGGGAGAAACATAGAGAGAGAAACATCTATCAGCTGCCTCTTGCACACCGACTACTGGGGATGTGCCCGCAACCAAGGTACATGCCCTTGACTGGAATCGAACTCAGGACCCTTCAGTCCACAGGCTGATGCTCTATCCACTGAGCCAAAACGCCTAGGGCAAGGTTGCTTTCCCCCCTCTCTTAAAGGTCTAGTTAGGAGTGAGATAACTTACTTATCTCAGCCAAGACAGTCTCCCAGGAATTAGCCATGCCATCTTCATTGCTAATTACCACAGAACAACTCCTGACTATTTTCTGCAGAGGATCTGGAGGTAAGGGTGTAGAGAAAGGCTTTATAACTCATAACCATGTTTTTTTTTTTTTTAAGATTCAAAGTCCATTCAGTGTTTTACAGACATCTACAAAATCAATCAAAAGAAAGAATAAATGCAGATACCTGGGGCAATAAAAAATCCAAAGCCAAGTAATGGGGGTGGGAAGGTAATAGTGTTTTTTTTTAAATGTCTGGTAAGTTTCCCTGAGCAGTGATTCCCTTTCCCACTGTTGGCCATCAGGTACTTTCCACATTTAAATGATTATAATCCCTCAGGATGGCAAAATCTTGCCAATGTATACTCAAACACTGCTTTTTCCATGCCTTTCTTGAGTATCAAAAAAAAGCAAACTCAGCATATTATGCAGGCATAAGGCTGCATTCCAAACTAGAAGTCTATAGGATATTAAATTTAACCTTAAAATGGTACTTACCAAGCCCTCCAGAGTAAGGTATGAGAGAGGACAAATGAAAAACAAGTTAACTTTTTGTTCAAATTATTTAAAAAGCAATGCTCTTGCTTTACCTTTATTCAACATGAAAGCAACGCCCTAGCCGGTTTGGCTCAGTGGATAGAGCGTCGGCCTGCGGACTGAAGGGTCCCGGGTTCGATTCCGGCCAAGGGCACATGTCTACGTTGCGGGCTTGATCCCCAGTCGGGGGCATGCAGGAGGCAGCCAATGATTCTCTCTCATCATTGATATTTCTATCTCTCTCTCCCTCTTCCTTGCTCTCTGAAATCAATAAAGAAATATATTTAAAAAAAGAAAGAAAGAAAGCCTTTTCTCAGGATACTCCCTCTGCAATCCTTTCTGAGTGGGGTAGTGTTTTCTTAGAATCTTTTTCTCTTCCTGTCTTAGTGCAGGCCTAGCTGTCCGTTAAAAGAAGGTTTCCTTGATTTTCCCAGGCAGAAGTGATCATTCCTTCCACGGTAATTTGTACACACTTCTACGCTAGCTCATGTCACATTATGATTATTTGTTTAGGATTCTGTCTCCCCCAGTCTATGAGCTCCTTACAGGCAAGGGCCGTGGCTTTGTACCCTCAAGGCCTAGCACAGGGTAAACTCTCAATACACATTTGTTTTATATTATTGAATCACATACAGAATGGCATATTCCAAACACAATAGTCCCCTCCTATCTGCAGTTTTGCCTTTTGTGATTTCAGTTACCTGCAGTTAACCAAGGTCCAAAAGTATTAAACAGAAAATTCCAGAAATAAGCAATTCAAAAGTTAAACTGTGTACTCTTCTGAGTAGCATTAGGAAATCCTGAGTCTGAATCTTCCCCTTGTCCAGAGTATCTCAGTATCCATGCTGTATCCACCACCCACCCATTAGTCACTTAGTAATCGTTTTGGTTATTTGGACTATTCAGGTAATCCTTACTTTACTTACTAGAGGCCCAAAGTCTTTCACAAAACTGTTATTACAGTATATTGTCATAATTGTTCTATTTCATTAGTAGTTATTGTTGTTAATCTCTTATTGTGCCTAATTGATAAATTATACCTTATCATAGGTATGTTTATATAGGAAAAAACATAATATGTATGTTGAGTACTATCCGAGGTATCAGGCATCCACTAGGGGTCTTCAAACATATTTCCCTTGGATAAGCAGGGACTACTGTAATGAACTCTTACCAGAAGTCTAACCAGCTCAAGGAGCACGACTAGGTAAACTTTGTGTTTTCACTGTACCCCAACTTTATGAAAACAAGGAAGAAAGAAACCAGTTATAAATCCTGACTCTGTTTTCGTGAGAATGTTGAACTTTGCCATAATAGTTCTAGTACGTTATTTACTGGAATGTGAGCAAACAAGTTTAATAGAACAATGAGCTCTGGTGCAAGGCAGGAAATAAAAGAAATAATTTCCAGTGTGAAGTGAGATAAAATACTGGTTTAAAAAAACCAGGAACTGATAAGAAGTAAATCATTTGGTTCGCACATATCCCCCACTACCTGTTCTTGTATCAATATATGCACACAAGATCACAGCTGCTTATTAGGTATTTCTGAACACTACATTTTTTTTTCAAAGTTGTTCCCTGTTTCTGAAAGTGAAAATGAACAACCAAAAGAGCAAATCCACAGAGAACCTTTGATGCTCCTCACACCTGAACAGGGCCTGCCCACAGTAATTCATTCTATCCTTTCTATTCCTTAAGAGTCTGGCAATTGGACGTGGCGGCTCCTTGTTTGTGCAAGGAGCTGTGGGTATTTGGAGAGAAGGGTGGAACAGTAAACACAGGATTGCACTGGAAACATTTCAGATGAAAGTAATTCAATATCTGTTACTGATAAGTCTTCTTGGTTAAAACCAATTTAAGTGGGAAGAAAGCACATGTCGGTTGTAGCTTTAAGAATAAAAAGGTGAGCCCTAACCAGTTTGGCTCAGTGGATAGAGCATCGGCCTGCGGACTGAAGGGTCCCGGGTTTGATTACGGTCAAGGGCATGTACCTTGGTTGCAGTTTCTCTCTCATCGATGTTTCTAACTCTCTATCCCTCTCCCTTCCTCTCTGTAAAAAAAATCGATAAAATATATTTTTTAAAAAAAGAATAAAAAGGTGATAGCCCTAGCTGGTTTTGCTCAGTGAGTAGAGCATTGGCCTGCGGATTGAAGGGTCCAGGTTCAAGGGTCCGGGTTCTATTCCAGGCCAGGGCACCTGCCCGTGTGGTTGCCTCGATCCCCAGTAGGGGGCGTGCAGGAGGCAGCCATTCAACGATTCTCTCATCATTGATGTTTCTATCGCTCTCTCCCTTCCTCTCTGAAATCAATAAAAATATATATTTTTTAAAATGTGGGGAAAAGACAGCGAGTCTCCTCAACACCTATCTACAAGTGCGCATTTCCAGGGATTCAAAGGCTGTAAGGGAACGTTCCCTTGGTGCGGTACACAGACTCTCCCAACTTCTCAAGGTAGGCTAACTGACCGAATCTTGTCAGTTACCAATGGAACCTCATTTCGAATATCTATTATCAAGCAGGATGGGGAAAGTGGTTTAAAATACCAGCATTAGAAAAATTGATGTAATCAGGAGTTGTGTTCCTTTTAATGACTAAGATACCCTGTTGTTCACCAAAGCGCTCACTCAGACAAGAGTCTAAAGATGAAAGAGTCTCTAGGTTCCAGGAAAACACGGGCAGAGAGAGTAGATCTAATTTTCCACGATTTCCAATCCACTCGCTCTTCACCAGCCCATCTCCCCAATCCCTAGGGTCGGGGCACTCCATCAGCAAAGGTGCCAGGTGTTTGCTAAGGTGACTGCAAGGTGAGCGGAAGCAGCGCTGCTTTCGTTGGTTGCTCGGCTGCCCTCTCAATCCTCTCTTCGCCCTTCACGTCATCAAACCTTCGGGGACACCTCTCACCACGGGTCCCCAGGCCGTTTTGTCCTCCTGTCCACACGCCTGTCTGAAGCTTCCTGTCTCGGACGCGCGTGCTCACCTAGACAGGTCGGCTGCTCACCACCGCTACGTAGCCTCCATCCTGTGGGCATCGCCACCCACCCACCCCCTCCTATGCCCATACCCCTCGGGACCCGGCCCCCGCTGCTCACCTGGTCCTCGCCCCGCAACCGTGGCCGGTCCCCCGGCAGCCCGTCGCTCTCGTCGCAGGCCAGGTCCCCGGGCTCCCCGTAACCCAGGACGTG
>NW_006298269.1:538777-545270 GCF_000327345.1 Myotis davidii | reverse complement strand
GGGTACGCGGAGGGGCGGGCTGGAGGGCGGGGCTTAGACGTCACGGAGTTGGTCGCGGGGGGCGGGCCTTCCCCGGGGATTCCGTTCGGACCAATAATTTTTTTTTTTATTTGAGCGCCTTTTGTGAATCTAACACCGAATGTACTAAGCGTCGGAGGAGCAGGTGCATGGAGCCGCGGACGAATCACTCCGTGTGTGTATCTACTGTCGTGTAGCCCTTGCCCTGGTCCCGGAGGCTGGGTCGTCTCTGCCTAAACGTGTGCTTTTCTGGAGGCGTGCAGGGCTGCAGAGGCTGCAGGGGCCAGGCTTTCCCACCGTCCCCGGAGTGCGGCTCCCTGGTAAGGTCGCGTCTCTCCTGCCTCTGCAACCTTCCGCCGACCATATAAGGAGAGGCAGCTGCCGGGGCGTCACTCACCAGGATCTAAAGATAGTGACCCCGGACTCGACTCCCAACGCCACTGGGCTGCGGGGGCCGCCATGGCACGGTGAGTGTTTCCCGCCACCCTTTCCTCTTTAGATTTCTTGTCCCACATGTTCTGGGCGCTCCAGGTTCTGCGAGGTCCCATGGGAACCCCGGGCCCCGGGTCTCTGTAACTTTGGGGTGGTGAGGGGCAGTGCCATCTCCATGGCCTCCATAACTCTTTACCTTTCACTCTCACACTTTTGATTCTCCCCAGATTCACCCTCGCCACTCTCACCCATTTCCATCACTCCCATCCCACCTCCTCCTGTCTCTTGTAGCTCCGTGTTGACAGGGCGGTAGCATAAAATATCCCTGTATTTCCCCCTTCTCCCACCTTTCCCAAATGCCCTCAGTCTTCCCGCTCCCACCCCTGTGAGGCCCCACCTCAACTCCTCTTCAGGCAGCATGCCCGGACCCTGTGGTATGACAGGCCCAAGTACGTGTTCATGGAGTTTTGTGTTGAGGACAGCACCGATGTCCACGTGCTCTTAGAAGACCACCGCATTGTGTTCAGGTAATGGGCTCCCATTGGTTGAGTCTGGCTTCCTGGAAACCTTTCCCTTCTCTTAATTCCCCCACACTCAGCCGCCCACATCTGGTCATCTGCGCTGTCTCCTCAGCTGCAAGAATGGGGATGGAGTGGAGTTGTACAATGAGATTGAGTTCTACGCCAAGGTGAACTCCAAGGTGAGGATGGGGTGGGACGGTCAGGTTTGGGTGGGAAGGCTGCCTGGGGAATGGGAGATTCATTCTCTTAAGACTCTTAAGCATGAGGCTCTCTGTGCGGCAGGACTCCCAGGATAAGCGCTCTGACCGCTCCATTAGGTGCTTTGTGAGGAAATGGAAGGAGAAAGTGGCCTGGCCTCGGCTCACCAAGGAGGATATCAAGGTAGAGTGGCCTGCTCTTTCTCCTGTGTGCTCTGTCTATGTACCAGATTGGCTCTGGGAATCACCCTTGCCTCCTTCCCCACCAACAGTCAGTCACTCACCACATCCTGCCTATTTGACTACCTGGATAGGATTGAATCCATTATTTCATATCTACCTAATTCAGGCTTCATCCATCACTGGGTGAGGTTTGTTGTGTATTTTCAGCCCCACCCCCAATCTGTCTAAAGCATCCCTCCCATTATGATCTGTCTGAAACATATATTTGAGCCCTGGTGAGTGTGAATGTTGTCCTATGCACCAAAAGGTGGCAGGTTCGATTTCCTGTCAGGGCATATGCTCAGGTTTCTGGCTTGATCCCCCATAGGGGGCATGCAGGAGGCAAACAATCAATGTTTCCTCCTCTCTCTCTCTCTCTCTCTCTCTTTCTCCCTCCCCCTCTCCCTCAAATCAATAAAGACATATTAAAAAAATAAATAAAACACATTTGACCTTGTCACTCCCCTACTTAAGACCCTCCAGTGGCTTCTTTCTCCTAAAGGTTGCAATTTGGCCACTTGCTGGTCGGATCTGGCTCTCAAATTTATTTGAGCAGTCTTCACAGTGTTAAAAATTATTTCCATTGCCTACCGATATTTAGAAGTTTTGATCAGTTGCTGACGTATAAAAATATGGTGAATTCACCCACAAATCCAGATTATTAGCTTCTCTCAAAAAATGGTGATTTTGGCCACACTGGTCTAAAATTCCCAACTGCCTAGAATTGGAGCTTTTTTCCCCTTTTTAATTTTTTTATTGACTTTAGAGGAAAGGAGAGGGAGAGGAGATAAAAACATCAATGATGAGAGAATCATTGATTGGCTGCCCCCTACTGGGGACCGAGCCTGCAACCCAGGCATGTGCCCTGAGCAGGGATCGAACCATGACCTCCTGGTTCATAGGTTGATGCTCAACCACTGAGCCACACCAGCTGGGCCTCACTTGCTTCTTGATGGCTGGGACTATGTATTAAACATTTCTATAATCCCAGTGCCAATCTCAGAGTCTGAACCACAGTCTCTGTTCAATAAATATCTGCTAAATGAATTAGTAAATAACTTTTTTCTCTAAGTGTGGGAACTTGGGACATGGGCCTTGAAGGGTTGTCCCTGTCTTTCTTGGTTGATTCTATACTTTGTGACACAGTCATATTTCCAGATGTGTGATCTTCCCAGTCAATCTGCTCCTGGAGGGCAGAATTTCTATGCTTTTCCATACCCTAAACATTGTGTTTAATGGGCTCTTGGTAAGTCTTTATGGATGACGAGGCTGCTTGGAGACGGAGTTAGTTAAAGGGGGCCGTTGGGAAAAACTGCTCCCATTGACCTTCCCCAAGCATGCACTTTTCTATGCACTTCTGCTGCCCTCTTGGCCTGTGACTCTCGGTGCTTCCTCTTTCAGCCAGTGTGGTTGTCTGTGGACTTTGATAACTGGAGAGACTGGGAAGGGGATGAAGAGGTGGAGCTGGCTCAGGTGGAACATTACGCAGAGGTAATGTCATTTTCTGCTCATCTTGATCATTCTCTGAGTCTCTGTCTGGAGAATTGTCATCAGGGCTAAGCAGAGATGGATGAGCTCCTTAGGCCGGCCGCTGATTGGTGCTGATATTCTTTATGTATTTTGTGCAGTGTTTAGTAGGGATGGGAAAAATGAATATTCTATTCATAGAGTAGAGCCTGTACTCTGAAGAAGTTTGGTAGGACCTTTTCCTACTTTTCTGTAATTTGTGTGTGTGTGTGTGTGTGTGTGTGTTTGTGTTTTCTTGAACTAGATAACCTCATGGGAAGCTCAAACTAAGCAGTATAAAATTCAAATTTTAAAAATCACTATTTTTACCCTGGTGAGTGTTTCTAAACGGTCAGAGCATTGGTCCAAGCATGAAGGGTCGAGGGTTTGATTCCTGGGTTGCAGGTTGGGGCAATTGTGGTTGCGGCGAGTGCATGCGGGGGCAACCAGTCGATTTCTCCCTCCCTTCCTCCTCCTTTCTCTGAAAAGTGATGGAAAAAATATGCTCAGGTGAGGATTAGAAAAAAAAAATCACTATTTCCCAATGAATTATTTGGTTTCAGAATTTCAGTACTAGTTATTTCAAGTTGCAAAAACACTGGCAGACCCTGACCTGGATTAGTAAGGAGAGTGCTCTGTGTGTTTTTAAATTTCTTACTAAAAAGGGGATCAATGTACTTTTCTCTAATTCATTCCACTGATGTGTCAGGGGCTTTAAACATAGGGCAGTTGTCTGGCCGGACCATTCTCCTATGGCCCATTAGTATGCGGCTGCTCTTCTCTCTTGTGACTCCTTTTCTTTTCCCTCTAGCTTTTGCAGAAGGTCAGCACTAAGAGACCTCCGCCTGCCATGGACGACCTGGATGTAAGTAAAGCCTGCCCCTCAACCCTTCAGTTTCCGTTTTGCTCTTAAAAATAAGGTACAATACTAGAAAACTCCTGTCACAGTCCCTAGCACATTGCAGTTCTCAGTGCATGTTAGCCAAATTTGATTATTTTTTTTTTAGCCAAATTTGAATTTGACAAAGAAGAGTGAATGTTCTTCTCCAGGCTTAAGAAAACCCCAGTAAGCCCTAGCCGGTTTGGCTCGGTGGATACAGCGTCAGCCTGCGGACTGAAGGGTCCCAGGTTCGATTCCGGTCAAGGGCACATGCCTGGGTTGTGGGCTTGGTCCAACCTGCAGGAGGCAGCCAATCAATGATACCCTCTCATCATTGATGTTTCTATCTCTCTCTTCCTCTCCCTTCCTCTCTGAAATCATAAAAATATTTTTTAAAAAAAGAAAACCCCAGTAAGTGCTCTCCTTCTTGGGAGCACACCCATACCTTTCTCATCCCCTTCTTCTCCCCAGGCATGTTACCTTACCTTTCTTTCTCCTAAGCTTCAAGGGCCCTTCTTGGCCTCTGTAACTTTTTTCTTAAACCTATTTCTTCTATGGCTCACTTCTACCGCTGTGGCTTTCTAAATAAACTTTTGCTTATAAGAAAACGAAAAAACAAAAAACACCAAACCCAGCAAGACCGCCTTCACTTCCATATCTCCCTCTGCTTCTCCATCCTAGAGCAGTTCTGGCCCTGTTGACTATCTTTACAGTTGTAAGGAGCAGTAGCATTAATTGAAATTCTGAAACTAAATGATACATGACACCGTGCTGTTTATTCAGTACTGGTGGTTTATTTTCCAAAGTTTAAATCCTACCATAATTAGCCTCCCAAGAAGTTGTGTGACTCAGAAAAATCACAAAAGAAAACTTGGAGAGCAGAAGGGAGTGAGCAGTGTTTGTGAACACAAATGTTCACTCTTACCATATTCTACAGGTAACTTTTGTCTTTTTCTTTTTTTCTAGGATGATTCTGACAGTGCCGATGCAACAAGTAGTTAACTTCTGCACGATAGACCTGTGGAGGAAGCTGTGGCTGTCTTCCAGTCCTTCTGACAAGCTAGGGCCTGGGCCTTTGTCCAGCTGTTTGGCTGAGCACCAAGGTCCTCTGGGATCTCAGATCTTTCCTCGAAGCTCTTAATTAAGTGTCTTCCTCCATGCTTTATTTCTTTTCCCTATGCATTTGACTATGGCTGCTACATCAGATGGCAGAATAGCAGAGGAGTAGACTGGTGGGACTGCTGACTTCCTGCCAACTAGCCATATTCTCTATGTTTGGGCTGCCCATCAGGGCTCTCGAGTATGTGTTGTATGTGGTAGAGCAAAATCCAAAGAAGTAGCATATAGATTATAATAAATCTCTAGGAACTGGTCGATCTCTTTCCTGCTTGTACTTTTTCCTCCTGGAGCCAAATCTCTTCTCTCTCTCTAGTTATTCTTTAGGGAAGGGGTGGGTGTCAAAGATCCTGGCCCTCATCGCCGAGGTTGAAAGAAGAAAGCTGTTGGGAGCAGGTTGTAACCAAGCCTAGGGACTTCCCCGTGCACAGATCTATGCTCTGATTCCTCAGAGCAGAAACCAGCCTTTCACCATAGGGGTAATACTGCCACTCCTAGAATCAGCCAGAAACCCACCTCAGCCTTCTGCACACTCCAGAAATCTCCTTATACTTTTAAAGCTGACATTAGTTCTTAAACTAAAAAAAACTCCCAGAAACAGTTGCTAATACAAAGTTATATTTGTATTATGTTTTACAATTTACTATTATCTCATTCAATAATTATATCTTTTCTTCATAGGTCATCAATCAGGTAACAATAAGTGGCAAAGCTGTGATTTGAATTTGTATAGCATGTCCCCTTATCCACAGTACTGAAAACCAACAACAACAACAAAAATTGACACCGAAACTCATTTGACAACAAAACATGACCTAAACTGTTGTAAGGCTGTTTATAGTGTTTATTCCATTTAGTATATTTATTTCTCAGCATAAATATTAATGAGTTTGATTACATGATGTTGCTCTTGAGTTCCAAATGGAATGCGTTAGGTAACAACACATAGAGTATGCTCTCCATTACTGCCTAAAATCTGAGACATCCTAAATTCTGAAACATCTGGAGCCTTCAGGTTTTTTTATTAGCTGATTTGAAACGGCAGAAAGAAAGTTTATTTTTAAGCGGTTAAAGTTTTAAGGCACTGTCCAGCACGAGTCACATGTACATGAAATATGGCTGCTCCGAACTGAGATGGGAGTGTAAAATACACACCAGGTTTTGAAACTTTTATACGGGGAAAACTCACTTACTTTTATGTACCTATTACATGATGAAAGTATGGATGTGTTGACTTAAATAAAATATTAACAAATGCGGCTTGCATTATTTCTATAGGGCACGCTGTCCTGCCTCCAAGCCCGCACCGTCCCCACCTCTACCTAACATCCTGGGAGCCCCAACCGGCTACACTAAGTGCCTCGACAAGTTCGGGTCACAGTTTTGTCCTCTGGTCCTTTACACAGTCAAAGCAGTTGCTAATCAACTCAGAACATCTGCAAATCGCGTTTTCAACAAATTTGTCCCAACCACATCCCATTCCGGGCTTTCTCGCTTCTGCGCAGAGACGCGTCCGCACTGAGGATTGTCCCGCGCGGGCCTCCGTCCGCCCCAGGCGCTCCAGCGCGCGGGTCCCGCATCCCGGGGACGGCGGCGGCGAT
>NW_006298269.1:526392-538759 GCF_000327345.1 Myotis davidii | reverse complement strand
TACGCCCGGGAGGTGCGGTGCGGCCGCTGGGCGAGGACCCCGATGCTGCCGGGCAGAGGGGCCGCTGCGGGAAGAGGGCGCGGTGCGGAGGGAGAGCCGCGCTAGATTCAGTTTATTCGTTCGTCCCTCTCTGTTCAGTTCACCACCACCGTGGTCTCCTGCCGTCCCGCGGAGCTGCCGACCGAAGGAAGCAAAGGCAACAGGGACGTGCTGAGCGGTTTCCAGGTGGTGCTGGAAGACACGCTGCTTTTCCCCGAGGGCGGGGGACAGGTACCCGAAGCCCCTCGTTCCTTTCTGCCGGGGTCTCTGTGTCCAGGAGTGAGGGCGAGCCCGGCCTCCCTCTGCTGCTGACCGGCATTTCTTCCCCCAGCCTGATGACCGTGGCACAATCAATGGCATCTCTGTGCTGAGAGTGACCCGCCGGGGGGCCGAGGCCGACCATTTCACACAGACACCCTTGGCCCCTGGGACTGAGGTCCACGTCCAGGTGGACTGGGAGCGGAGGTTTGACCACATGCAGCAGCATTCAGGTAGGTGGGGGCGGGATCGGGGGCTAATGGGGGAGGGGGGCAGTTGCTCTCTATGGGATACGGTTTGGGCTCTCTAGGAGTTAGCCTTTTGGAAAAGTCAGACGTGTGCAGAATCAGCTCCGCTTGAGGCAGGTTAAGGTAGATGTTATAAAAGCAATATGAGCAATTAAAAGTATTAGAATATGGTGCTGGCCGGGAGGTCCAATTGGTAGAGCATTGCCCCAACACACCAAGGTTGTAGGTTCAATTCCTGGCCAGGGCACATACTAGGAACAGCTAATGAATGCATACATAAGTGGAACAACAAATCGATGTTTCTTTTTTCTTTCTCTCTCTCTATCTTTCTCCCTTCCTCTTTCTCAATCAACCAATAAAAATTAAAAGTATTAGAGTAACTGCTGGATTTGAGCATTACCAACTTCCTGTATTGGTGTCTTTATCTGGATGTGTCATAAACTTCTTAAATTCAGAACATCCAGAATGGTATTTAAAATTCATCCATTAAAAAAAAAAAGACAAAAACAAACAAAAACAACAACGAATAAAAGTCATCGATTCCAGCCTTGGCTGGTGTGGCTCAGTTGGTTGAGTGTTGTCCAGTGCAATGAAAGGTCACGGGTTAGATTCCCAGTCAGGGTACATGTCCAGGTTGTGGGCTTCGTTTCTGGTCAGATATGTTTGGTGCAGGAGGCAACCAATTGATGTCTCTCTCTCTCTCTCTCTCTCCCCCTCTCCTTTCCTCTCTCTCTAAAATCAATAAAAACATTTTTTTTTTAAAGTCACCCATTTCCCCAGACTTGGTCTTCCATGAGCGTTCTCTCTATTCAGTGCATGGCATCAGCAGCCACCTAGTTTGTCAAAATCCTGGAAGTTAGTACACACACTCTTTGGGGCTAGCCAGTCAATCACGAAGTCCTGTCGGTTTATCTTCTAAATGCTTCTCTATTTCCTCCCACTGTCAGTGTGATCATCTTAGGCCCAGCTCTCCTTGTCTTTTCCCCAGACCTCTGTAATAGCCTCCTGGCTAGTCTCTCCACATAAAGTCTTGCTTCTTGCAGCCTGTTCTTCGCAGAGCAGCCAGAATAATCTTTTAAAAATTAAGATCGGATCATGTCACTCTCCTACTTAACGCTCTTCAAAAGCTTCCTGTTGCTCACGATAGAGCTGAACTTACCATGGCCCCCAAGCCCTACCTGGGCTGGTGCTTGCCTGCCGCTCCAGCCTCAGCTGGCCTCCCTCCCTCCTGCTCCCAGCATTCTGCCTGTGCTGGCCTTCCTCTCGATTCCTTGAACACATCCTGCTTCTTTCCTCCTTCAAGGCCTTTGGTCTATTCCCATTGCCTTCCAGTTAATTCCTTCTATTCCTCCTCCTCCTCCTGTTATCAGTCGGAGATAATGCTGTATCTCTAACATCAAGCCCTGTGCCTTGCATGTGGGAGGTATTTGATAAATATTTGTTGAGTGAATATGCCACATTAGAGCTTCAGTTCAAATCCTGCCTCTGATAAGCTACGTTGCTTTGGCAAGTTACTTGATATTTCCAGGCCTCAGTTTCCTTATTTGTGAAATGGCATCGTAAAGCCTCTTGCAGAATTCTTACGAGGATATTCAATGAAGTATCTCAATGTTACCCAGTGCCCAGCAGGTCTTCATCAAGGAAACTTTCTATGATGATGTGGGAGTATGTGGCTGTCTGGGCTTCTCATTCTTCTCTCTCTCATTCTCTCTTATCAGGGCAGCATCTCATCACAGCGGTTGCTGATCACCTGTTTGGGCTGAAGACAACGTCATGGTGAGGAGGAGGCATAAGACTAACTGCAGAGCATGACTCCGGACTCCCAGCTCCTTTCTCAGTATTGGGTCAGGGGGTAGGAGGCTAAAAGAAAGAGCAGTGTTCTGAATCTGCTGTGTTGTCCTGGTCCCCTTGAGGGTGGGGGGTGGATGACCTTGTGTTCCTTAGGAAAAACAATAGGATGAGCGGAGAGATATCTGCCTTTGCTTAGGAAAGAACATAGAATTTTGAGCCTAAAGACCTATGCAGTGTGGATCTATGTGACCTTGATCACATTCGTTACTACCCCTCAGCTGTAAGATGGAAATGACAATCCCTACCTTGCAGGGTTTTTGTGAGGATTAAATAAGATAATTTATGTGTGTGTGTGTGTGGGGGGATAAGGACACATTTGTAATACCTTAACTAATAATAATAATAAAAAAAAAATAAAACATCAAAAAAAAAAAAGAAACCTTAAAAAAAAAAAAGATAATTTATGTGGACATTTTTTGTAAACTGAGAACTTTCTTACGTTGTTACTGTTGTCATTATCAGCATCCTGTGGCTCCTCTACTTCTTCTGACAGGGAGTTAGGGCGACTCCGGAGTGTGATTGAGCTGGATAGCCCCTCTGTGACTGTAGAGCAAGTAGCTGCCATTGAGCAGAGCGTCAATGAAAAAATCAGAGACCGGCTGCCTGTGAATGTGCGAGAACTGAGCCTAGATGATCCTGAGGTGGAGCAGGTGAGGGGAGAGCCAGTGGGGTGGCTTCTGTAGAATGGCCCTCTGGGGGCGCCTCATCAAAATTCAGACAGCCCTTCTCCCTCCTCTGTGTTCTAGGTGAGGGGCCGGGGTTTGCCAGATGACCATGCTGGGCCCATTCGAGTTGTTACCATCAAGAATGTTGATTCCAACATGTGCTGTGGGACCCATGTGAGCAATCTTAGTGACCTTCAGGTAGGTGAGGAGGGACTTCTGAATGGTTAGGAAAGAGGGTGTGAGGAGTGTGGGATCACAACAGGGTTGGGAGGGGTAGAGGGGGACAATTGGGGAGTCCTGAGCAAAATCACTCTTTTATTGCTTCCCAACTAAGGGGTAGGTCTAGGTGTCTCCTACCCTTGTGTCCAGCACTCACTGTGTTTTCAGTGTGTGTGTGTGTGTTACCTCCTTGCCTCATGTAGGTCATTAAAATTCTGGGCACTGAGAAGGGGAAAAAGAACAAAACCAACCTGATATTTCTGGCTGGGAACCGCGTGCTGAAGTGGATGGAGAGAAGTTACGGAACGGAAAAAGCATTGACCGCTCTGCTGAAGTATGCCCCCTCCTGTTGTCTCCTGCTTCTCGGGACCTGGACACCCGGGCTTAGCCTTCCTGCCTGTAGGCAGGCAGAATAATCTGGCTCTGGGCGGTGAGATGTGATCATAGATGACAAAGTGCAGTGGACGAACGCCCAACACCAAAAGCAGTGGGGAGGCTGGGCAGCTCTCCACGGGCCTCTCACTTGCAGGTGTGGAGCAGAGGATCAC
Source organism: Myotis davidii (assembly GCF_000327345.1). Classification (NCBI taxonomy): domain Eukaryota; kingdom Metazoa; phylum Chordata; class Mammalia; order Chiroptera; family Vespertilionidae; genus Myotis; species Myotis davidii. The sequence continues at coordinate 534,931 of NW_006298269.1, read as the reverse complement.
GTGGAAGCCGTGAAAAAGCTGCAGAACTCCACCAAGCTCCTGCAGAAGGTGGTTATTCCCTGGCGGGTAGAGAGCGCGTGGGCTCTGCCTGGAATAGGTCTGGGACTTGGTCGCTCCGCCCAACCAGATGTGTAGTTTGTCTGAGGGGGAGGGAGGGGAGAATGAAGTGGAGGGAAGGCGGTGCTGTCTTGTTATCCTTCCCACCTGTCTACTCAGCTCTGGCATCCATTTCAGAACAACCTGAATCTGCTGAGAGACCTGGCTGTGCACGTTGCCCACAGCCTCAGGAACAGCCCAGACTGGGGACGTGTGGTGACGTTACACAGGTGAGAGACAAGGCAGGGGCGTGAGGCTTTAGGGCTCAGCCTCTCCCCTGTATGCAGTGCACAGTGGTTGGCGGCCACTCACTGGTGTTCTCAAGGCTGGGTAGACCCTAAGAAATGTGTTACCTACCAGATTTTTGGGGTTGATATAAGCATCTTCCTTTTTAATCCTCACCTGAGGATATTTTTTCCATTGCATTTTAGAGAGAGCGGAAGGAAGGGAGGGAGGAGATAGAGATGGAGAGAGACACATCAGTGTGAGAGAGAACAACAATGTGAGAGAGACACATCCACTGGTTGCGTCCCACACATGCCCCCACCCGAGGTGGGAGCAAACCTGCAACCCAGGTATGTGCCCTTCACCCTAACTTTCATTAGCACCTTCCCTCACCTCCTTCACCATCTCACAGGTCTTTACTTCCCTCAGGGAATCCTGTTAAAGGGAGACAGAAATAAACGCAGCGCTTGTTAGGAGCTGCTGGTGCTGAGAAGGACGTCCTGCTGGCTCTCCGCCAGCACGCTCTCTCTGCTGAGGGGCCTGGGACTTCGCACAAACAGGCAGCAGGAAGGCCAGCCTCACGAGGAGGAGCTGGGCATCCGGTGGTTTCCCAGCTCCCTCTCCAACCTGGATCTCACATCTGTGCCTTTCGTTGTAGGAAGGAGGGCGATTCTGAGTTCATGAATATCATTGCCAATGAGATTGGGTCAGAGGTAAGAGACGCACCCTGGGTAGAGACCTAAATGAGGGGCGTTAAGTTAGCTGAAGCCCTTCCACATGAGCACATGAAGAGTAGGGGACAGAAATTCATTCAGTATAGTTTTCTTTTTTTGTATTAATTCTCACCCAAGGCTATTTTTTCCATTGATTTGTTGTTTGTTTGTTTATTTGTTTTAGATCGAGTGGAAGGGAGATAGGTAGGGGGAGAGGGAGGGAAACATGATGTGAAAGAGACACATGAATCGGTTGCCTCCACACCCCTGACTGGGGCTGGGGTTCAAACGTGCAACCCAAATACGTGCCCTTAACTGGGAATGGAACTGGTGACCTCTTGGTGCATGGGGCGACGCTCAATCCACTGAACCACTCTGGCTGGCAGCTTTCTGTCTTCTTAAGGTTGAACCTAAGTTCCTGTGGTCACTGGTGAAAAGTTTCTTGGCTCTGGTAGGCCAGAGTGGAGGGGCTGCATTATCATTCATTCGAACATCACTTGTGTTTTAGAGAAAACGTCTTTTTTTCAGTTGAGATAGGATGTGTCAGTTTAAGGCGTACAGCGTGTTGATTTGATACACTTATAATTGCAGTATGATTTCTAAGTCTGTTCTTGAGACTGAGGAGAGTGCACAGTATAGAGGGGTTGACCCCACACCCTTAAGTATCAGGGTTCATCTCCTTGTCTTACCTCCTAGGACACCCTCCTGTTCTTAACTGTGGGCGATGAGAAAGGCGCTGGGCTCTTCTTACTAGCAGGGCGAGCTGAGGCCGTAGAGACCCTGGGACCCAGGTAACCGTTTGTCGACGGCTTTGCATGGGTGGGAGAGCCATAAGCCTGACCCAGGACAGCCCTTTCCTGAGGACAGGCCGCCACGTCTGCAGTCTCATTTTGATTCACATCACAGACCTGTGATGTGGGCTGAAATCATTATCTCCAGCTGTCATTCCCAGTTTCACGGGTGAGGGACGGCACGCCCGGTGCCTGGGATCTCACAAAGCAGGGGCGGAACTGAGACGTGAACCCAGGTCTTTTGGCTCTAAATCATGTGTTTTGTTTTTCTTTTAGAAATTGAGATCCATAGGTGATACCTGAGTACAGGTGCTGGGATATCAGTAGGCAGATGAAGCAGGTGCTTAAGGCACCAGCAGAGGAGAGGCACATAATCTTTGGGGGGAAAAATTAGGATTTTGAAATAAAATGTAAAAAGGCATTGATATAATTGTTAGGAAAAAGTTAGAACTTTGTTGGACTCCTTTCCCCTGTGTTATTGTTTATACTTTGTTTTAAATGAGATGTGGTGGTGTAGTGCCCCTGTTCTTTCTAACGGAATCTTCACGGTCCCAAGTGCCTCCGATGAATGTGTGGTTGTCGTAGGAAAACAGCTTTTAAAGCAGAGGTTCCTGACAGGCAGCCAGGATTGGCCTAGAGATTGGTTTGGCCTGTGTACTACTTTAAATTTAAGCCAAACCGGTTTGGCTCAGTGGCTAGAGTGTCGGCTCTGTCCAGGTTGCCACAGTCTTCTAACGGAATCTTCACGGTCCCGAGTGCCTCCGATGAATGTGTGGTTGTCGTAGGAAAACAGCTTTTAAAGCAGAGGTTCCTGACAGGCAGCCAGGATTGGCCTAGAGATTGGTTTGGCCTGTGTACTACTTTAAATTTAAGCCAAACCGGTTTGGCTCAGTGGCTAGAGCGTCGGCTCTGTCCAGGTTGCCACAGTCCGCCTTTCTTGCCCATCCGTTTGACTCCCTGCTGGTCCCCACAGGCGTGTCTGTAGCCCCTAGTGTACCTTCACTCTGCTCTCTGGAGGTTGCCATAATCTATCTAGGCCATTTCTAGACACTTCTGTTGTTTCCAGTTATTCACTCTTACAGTAAACATGGTACATATTACATGTGCAAGTATTTTTAAGAAGGATTTCTAGAAGCCATCTACTCCTCCTCTCCCTCTCCCTCGCCCCCAGCCCCCAGGCTCCAGCCCCCAGCCCCCGGGGAAAGACTCAGGGCTGCTCTTGGTTTCTCTGTGGCTTTCCCCTGAGGACCTCCTTCCCCTGACACATCTCTGCTTCCCAGGGTGGCTGAGGTGCTGGAAGGCAAAGGCGCAGGGAAGAAGGGCCGCTTTCAGGGCAAGGCCACCAAGATGAGCCGGCGGGCGGAGGCGCAGGTGCTTCTCCAGGACTACATCGGCTCGCAGAGTGCTGAGGGGTGAGGACTCGCGCCTCCCGGCTCCACAGAAAGAGTCTCTTGGACAATAAAATAGTTCGATTTGCAATGATTGTGGTACCATGTATTACTAATTTATATAGTGTTTGCCCGTGTGCTTATGCAATAATATCTGTGAATAAACAGGTCACTCATTTGGTCCCTTAGACATAGCCTGTGCGAATGAGTCTTATGTGGTAAGGTGCACTAATGTACTGAAACTCAGTTGCAGCCTTTCTTCACGTAGAAATATGCAGTAGGGCCTTGACTTACGAGTTTAATTCGTTCCGTGACGGAGTTCATAACTCAAATTACTCATATGTCAAATCTTAAAGTGAACGAGTGAGACCCGTGATGCTGGGCTGATGTTGTGGCGTTCACTGTGACATTCGCTGCGCCAACTAGTGGTGGGGTATCTGAAGCTGGCTCGTAACCCGAATTTTAGCTCACAACGCAAAGCAAAAAATCGGCCAAGAGACGGCTCGTATCTCGAAAAACTCGTTAGTTGGGACACTCGTAAGTCAAGGCCCTACTGTAGCTGCCAAAGGAGCATACAAGTCAGGTGAATGAGTCTAAGCCTGAGGTCACAATTTAAGGAAAATATTCTGGTTCTGTCACTCGCCTGGGGAAGTTACCTTGCCTTTTTAACCTTCAGTTGCCTCGCTGATAACATGGCAGTAAGGGCAGTACCTAGTCCTCCCGGGTGTCGTGAGGTAACACTCAACTGTGAGTGCTCAGGAAAACATTCGACTCCCCATTGATCTAAACACAGAATTGTTGAGTCCCTGGTGTCCTGCGCCTCTTTACCTTCCCGTTGGGAGTTGGTGATAAATGCAGGGGCCGCTACCCTACTGTCCCCCAGGTGAGCTGTGCCCCGGGCAGTGCTGAGGACATGGATGCAGCCATCCCAGGTGCTTTCCTGAGTTACTCAGGCGCTATGATTGAGCCCAGCAGCTCCCGGCAAATCGCTTTAATTTAGATGTTCATCTTGTTCGCCCAGGACTTTATTCAGGTACCATTCCACAGGAGGAGATTCTGCCGCTGTTCCTGCTGGAGGAACAGGCAGGCCGGGAACGTGGCTTCATAGGATTTTGCTGGGGGGAATGGAGTGGTCACCCAGGGCAGTGGCTTCTAAGCTTTTTAAATAATGGAAACTTCCACGAAGTTTTCCAAGTAGAAGCACAATATGGAAATGGATGAAAGCTGCTCTGATCTGGTTGGAACAGGGAGTGGAGGCTTGGAGCTCGACAAGCCCTTAGGAAGGCCCCTGAGTGCCCCCCCTGAAGCCATAGATACCATTTGCCAAATTCCCAACCTTGGCATATCCGGACGATGCTCTAACCAACTAAGCTACCTAGCCGGGGCAGTGTTCCACTGCATTTAAACTGCAGACAAATCCCCTCCAAACAGCCCCTGAGCTTTTTTCCTCAGAGGGCATGTCAGTTAATGACATTTGGAGTTGGTCCTTCAAATCAAACTTTTAGTTGAATCTTGGGTCTCCTGATGAAGTTACGTGATTATGTGATTACATGTATATGTGATATACCTGTAGAAAGTTCCAGCTATGAATAAGAATGTAGTCTGCAAAACTAGGAAATCCAACTGACAATCCTTTCCGTCTTAGAAATATAAAGGAAGAGACATTCATTCGCAAGTTACCTTCTATTTAAACATAATGGCAATTTTATTTTATTTTTTAATATATTTTATTGATTTTTTACAGAGAGGAAGGGAGAGGGATAGAGTTAGAAACATCGATGAGAGAGAAACATCGACCAGCTGCCTCCTGCACACCTCCTATGGGGATGTGCCCACAACCAAGGTACATGCCATTGACCGGAATCGAACCCGGGACCTTTCAGTCCGCAGGCCGACGCTCTATCCACTGAGCCAAACCGGCTTGGCTAAACATAATGGCAATTTTAGAAGCTGTCTAGTACTGATTCCCAATTTTCCAACTAGGTTTCAGATCTTTCTAGGGCTATCCATCCTAAGTAAGGTCACAGAATCAAAACAGAATTCTGGGCCTGGAAGGAACCTTAGAGATCGACAACCTGATCTGGCAAGTGAGGAAATAAATTCTTTTTTTTTCTTTATTGCAGTAAAATGAACAACATAAAATTTACAATTTTCACCATTAAAGGAGATAAACTTAAGCGACTTGCCCAAAGGTGTCCCTTCCCACTGCAGAGCTCTGCCTCAAAGCTCCGGGTTTCATAACTCAGGTGACCTTGCATCTGACTTATAAGTAATGCACCAACTCCAGTTACATGTGAGTAATTGAAACAGCTGAGTCCAGCCTAGTGGGTTTGGCTCAGTGGATAAAGCATCAGCCTGTGCACTGAAGGGTCCTGAGTTCAGTTCCAGTCAAGGGCACATACCTTGGTTGCAGGCTCGATTCCCAGCCCTGGTCGGGGCGTGTGCAGGAGACAATAATCCATGTGTCTCTCTCACATCGATGTTTCTTTCTCTTTCTCCCCCTCCCGTCCACTCTTTCTGAAAAATCAATGGAAAAATACTCTCAGGTGAGGATTAACAAAAAACAAACAGCTGAGTCCATGATGAGCCCAAATCTGACAATGCCATGTACAATGATAAACATCTAGCCCCTCATTCCGGGATAAAGCTCTCAGTTGGTGTTGGCAAAAGTCTTTCACCTTTATAATTAAGATCTTAAACTGAAATCAACCTAACACTCAGATCCAGCTATAAATTTAGACAGACAAAGATGGTCAAGGCGTAGACGGTTAGGATGAAATAACAGAAGAGAAATAAGGAGAAAACTGACACCCAGGGTCATAAGCCGTGGTTGTGGGCAGCTGTTTCCATATTCTCCAACCCCGAGAGGAGCATTAGATGAGCTCCTGGCTATAAACATGGTTTAATGAGAGAGAACTGAAGTTGCATGGACTGGGCCTCTGAGTGGATTCAGCTCTGGCAGGCAATCACTTTTCCTCATGTGTCAAGAGCCCCAAAGGAAAGAATGACAGGGTCCAATCAGTCATCTCCCAAGTGAAAGAAGCTGAAACAACTTGTCTGGTAAGATTGAAAGCCACAGGCAGACTACCTGTCAGGGACAGGAATTTGGAGTCTGAGGCTTTCGCCTGAAGCCAGGAGGCACATTAGTGGGAGAACTGGGCTACAGGGAGGTGGCCAGAAGGACAGGGAATTTGAGTTTCTGAGGCAAAAATTTAGCCATACCTAGGGGTACAAAAGACATCAAGAGATGTTTAAAATATTTTAAAATATATATTTGTATTGATTTTAGAGAGGAAGGGAGAGGGATAGAAAGTTAGAAACATCGATGAGAGAGAAACATCAATCAGCTTCCTCCTGCACACCCCCTACTGGGGATGTGCCTGCAACCAAGATACATGCCCTTGACCGGAATCAAACCTGGGACCCTTCAGTCTGCAGGCTGATGCTCTATCCCCTGAGCCAAACCGGTTAGGGCAAAATGTATTTTTTAAAAGTTTTCAACTTTGACCCTGAGCCACCCAATTTCCCTTGCCCGAGACAACTACTGTCACCAATTTCTTATGTGTCCTCTGGTAGTATTTTTTCATAGATGTGCATAAATCTTCCCTCTTTTGGTATATACTGTACACTCCTCTGCATTTTTCTTTTCTCAGTTAAATGAGTGCCATATTTTAAGAGAAAACCATAGTATAACATTTATGCAGAGCAAAATGACTCATTGGTGGGAGACAGGGAAGCATAATTTGCTTAAAAGAAGATTCCTTTCTTACAGAGGGACTCAGGCAGGATTCCGTTGGACAGAGGCCCACATGAGTTCATTTTCTCTGGTGTGTGTGACCTCCCGTCTCCCTGTCTCTGTTTCAGCAGTGTGGAATAAAGAGAGGCCTCCCTTGCTTGCCATCACTCGATGAGCTCTGGTTATTACCCACACCTGGGCATTTCTGAGGGCGGAAGAGGTTCTCTGCACACCGCACCAGAACCACAGTCACAACCAGATGGTCTCAGGCAAACCAGGTATCGGGTCTCCCCTCGGAGACTCTCCCTGAGCCTCTTTACCTAAAAATGGGGGTGTGCGTCCTGGCCAGTGTTGCTCATTGGGTTGGGTGTCCTCCTGTGGACCATGAGGTTGCTGGTTCGATTCCTGGTCAGGGCACATGCCCAGGCAGCCAGCTTGATTCCTGCTAGGGGGGCTTGCAGGAGGCAGCCTGTCTCACATTGATGTTTCCTTCTTTTCTCTCTAAAATATCAATAAACTATTTTTTTATAGCAAAAGGTGGAGGTATATTGAGAAGCAAGCACAGACTCCCATGTGGGGAGGGGGATAGAGTCCCCAATAAACTATTCTTTTAAAAAATATTTTTTTTAATTGATTTCTGAGAGGAAGGGAGAGAGAAAGAGAAAGAAACATCAATGATGGAGAGAATCATTGATAGGCTGCCTCCTGCATACCCCACACTGGGGATTGGTCCGCAACCCCGGGCATGTGCCCTGATTGGGAATCGAACCATGACCTCCTGGTTTATAGGTCAACGCTCAACCACTGAGCCATGCCAGCTGAGCAATAAACTATTCTTTAAAAAAAAATAAATAAAAACGGGGATGTGAACATAGCATCCTAAGAAAGAAGGAACTTTCTGAAATAACTCAGGAAAATACATAAACACTTGAGCAAATTATGTGAAAACAGTAATTTAGTTGTGTAAAGAAAGGGAAAATAAAGCAGCTGTTTTTTGAACTGGTGATGTCATCGGTGCCTGTGGAAGGGGCCTTAATCCAAAGCCCCAAGGAGATGGGGCCGGAGGGGCATGGGCGGGGGGAGGTGGTGCGGGGGGGCGGAGAGGAACAGTTTGTTTTCAGGGGATGGGTGGACTGTCTTTCATGAGGTTCACCAGAAAACCAACTAGAATTAGTTTAATTATTTATTAGAGTAACATTAAATTAGCACAAACAGAATAATAGGTATTTTATTAGCACAAAGTGTGATAGAGTTTTATGTACACATGAAATAATAGATTATATATCCTGGAACATTATTATAACCCACTTTTACAGCTTAGTAATAGTGAGAAGGGACTCCTTGTCTAAGACAGTTTTATGACGTAAGTTCCCATAAATTGCTAAAGACATGGATGCTGTGGCTTGCACCAAGGTGAGGGTCTCCTGGGTAACAAACTGTATGTGCACAGGTCGGTCAGCCGTTGCATGAGAAACAGACAAGGAGCAGTGACAGGAATTCAGGAAGTTATTGTGACTAAATGTCCCATAGCCCCACTTCACCCTTTAGTCCTGAGTGGAAACCAGGGAGCCGGCCAAGCTGTGCTAGAAT
>NW_006298269.1:519511-526160 GCF_000327345.1 Myotis davidii | reverse complement strand
AGTTTCCTTCTTTTTCCAGACTAAACCTCTGTGCAGACGACTGCTGGCAGCAGGCCACCCTCTCCACTTCAAGGGACCAGCGCAGGTCTCGGTTAGCGAACCCGGGCCTGTGTCCAGAGCAGAAGAGACCCTCACAGGGGCAGTCTTCTCTGTTTTGCTGGGCCTTTTCACAATCCCCCTGCAGAAGCACCCTTCGGCTGAGGCTTGCCGGTAAATTTCCCCACTCAGCCTTAAACACAACCTCAAAGCCAAGTGTTTCAGAAATAAGGGTGAGTCACCATTTTCTCCTGTTAAACGGCAGCTCCTCTTCCTTTCATACCATAGTGCTTGTTGTTGTTATTCTTGTGCAGATCATAAAATCACAGAACTCATTTGTTCATTTACTCAACAGATATTTGTTGAGAGGAGTGTGTGTCCCGGACACTGTTTTAAGAACTGGGCCACAGTGATGAATACTAGTGCTGGCCACTGTTCTTATGGTATTTATGGCCATGGAGAAAAAGACAGGAAAGACAAGCAAATAAATGTGAAATTACACATCTGTTAATTCAAAGAAGGACAGAGCAGGGTGAAGAAAAATAGGGAGGGTTGTGACAGTGACAAGGGAGGCTTGGGAGAATTTAGTCTCAGTAAAGCAGTGTGCTTAATAGGCAAACAAAACTAACAGTTTTTTTAAAAATATATTTTATTGATTTTTTACAGAGAGAAAGGGAGAGAGATAGAGAGTTAGAAACATCGATGAGAGAAAGACATCGATCAGCTGCCTCCTGCACACCCCCCACCGGGGATGTGCCCGCAACCCAGGTACATGCCCTTGACCGGAATCGAACCTGGGACCTTTCAGTCCGCAAGCCGACGCTCTATCCACTGAGCCAAACCGGTTTCGGCTAACAGTTTGTTTTAAGACAATTCTGCTGGTTTCCCTTACAACCAGATGGCCATTGCTAAGCCCCTTCTTTGTAGAAATTCTCGAGCTGGGAATTTGTCTTCAGCCACAGAAGGTGACCAGGGTCTTGAGGAGGCTGCCGGTTCATCAGTGTGTTGTACATATTTTGGGTGCCTTTATGCGGCTGCTAAGAGGAGGCAAAGAGTAAGACCAACATGAGTCTTGTGCTGCTCTGCACCCAAGTGAACCCCTGTCACCACTGCTAGGCCATGTCTTCTGACCCCCGAGGCCTCTCTCCCTCTCCATCGGCATTACACCTCGGCAGAGAGAGGGTGGAAGACACAATAGTCCGACAAAGACCCCATGCACACAGGGAAGGTATGCTTGGTAGAAACCTCTGCCAGTTGCAATTTCAAATAATGAAAAGCAGACTTTAGTGCCATTGCACAATTATTATTGTTTTAATTATAAGTTGGTATTAAACCAACACTTACCTAGGTCTACCGGGCATTGTTCTAAGCACTTTTGATTCTCATTAAAACCCTATTGTCACCCCCAGTTTACAGACGAGTATATCGAGGCACAGCAGCTTGTCACTCGGCTAGTAAATGGTAGGGCCCAGCTTTGAGCCAGCAGTCTGGCTCTGGAGCCCTTCAGCCACTCTGTGGCTTCTTGGTATGTCCATTAACATGCTTTACCAGAGCGCACAGATGATATCTACGACCAATATCTTTTCTTTTATAAACTAGCCTCTCTCGTGGTGAAATAAGTGATTTTAGGACAAGGGCATTTAAGGACCTTGAGGCTGTCTGGTGCTTTTGGCAAGGAGAAAAAGACCAAATAAGCAAGCTATAAATAGAAGTGAAAACCTTCCATTATAATGCTGCCATGTAGCCTCTCATTTTACCTCTGTTAGGGCAGGTATGGACATTGTAAAGCGGGAACCAAAAAGCCAGGGGTTTATTCTTTTAGATAAGACCCTAACGCCCTATATTTAATTCCAAGCTTGTCTCCCCCTTTCTGTTACTCTGGGCTCCATTTCTATGAAAACAGAATTACATGTGTTTCACAAATGGTGGTAGAAAAACGTGTATTTTTTTTCCTGTCTTGGAGCCGTGGTGTGGGTGACTGGGGGATTTCCACTCAGCTTGGAAAAGGCTGAAAGACCGCCTTGCTGTTTCTATTTTGCTTTGTCTGTGCTGCCTGTTACCAGCAAGATGAACTCATCCTGAAGGTTTGCATTGAAAACAAATTTTGAATTTCTTCTGCTCTTGTTAATTTGCCTCGGTTAGCAGGCTCAGTCCCCAACACCCAGGAGCCGTCTTTTGAAAATTTAACAGCAGAGGGTGCTGCGAGCCTGTGGATGCCCAGGTCTCGGCTCCACAACGGAGAGGCTAGAAGGGCCCCTGCTCATTCAGCCCGCCTGGAGGAGGCTTCTCATTGTCTTGTTCTCTCGCTGCTTTTGAAGACTTTGTCTGTGGGTTGTGGAGTAATCAGATGTTTCCCAAAATGCAAGCAGGCAATCAAGAAATGAGGTGTGGCCTTCTGGAAGTAATCTTGCCATTTGTGTTTTTGAGAATCTTAACCCTTCTCTGATTAACTTGATGCTTCATATTTTATGCATTTAACTCCACTGAGACCAGAGTTTCTGAATTGTGCTGGGTCCTAACTCACTTCAGAAAACAACATTTATTATTCCCATTTTCCTGGGCTCCCTCTAAATTCCCTTGTACTAATTCTACCCATGGCTACAAGATAACATTTTTTTTTCCTTCTTTTTAAAAGCTGGGGCGTGAATATTACCTCCAGGTTGTCTCTCAGTCTTTCTCCATCTTCCTTATATTCGGCATCTTTCACTCATTTTTTCCCCGGCTTCTTGCTTCCTACAGCCCTTTCACCTCTTGATGGTTGATAGGAAGCAACAGTGGTGTTCCATACTTCAGTCAGGCTCTGCTCTAAGCAAATTTGCTTTAGAAGAGTCTAGGTGCCTCCCAGTGATGAGTCAGTGGGTGGTTTATTTATTTACCTACTTAAATATGGAACACTTCACAAATTCGTGTGTCATCCTTGTGCAGGGGTCATGCGAATCTTCTCTGTGTCATTCCAATTTTAGTGTCTGTGCTGCCGAAGCGAGCACGGTGATTTCTTCTTATAAAATCATTCCCAGTGGGCTTTCATGGCAAGACACACCGATGAGTTCATCATAGCACTTGATAGACACACATCAAATTTGTTTGCTGCTTCTGACATGCACAGAGCATCTCTCTCCTGGAGAGCTGGCTTTCACTGTTTCTGTGGTTTCATAGCCACGGAGTGAGAGCGGGATGTGCAGAGGGACCTTGGGCGATGTAGGACGAAAGCTGTGGCTGCAAGACCAGCCTCTCATGGCATCAGCGCTCACCTGGGATATAAACTTGACAGGGTTCTAGACAAGCACGAAATAGGCACACGTGGCAGACAGACGAGGACTCAGCAGGATCCCCGCCTGTGTTTTCTTTCTGGAACAAACACACACAAACGGTCTTTGCTTTGATTTGTTGGGTGAACTTCAGCAAAACAAGAGGAGAATTCAGGAAGGAGGAAAACAGGATTTGAGAGCCAGCAAAACTGATCAAGGACAGCAGGTAAAGAGATCGCAATGCAGGGCTGAGTCACATAACAAGGAGCATTGAAGTCCCTGCTGGGCTGAAGGTGTATGTCTTCCAACGAGAAAATGGAAAGACAATTAGAAACTTCTGAGAGAGAGAGAGAGAGAGAGAGAGAGAGAGAGAGAGAGGCACTGTTCATAAAAGCCACGATCTGAAAATAAAACGAGCTATAATTTTGAAATGAATTTGAGAACTGACGAAGCGAAAGGAGCAGTTTTTCTGTAGCACCAAAGCCAAGCCTCCTTTAGTCAGGTAATGTGGGGTTGGGTTGGGACTGCTAGATACTCTGAATTTGGGTACAATCATTTTTTTTGGGTACAGTCATTTTGGGATTTTAATAATTGCTAACCACATTGTTTCCCCATGATGCACTTTGCTGTTTCTTTTCCCATTGACTGCTGTTTGTAGGATAGTTTTGTAGGTGATTTTTAGGCGATAGATTCAAATTATTTACTAATTGCTATGAAATGAGCACTAACCAATTTTAACAAATATTTACTGAGTGCCTACCATGTACCCGGTACTATTCTAGGTGCTTGGAACACAACAGGGAACAAAATAAATCCTGCCCTAGTAGAGCTTATGTTTTAGTGATGCAGACACACAATAAACAATAAATCTTATCAATACAGGAAAACAAAAAAGATAAGAGGGAAGGGAAGGAGAATTGGGAGGGGAAAGAAGAGAGTAGTAGGGTGGGTTGAAATTTGAATCAGATGGGCAGAGGAGATCTCACTGAGATGAGAATCCAGCAAAGACTCGACAGAGATGAGGGCATCAGGCAAGGAGGTATCTGAGGGCAGAGCGTGGGGGCAGAGCGCCAAGCCCTAAGGCTAGAATGTGCCTGGCCTGCTCCCCAGACCTCAAGGAGCCGGAGTGGCTGGAGTGGGGGCTGGACTAGGAGAGGAGCTTAGAGAGATAAGGGTTCTGGTGGACCTGTCAGGAGTGCAGCTCTTATTCTGAGTGATAGCCCATCCCCTGAAGCATTTTAAGTCCAGAGGGCCAGGGTCTGACTCATGTTAAAATAATCAGCGTGGCTGTCCTGTCGAGAGAAGACTGGAGGAGGCAAGGGCGGAAGTGGGGGTCTTTAGGAGGCTAATCCAGGTGATTGAACAAGGTGGCTCAGATCCAGGTGGTGGGTTCTGGATGTACTTGAAGATAGAGCCAGGGGGGACTTCCTGACCGATTGATGTGGGAGTGAGTGTGAGGAGCGTGAAGGACGACCCTGGGCTTGAAGGACAGTGCCAGTGAGGAAGGGTCTGGGGCTCTGGAGCAGGGCCCTGGGAGCCCCTAGTTGGTTTCATTGCAGTGGTGGTGTTGGGTGGGGTCCTTGGCGGAGGTGGTGAGGGGGGTGTGGGGGGGTGCCAGGATAGCAGGGACACTTGGGAAGCTCTACACAGCCAGTGTGTCTAAATGGTGCTTACTGGCTGGTAGCAGCCCTGGATTTTGTGCTTATAGTTCAGCTTTTCCCTATTCCTTTCTCTAGTAGAATAAACTTAAAAGTAAGCTTGGATCTTGAACTTTTTTTTTTTAAATGAAGAAATAGGTTTTTTGCCCTAGCGGGTTTGGCTCAGTGGATAGAGTGTCAACCTGCGGACTGAAGGGTCCCGGGTTCAATTCTGGTCAAGGGCATGTACCTTGGTTGTGGGCACATCCCCAGTAGTGGGTGTGCAGGAGGCAGCTGATCGATGTTTCTCTCTCATCGACGTTTCCAACTCTCTGTCCCTCTCCCTTCCTCTCTGTAAAAATTCAATAAAATGTATTTTTTTAAAAATAGGTTTTTGATTACCCAATTACATATCAGAGGGGTCTTTTGATTTTTATGGGCTTGACTAAGTTTAATGATCTAGAAACAGATGTTTCTCAAGTTAATTAAAGCAATTTCTTTTTTTTACCCTTTATATAAATCTTCAATGTTTCTGATGAAATATTTGTCTGAGGTTCAGCAATTTTTAAGTTCTGTTAAAGCAACACAACAACAAAGTATAGTAAACAAAAAAGAAAAAAATTAGGGAAAGCCTGACACTTTTGGGTCCCACAGTTTTTATTCTGCCATTTTGATTGTAAGGATGTTTTAACTCAGATGTTTTCTTGTAAATACATACTTTTAAATCAGAACTATACCATTTTGATGACTTTCATTACAACTGTATAACTTGGGTATTAAAAAAAAGTCATAGTGGCCCAATGGACTCTTAATGTTTTTTACTTTTTCTTTTTTTTACCCTTTATATAAATCTTCAATATTTCTGATGAAATATTTGAGGTTCAGCAACTTTTAAATTCCGTGTTGATTTCATTTCTTTTTTGTTACATTCAATACTTCTTACTTCAAAATATTAGCAGGAGTTATTTCTGTGTGATGAAATTGGATTTTTATTTTTAAAATAAAAATAAGTTGTTTCAATTTTCATCTTTATACTTTTCAGTAGTTCCCAACACTTCTTAGGGAAATGGTGTTCTTCACAATTCCTTTGTGCGATACTTTTTAAACAAAAAGAGCAAACATTATTTAAAATATTTTAAAGAAAATATCCTGTGAAAACAAATATCAGCTTCCCAAAAGTCAACTCAGCAAAACAATAAAACAACAGAAACCAAAGTTCTCTGAAACTCCTGAATTATGGTTTTACTCCAAAAGGAGTCATTGTCTTAAAAGGATGTCTGACTGTCAGGAGACATCCTATGCCTCCAACAAAGCATAGAAGAATGCTGGCTCTGGTGTGTGTGTGTGTGTGTGTGTGTGTGTGTGTGTGTGTGTGTGTTGGGGGGCCGTGTTTCCTGCTGTTTATCAAGGAAGACAGGTTAACCAACTAGAACAAGAGACCAACCCAATAGACATCATTGTCAACAAGGGGATGGCATAATGGTGGTTGGCAAGGCATGTAAGGAATAAAAAAGAAAAGGAAATTCAATTGGGAAAATCATTGTAAATTCAGGACCTTTTTTTAAAAAGTAATTTTTTATTGTTACAGTATTTCAGACGTTGCTCATTTTAGCCCCCCTTGACCCCTCTCTGCCAACCCCCTTCGCCCACCCTCCCCCAGGTCTTCACCTCACTATTGTCTGTGTCCATGGGCTATGCATGGAAACTCAGGACCTTTAACGGAAATAC
>NW_006298269.1:512048-519469 GCF_000327345.1 Myotis davidii | reverse complement strand
ATATTTTTCTGGTTCTGACCCTGACTGTAGCCCATCAACAGCAGCACTTCTGCCAAGCCCTGACTTACTAAAAGGAATTATTGATGTACGAAGTCAGGTTTAAATAGGAAAGGGGAGTGCGGGTTGAAAAGTATGAGCAGGCCCGTATTCTGGTCCACAATCAAGTGGCTTACAATGCAAAGTCTGAACCTTGACTGGTCAGAGATGTTAATTTTTCTCTAGTGTCTGAATATTACGGTGGTTCTACGAAAATCTAGGAATAGAAGTTTCTGTGAACCTAGGAGAGTGTCAGCCCCGGAAAGGGAATCCAGGAGAGTAAGAAAAATATATTGAGATGAAAACTGACTCCAGCCAGTGTGGCTCAGTTGGTTGGGCATCATCTCATCCACCAAAAGGTAGCTGGTTCGGTTCCTGGTTGGGGCACATGCTTGGTTTTGGGCTCAATCCCTGGTACAGCCACTGATGGATGTTTCTTTCTCTCTTTTCCTCTCTCTCTCAAAACCAAGAAAAGAGAAAACTGACTGAGACCCATGGTATTAATACTTATGTAAATACTAAGTGTAACGGTGTAATAATGAATCCTGTTATCACTGGGGTGTTTTGTGTTTTCTGTACTTTTATGATGTTTGAAGTATCATCAGGGTGATAGAGAGCTAGGGTGTCACAGGGGTGGAGGCAATGTGGTCATTGTTGGTTAAGCCACCAATAGGTCCGTGACTGCCAGGAAAAAGCTGAAGTCCTATACTGAAAGGGTTGCGGGTTTGGTTCACACTATCTCCCTTACCCTCAAAACCTTTCAGAGTCAATCTCTATCTTGAAAAACAGCAACAAGTCTTAGTCACGACTTCCTAGTAATTGGCTGTTCATTTTGTTCCTGTGTACGAGGGAGAACCTTCTGGGAAGAGGCCAATGTTTCTATAAAAGTTTGCTCTGTTCTTTGGGTTTTCAACCTCTTTGTAATTTGGAATTGGGAGTGCCTGAGAATGTCTTTTGATTGAGTCATGTGTGGAACTATACACTATTTGACTCTATAATTTGTTAGCCGGTTTTCCAACTTGGCAACAAATAATTGTGTATTTTTTTCTTTTATTAGTCAACAAGGTCTTACTGAAACCTTTTCCATGAGGCCCTGAAGTTGTGTACAATGGTGATCAAAACAGGCATGGAGCTGCCCTCATGGGCCGTAGAGTCTGGTGGGGAAGACAGACATGACTCAAATAACCAAAAACTGACATTTGCTAGAGCGGAAGAGTAAAAGGGGCCATGCATGGGCTTGGCAAGGGCTCTTGACCTAGGCTGCGGATGGGTGAGCGCCGGACAATGGACACCAGGTTTTGAGAGTGTTATTAAAAGTCTCCTTTCCGCCATGCTTCTGTTTCCCAGTCCGTCATTTGAAAATCAGACAGGTGAGCCATGTCTCACAGTGAGCAAGGAGATCTCCTTGAAAAAGTGATATTGAATGAGGAGGAATTTACTATGAGAAGTGGGGGAAGTTCTGTGCAAAAGCCCAGAGGAGCCTGGAGTGTGACACACTGGGCTGTAGTACATGGACCGAGGTGAAGGCAGCAGGTAGATGAGGCCCAGATCAAGCTGGCTCCTGGAGGCCATATAATCTAAATACTGGGGGGGTAAGAGCTTTATTGAGATATAATTCACATGCCATAAAATTCATCCATGTAAACGATACAATTCATTTATTTTTAGTATAGCCACAGAGTTGAATAATCTCTCAATTTAAGAAACATTCAAACCTGTAAAGATTTCCGTGAGTTTATTTGAGCCAAGACAATTGCTGGGAAGCAAAATCTCAACGGATTGCGATCACGCTCCAGAGAATGGCAAGTTGACACCATATTTTATACATTACAGTCAAAAGAGAAGACCAAGTGGGTGACAAGAAATTCACTGGTGGTAGATTAGGGAGGCAGAAGAAAGCGAAGCAGAGAAGCCTCAGAGATTGGATAAAAAGTGAAATAATACATCTTTTGCCCTAGCTGGTTTGGCTCAGTGGATGGAGTCTTGGCCTGCGGACGGAAGGGTCCGGGTTCGATTCTGGTCAAGGGCATGTACCTCGGTTGCAGTCTCCTCCCTGGCCCTGACTAGGGCCCTGGCGCATGCAGGACGCAACCAATTGATGTGTTTCACATCTATATTTCTCCTGTCTTTCCCTCTCTCTAAAAATCGATGGAAAAATATCCTCAGGTGAGGGTTAAAAAAAAACAAAGATACATCTTTCACATAGGTGGGTACAGGATAGTTAAAAGTCAACAATTACCATGATAAAAATAACAATGAGAAGATATGTAGTCTCTGTCCTGGAGCGTTGGTTGTGGCCGGAGGGATCTGGGAAAGGGGAAGTTACCTTGATATTCCAGACGTTTGTGACTATAGATGCAAAAGACAATAGACAGGCTCAATTAATGTAAAGATTGATTTTTGTCAGGGAAGATTCTAGGCTAGGACATGACTACCTGCCATGAACTGCTTTAAAGAGTTTTAATTTCAGACCATCCTATGTGGTTACTTTAGGTCTCTGAGTCTGTAAGGCTGCCACACAGGCCTCCCCTTGAGCTTGTCAGGTTTAGTATGTGGCCCCTTTTCATCCAGTGTTGTGAGTTTGAGGCACCTGGGAGAAATCCCAGGAGAGAATTAAATGGGTAGTTGAATGTACAGCTCTAGAAACAGCAGACATTGGTCTGGATGGGGGATATTGACTAGACAGTCCCTGGGGGGTTGGCAGAGGCCTCTGCAGGCAGTAACAGGTGTTAGATCGATGGGGTCAGACCGAACTCAGCAACCTTGGTACTTGAGTTCTGACTAGGAAAGAATTCAGAGCTAAGTCTCAAACTATAATATAACATTTACTATAGAAGGAAACAAGTTGTATAGGCAAAGGAAGGGCCCTTGGAGCTTAGACATGAGGAAGTTCAAGGTGACACACCTGGGGTGGGGAGAAGTAAAGGGGGGGACAGGAAAGGCTCTGGTGTGCTCCCTGGAGGGATAGGGAGCTGGCTCCTCAGTCCTAAGGGTTTGAAGGGTAGAGTTTAAGAGCAGACCCAGGGGAAGATCTCAATAGAATATTCCGTAGACTTCCAGGTGTGTCCTTTCAGGGTTGGGGTCTTCACTGATTGCTTGGTTGACTAACCACTGAGCGACACTGGCCAGGGTGGTGATTTCTTTTAGGTGAAGGGTATATAAAATTTCATTGCACTTAAAATTTTTTTCTCAAAATAAAGAGTAGGAAAAAAGAGTAACATGCTTATTATGTGAAAACTGAGAAAAATTAGCTCTGTGACCTTGAGGAAGTTTCTTAGCTTTCTGATTCTGTTTCTTCATCTGTAAAGAGGGGATAACAATGGTTGTTGGGGAATGAAATGAGTTATATGTGTGAAGCCTTTAGAAAAGGGCCAAGCACAGCCCTGGCGGGTAGCTCAGCTGGTTAGAGTCGTCCTGATATGCCAAGGTTGTGGGTTCGATCCCCAGTCAGGTCATATACAAGAAGTAGCCAAAGAATGCATAAATATGCGGACCAAGAAATTGATGTCTCTTTATCTCTCCCTTCCTCTCTCTTTCTATCACAAATCAATTAAAGAAAAGTGACAGGCACACAGTAAGTACTTAGTACATGCTGATCATCACCATCACCATCATCACCATTGTCATCATCATCATCATCATCACTATTAGTAGCTCAAGGAAGCAGATGATCAGGATGACTCCGTGGGTTATTTTTGTTTCGTTTTGATCTTGATTCTTAAACCAAGGAGACCAAGGTTCCTCAGTATTCGCAGTTCTTAGAAGTCACCTCCCAATGGTGGACAGCCTGAATCTCAATGTCATCATCATCATCATCATCACTATTAGTAGCTCAAGGAAGCAGATGATCAGGATGACTCCGTGGGTTATATTTGTTTCGTTTTGATCTTGATTCTTAAACCAAGGAGACCAAGGTCCCTCAGTATTCGAAGTTCTTAGAAGTCACCTCCCAATGGTGGATAGCACAGAACCAGTGCATTTCTCTCGCTGCTGGTGCCATCACCCCAAAGGCAGCGATGCCAGTTTGGACCTCTCTCCCCACCCTTTTTACCAAGTCTTCCTGATCACTCAGCACTTGCAGCTTTGCATTCTCCCTGATACTATCTCAGCCTCAGATATCATCAGCTGACCCAACTTGGCTGTCATTTTCTATTCTGCCTGGAATACAGCTATTTCAGCCCAGCATTGGGCGGGTTGCATTTTCTCAAGTTAGCCTAACAAAGCTCATCTCTAGCTATAGAAGGAATGCTTCTGTCTTTGTTCTTGATTTATTTGAAATGTTGTAACTCCCTCCCCTGCTGAAGATTATGCAAGAAGAAGAGAAGAGGAAAGCTAATCTTGTATGTCGTGGGAAACCCAGTTAAACGTTTGAAACGCTCAAATATACCACAGTCCGCCCAGAGACTATCCTGGCAGTGGGTAACAAGAGCTAGGAAACTTTTCAAACCTTTGACCCACTAATACCAGTTTTGGGAATATACCCCAAGGAAATAACCCAAAAGGGAAAAAAATGTAATTTGTGCAAAGATGTTCATGTGCTGCTATTTATAGGAGTGAAGAATTGGAAATCAGCCAAATGCCAAATAAGGGAATGACTCGGGCAAGTTATGGTATAGTAGTGACATAAGGAAACCCCAGTGAACTATTTTCAATGACAGGAATGTAGCCTCTGCTGGCTCTAGGGAATGTGTAGATTAAAGTATTTAAAGTGACAAGTACAGCAAACAGGAAGTTTTCAACTATGTCAAATTTGTGTTGTGCCAAAAAAAATTTGGAAGTGACTTTTGAGGGAAGGAAAATGTAGTTTAGAGTGGAGTTTGATGCCTCGTTCATAAAGTTGCTTGTGAGTTACAATATCTATTGCAACACACTCCAGGGTCTGACCATTTTGAGCCTAAAACAACTATTTGAGCATAGAAAGTAGACCAGCGGGTCTTGTTTTGCAGCAAAAAGTCTTCATAGTTACGTGCCAAGGCTGTGGGGAAGCATCACTGTAGCCTCAGAATCTAGAGACACCAAGAAAGGGCTGGAGCTGCAGGAAAGACACGCTGCGATGACAGCCGGTTTGGAGTCAGTCTGCTGTTCTCTGGCAGAGCAATCCTCAGACCTTGCCCAGGGCTCACCAATACCCGCCCAGCGGCACAGACTGTTGTGTAAATAGGCAGAGAGGAGGAAATTAGGTTCCAGAGGCCAGAATATATCAGAGATGCCAAAGAAACATGTACAAAAAGTTTTATTTTAAACTTTTTTAAAAAAATCCTCACCTGAGCATATTTTCCCACTGATTTTTAGAGAGAATGGAAGAGAGAGGGAAAGACAGAAATATCGATGTGAGAGCGTGCAATCAAGGCATGTGCCCTTGACTGGAATCGAACTGGGGACCCTCTTGTCCGCAGGCTGACAACTCTATCCTCTGATCCAAGCCGGCTCTTTAGTTACTATTACAGTCGGGCCTGCAGCCTGAGTCATACTTCTTAAAAATAACAACAACAGAACAACTAGAAACAAGAGTTCAGAATAGGAAATTGGACAGCCATATTAAGAACTAAAAGGACATTAAATCAAGGAGCTGTAAAAAATAGGAAAAAGATGGATGGATATTTGTGGCAAGTTAAGGGTATATAGAATATTTTTTAAAACAATATATATTGGGTATGGGTTAATATCTAACAACTAGAATGCAGGGAAACAGTCATCGGAATAAACTATTATTCAGGTCTACACAGCATTTAAAGTCAGTTTTCTAGTGAATCCTTACCTTAACATCATCACCAGAAGGCTATCTCATCTGGGATTTTTTTTTCCCTTTCTCAACTTTAACTTGGCTGAAGGAAAAGCCAATCAAATTAGGCTTTTCTTTCAGCCAGTAACAGAAATCAAAGCAGGAGTTTGTACTAACAGTTAGACCTCATCTCATGCCTTCTCCAAAGAAGTCAAGTCTAGGTTCAGGGGGAGTGAGCGCTGGTGTTATGCAGTGTGTCTTAGCTACGCTCTTCGTTTGTTCATCTAAGGATATGCTTTGTTTTATTCATTCCTCTCCCTGGTGATTTAACAACCATGTTAACTCTATCCAGAGCCTTTGGGGAGGGGAGGGCAGTTTGTCTACCAAACACTTACAACAGGGGCTCCTCGCCAGACTCCGCCCCTCTTCCCCTAACTCTTTATCTACAATTTTCAGTCCTTCACACATTTTATCCCGGATTTAATGAGGTCCACATCTGTGGATGCTTCCTAACACATTCAGCTTCAGAAATCTCTACAAAAGGCCAAGAGGTGAGAATGCTTTTAACTCCTATCTACCCAGAGGCAACGGCTCCAGTTTCTTTAACAAGTTGACCTCCTGGGAGGGAAAGCTTCTGGCAGAACAGAGGACCCATTTGCACAGCAGTTGCTGCGTTGAAAAACAGTCACTGGAAGAAAATTACTTTAGGTAAATCGTGATGATTCCCCTCTCGGGTTGGTGACTGGGTTTCTCAGTCCGGGCACTATTATCATTTCGAGCAGGATAATTCTGTGTTGTGGGGAGCTGTGCACTGTAGGATGTTTAGCAGCTTGCGTGGCCTCCACCTCCTAGATACCTGTAGCGCCCCTCCAGCCATGACAACCCAAAATGTCTCCAGACATTGCCAGATGTCACCCGAAAGGCAAAATTGCCCTCACTTGAGAACCATTTCTTCGTTAGATATTTTGTGTGGAAATAATAGTGTTTGGGCAGTAGTATGAGAATCTCCCCTACCTGTGAAGAGAATGGAACATTCCAACTCCATCTCCTCTGACCTGGGCTTCCCAGCAGGTTCAGCTCAGAATAACATTTGAGGGAAACCTGTTTTCATGCCCAACTCTTCCCCTCACTGAGCTCTTTTCCAACACTTTCTTGTTTTTCCTCAAATTCATTTCCCCCAATTAATCTTCCTACAGGATTGAGTTTTGAAGGTATCCCCAAAGAATACCTGGAAGTAATTGGAAATCTTGAACTCTTTCAGGTGGAGGAGCCCAAAGTGGGCAGAACCCTCCCCAGGTGTTTTATTTTTCTTGAAGTGGATTGAGCTCAACCACCCCTCAGTTTGGGGAATGAACTCACCAGTCATTATGTTTGGGGTCATTTGACCTTTGGAAGTTCTTAGAAGCATGTTGTGTTGTTGTGCAGAGCACTAGAGATAGAAAACGAGAAAGGGCAGAGTTCTGGAGATAACAGTTTGGCAGCCACTGTGACTAGCGAACCTGCTGACAAAGCTTGGAGAACCAGATCAAAGACTGGGGTTGCTGAATCAGCTTTTCCCGAATCAGCTCTGATACCTGTTAGGATCCAGGGCCTCACCTAAGGCTTTTGAAGCGAAGGAACTTTTTGGAGGCTTTGGTGTAGCATGTCCATGGTGGTATCATTA
>NW_006298269.1:510319-512036 GCF_000327345.1 Myotis davidii | reverse complement strand
GGAAAGTTGATGCCATTGTCCTCCCATTGTATTGACTGTATTTGCGGGGAGGGGGGGAATGGCCTGGTTAGGAGGGCTTTGGCAGCCTAAAGACATGACCCAAAGAAATTGACTTATGCCACTTGGGTTATCAAATCAATTAAGCCAAATTACATCTCTCAAAAGACTGACTTGAGTCCTGGCTGGTTTGGCTCAGTGGTTGGAGCATCGGCCCAAAGACCAAAGGGTTTCTGGTTCAATTCCTGGTCATGGGCACATACCTGGGTTGCAGGTTTGATCCCGGGCCCTGGTTGGGGGAGGCAACGAATCAATGTCTCTCTCACATTGATGTTTCTCTCTCTCCTCTCCCCCCACTTCCACTCTAAAAAAAAAAATCCTCAGGTGAGGATTAACAACGACAAAAACAGGCTCACTTGAGTTCATTACTGGGGTGATCACACAGGGATCAGTGGCATGTTGCCAATGGGCTGGTGTTGAAGGAGGAGATCAGAGTGAAAGATAGAGGCGGAGAGATGAAATTGTGATGGCATGCTCTCACCAAGGAGTGCCAAACTGTTCACAACGGAGGAGAAAGGAATTAGATTTTCAATCTGTTTGCCTTTGGATAGAAAGTAATGCAGCTAATAAAGGATCAGATCCCCAGTTCTGTGATGGAGCAGAACGAGTAGAGTTCTACCAGTTTTCAAACACTGAAGTGAGTTCGGCTGATCTGAAGGTAATGCCTGAGGAACTCGAAGAGCAAAAGAAGAAAGAGAGAAGGGCATAAAGGAAAGCATTGAAAATTTTCTGGCTGGAAAACTAACCTCATGCTAAAAACACACACACACACACAAAAACACACATAAAAACACCAAGTTGTTTCTTCTTGTAGCTACATTTCTGCCCTGGAAAGATTTATGAAAGCAAAAGAAGGGCCGAGCACATAACATAATTAGGAACAGGCCACCTTGCTTAGTTATTCTAGCCGAGGCTTTAGTGTAAGCCAGGTCTTGTTCACCCTTCTGCCACGTCCTGTTTCTCATTGTGTCCTCAGGACCCCGCTGGGGTCTGGCACGTGGGATTCAGTGTCTGCTTATGTCTTTCCCTTCTGTCTCAGCAGCTTCATGTCGACGTAGCAGCCCAGGCAAACGCTGGAGACAGGCAAAGGGTGACTGCTCTCTGTTAAGAATCAGGAGACCTGGGGACACTTACTTATGTGACTTAGAGGAGCTAAGGCCTTAATTTCTGACTCTGTGAAATGAAAACAATTTTTGAATAGAATGAATAGTGAGCAACTTAAACAAAGGGGTCAACTCAGGAAAAATAAAAATATTCGTAGACTTTTCTTTCTTTTTATTGGGAAGTAACAACCCAGCAGCAGCGCTTTCATCTTTCACTCCGAAATTAGCTTTTGGGCTGTGGATTGCCCACCACTGGACTGGACAATTTCCAATTTCTCTTCTAGATTCATTAGGTTTTTGGTTCTCTAATGGAAGTGGCTTTTGTTCACTGCTTCTTTGTACTATTTCTAGTTGATTCTTTCCTTAACATCATCAGAAGGCTATTTGGCCAAAGGTTTTCCATTCTCAAGAGGCTCTTGAAAATCACTTGGTTACAAATAACATTGTCCTATTTTATTTACACATACAAGCCTTAAAGGCAACTATCCTAGTTCTGCAATTACTACAGAGAAAAATTAAAAAGTGTTAAAAATTTAAGAGCTAAAGTTAATGGTTTC
>NW_006298269.1:504125-510294 GCF_000327345.1 Myotis davidii | reverse complement strand
GCCTTTGGAAAAACAGCCTGACAGTTCCTTAAAAGGTTAAACAGAGTTACTATATGACTCAGCAATTCCACTCCTAGATATATATATATATATATATTTGAGGTGAAATCATAGTTCCACACAAAAATTTGTACACAAATGTTCATAGCAGTATTATTTATTATAGCCAAAAGTGGAGACAACCCAAATAACCATCAACTAATGAACAGGTAAACAAAATTTATTACATCCTTACAATGGAATATTGTTTGACTATAAAAAGAAATGAAGTATTAATACATGTTACAACATGAATGACCCTTGAAAACATTATGCTAAGTGAAAGAAGCCAGTCACAAAAGGTCACATATTGCATGATTCCATTCATATGAAATGTCTAGAATAGGTAAATCTATGAGACAAAAAATAGACTGGTGGTTGCCTAGGACTGGGTGGGTTGGGGTGAAATGGAGGTGACTTCTAATGGGTATGGGGTTTCTTTATGGAGTGACAAAAATGTTCTAAAATTGATTTGTGGTGATGGTTGTACAGTTCTCTGAATATACAAAAAGCCATTGAATTGCACACTTTAAATGGATAAACTGTATGGTCTGTAAATTACACCTCAAAAAAGTTGCTATCAATTTTTGAAAAGCTATATCAATTTTGTTAAAGTACAAAAGCAAACACAAGAGCCTTAAGCCTGTGGTGCAGCAGCATTAGCCTGGAGAGCAGAAGTTGCACTTTCTTAACGGGTCTGTTTTCCCAGGGCAGTAATACAATTGGTGTGTGTGTGTATGTGTGTGTATCAACCCCAACCCACCTCCTCAAAACTGTTAGACTGCCAGAACAATCTAGCAAATTATGTTATAACATGCCATGGGCCTTGGTTTATAACTGTCATTGGTCACTTAAACTTATTTCCACCTGGAGGATTCACAAGTCATTTTAAAAGCAAACCTACCTCGGTTACTTGGGGAGAGATCAGTGATCAGAATGTGCTAATACAATGGCTATATGTTGAGTTGATCATGAGCTGACCCCCTTTCTGGCCTTTACCCATTATAAATTCTAAGCCCGTAGGTCTGTCCATTTCTAGACTCTGCCCATTCCAATAAAAGGTAGCAATCTTGTATTTGTGGAGTCTCTGATCTAAACACGCTTCCACAGTGTCTCTATTTCCCCCTCTGCATACGGCTTTATTCCAACAGTTCTTTGTGGTAATTCTATCTTCTCACTCTATCTTGATTGTAAAAATAAGAAGTAAGTTACCTTACTGTTTGACCCAGATAGTCTGAGCAAGACTTTTAATCTCTTTCTTGAAAGAGAGAAAGCAAAGGGCTAAAAAATTGTTTTTAGCACTGCTGTTAAACTAACATGGTTATGGTTGTTCTAATAGTTGTTTTATGAAATACCTTTAAAATATGGCATCTTAGAAACAAGTAGTAGCCCACTGGGAGGATCATTCTAAGTTTTATAATGTCCTTTGCCTACAAGAAATCAGATTTCCCATGGTTTGAATGAAGAATCATATCTGGCCCTAGCCAGTTTGGCTCAGTGGCTAGAGCATCAACTAGTGGACTGAAGGTTACAGGTTTGATTCCAGTCAAGGGTACATACCTCAGTTGCAGGCTCGATCTTAGCCTCAATTGGGGCACGTGCAGGAGGCAACCAATCGATGTGTCGCTTTCACATTAGTGTTTCTCTCTGTCTTTCCCCCTCCCTCCCACTCTCTCTTAAAATCAATGGAAAAAATATCCTCTGGGTGGGGATTAACAAAAAGAAAAAAAAAGAGTCATATCTGGTATCTGAAATATAGTTTGATACAGCTGCCAATTTTACTGATATCGGTAGGGTATGGGGGTGAGGCAGGTGGAGGGTGGGGCATGGACTGTGAGTCAGACTGCCTGGTTTTTAAACTGGCTTCACCATTCTGGGCAAGACACATAACCCCTCTCTGTCTGTTTATATGTAATATGAGGGTAAATTATAGCACAGAGATGTCTGGAGAATTAAGTGAGTTCATTGTATAAATAGATAAAATGCATAGAACAGTCTGGCATATAGTAAGTACTCCATACATTTTATCTGCTATCACGATCTTTATCAACTTCACCAACTGTTGCGGTAGGAGCACTATTTCCTTTCTGCCAGAATCCCATTGCAAGGAACCTGGACTGGGTCCCTGAGAGCAAATAAGTCATCCAGGATGAGGTCTCCACCTAAGCAGTGGGGTTCAGTTCAGACATAACAAGACCATTTCCCTTCTCCCTTGGTGAGACCATTACAGTCTCTTAGGGCCTGGTTCAAACACATAAACAAACAGATCCAGGAGGGGAACTCAACTTCCCCTAAATAAATACATTTCAAAGTTCTGAGGTGAGTGAGCAGATCTCAGCCTCAGGACATCCAGGGTGAAAGAAGTCACTCCGTAGAGAAACTTGCAGTAGCTCCCTTGAGTGTTCCTTGGTGCCATGATCTGTCCTGTTCAGACTTCCTTTAACTATAACCCCAAACCTTGCTGACACAGGGTCATGCATTCCAGTCTGCCCAGTCTTGTTCTCCTGCTACAACTTACATTCCCTGACTGTTTAGTTTGGTAATGACCCTGCCTGTCTGCCCTCAAGTGGTGGTTTGACCCATAGAGCAACTCCTGCTGACCTGTGGTCTGGTAAGGAATGTTGGGTCTTAGCCAATGATATTGTGCCTGTGTTGTGCTCAACTCTACCTGTGGCCCATGGACACTTCTTAAGTCTCCCTAACTCTACTGGGACTCCTGGCCAACTCAAGAGAAAGCACCTTTTTTTTTTTTCTCGAAGAGGAAAACATAGGTACACAGAAATTAAATTATTTGTTTAGGGAAATAAAGAAAAGAGCTAGAAATTTAGCTGAGCCAGAATTAGAACTCTGTGTTGTGCTCAACTCTACCTGTGGCCCATGGACACTTCTTAAGTCTCCCTAACTCTACTGGGACTCCTGGCCAACTCAAGAGAAAGCACCTTTTTTTTTTTTCTCGAAGGGGAAAACATAGGTACACAGAAACTAAATTATTTGTTTAGGGAAATAAAGAAAAGAACTAGAAATTTAGCTGAGCCAGAATTAGAACCTTCAGATCTCATTGCATCTAAATGTAGTAATCAACAAGACTTCATCCTTAAATAAAATGTTGTTTTTAATAAAATACTGCACATATATATTTTTCTTTTCAAAGATGGTATGACCAGGAAGGTTGGTGTGAATGATAATATATGGCGAACTACATAATTAGTAGCAAAAACAAGGACTCTCAAATAAATAGACTTCAGCATTTTTTTTTCTAGGACATATTCTGCAAACCAGCTGACACTGGAGGACAGGCAAGGAGGCTTTCCCTCCAAAAATGTGCTCTTGGTTGGCGTGGGATAGAGAAAGGAGTCATGGGTACCCGCAGGAATCAATAGTAACATTGGAGTGACCTTCTGGAGAGGGGAATCCTTGCCTCTCCTTACCCTTTTGCCCAAGATTTCAGGGCTCAGCTGAAACAGAAAAAGCTCCCCCACAGTCACCTTTAGGCATCTGAGTCTCCAGCAGGGCGGGTGTGGAGCCAGTGGAAAATTCTGGGGAAAGCAGAGCTAGGCTAATAAGGAGGAAGATCTAGGGTGACAGAGGAGAAGCTTGACTATGCCTGAATGCTCTGACTTAGTACAAATGTAGGTCACTGCAGCCACTCAGAAATCCTGGTCAATACAATGACCACAGCTACATAATAGAAAAATACAAGATGCAGAATTACCCCACTAACCACCTATTAATTACACTTCAGGTTGGTCCCCCACTATTGAGAGTTCCTCACCTAAAGGTTTAAGTACAACCAAAGCTATTTAGGTATTGTTTGACATAATTTGCATGATATTCAAGATGCTAAAAAGTCCTCCTTAATCCATCCTTCCTTTCCTATCAAATCCACTTCTCTTTTCTCCTTTTCTGGATAAGAATGAGCCTGGGTAGAGCATTCTCAGGTGGGATTCCCAGCCTGGGACCGAGAGCTGTCCCCCTACCTGGAGGTCTGACTTTTGTGTATCTGACAGAAGAATGAGTAAGTCTTCGGGGGGGAAAAACCCAGAACTACCCGACTTCTAACAGACAAGGCTTTCTCAAATACCCTTACTAGTTTTTCAAAAAAAAACCCATCCCCCAATACAATTAGAATTGCATAGGAGGAAGGGGGTCACTCAAGCTGACTCAGGCCCTTCTGGCCTCAAGTGGGCTGGCGGGAGACGCCGGCTGCCCTCAAACATCGGCTCAGTCATTGACTTTAAATACTGAAGTTTCCACCTTCCTTACAAAGACTTCTTGTCGGACTGGCCCAGGATCCGGGCCAGGCAGTAGGGGATGAGACTGACAGACGCCAGGGGCACTGCTGCACTTTTGCAGAAGGACAGGACGTAGAAGATCATCTCGACTTGGGATGGGGGTTTCAAAGAGTCAAAGAGGTGCAGGAGGATGAGGGAGGCCACGATGCAGCCGAGGCGGAAGGGGACCCACTTGCTGAGTTGGCCCTTGCAGCTCGCCCTGTACATGCTGGAGTTGAGAGCCAGCCCCAGGCCAAAGAGGGTCCCCAGGTTCTTCAGGAGGCTGGCAAAGGGCGTGGTGTCGATGTGAACCCATTCTGGCCGCTCACACCACCTCTTGGCTTTCTCTAGCGTCCACAGGAGGTCTACACCCAGCCCCTTCAGCAGCAGGTAAAATCCAATGGCAAAGCCGAACAGGAAGAAGGTAATGAGGAAATACTTCTTGAGACTGGCGTTGTAGATGCCCTGGATGTGGCGGAAAGTTTCAGCAACCGCAATGCCTGAGCGGGAGAAAGAGTGACGGTAAGAAATAGGAAAGACTCTGGACCTTCAGCTAGAGGTGGGTTGGGACCCAATGGGTGACATGTCACCTGTCACCCATTAAATCACAGGTGCTAGATTAGAGGGTCACCTGGTTTATTCCCGTATGTGGCTTCGGCCTTTCCTCACCCATAGACTCTTTCAGATGGAAGAGTCTTGTTCCATACATCCTCCTACTGCCTGCCTGTTTCCTGTGTGGGGTCCTCATGTCTCCCATTGAATAGCCGCGGGGGTGGAGAGCTCACTCCCACTTGGGCAGCCCATTTCCTCTCGGAATGGATTTGATTATTAAAACATTCTTTTGCTGAGCTGACTGAAGTCTGTCCCCCTCTAATGCCATCTGTTGGTCTCAGTTCTTTCTGCAGGGCTTACGTGGTAAATGCAGAGCCTCTTTAACACATTTGAGGATAGTTATTCTCCTCTCAATCTACACATTCCCAGGTCTTTCATGTAACATGGCTTCCAGGCTCCTTCTCAAACATGGAACCCAGTACTGGATGCTGTGTTACTTTGTAGTTGTCATGAACTCGTTGTCTCTCTTGTTCTCAGCACTGTTTTCTGCTCTTACAGATCTCCAGGAAAAAAATCCACAATTGCCCTAAGGTTTTATATTCCTATGCCTACCACAAAGCCAAGAAATTCTTTCTACACTTAGCCTAAATCTTTTCTCCCGCTCATTAACTGGATATTAAAAAACCACAAATATTAAAAACTCTAAACCTATGAAAATGACCAAGTGTGAGTATGTATCTATTAGGTTTGCAAATGAATTTATTTAAATAAAGAGCTTTCCTAGGACACTGTGTTAATTTGTTAAGTTTGGTAGATTCCCTTAAACGAGGGGGCACTCCCAAAGGAAAATCAATAAGAAATAAAGATTGTAAAATGCTCAGAGATTTCAAGCTAACTTAATTGGGTAGGTATTTGGTGTGGTGCAGCTTGTCTGGAACACACTTACATGTAGATCTGGGCACTCCCATAGAAATTAATCATTATAAATGACCTACCCTTGACTTTCAGTCCACTAAAATGCTGACAGCATTGGTAACCACAGACTATGGCTGGCATGCTGGGATTTTGTCCTGCTTAGGGAGAAAGGGGATACGTGGGGGAGGAAGGGAGGGATCCAGAGCAGCTGATACCTGACAAGACTCCAGCCACCACCTGATGGGGAAAATGAGCAGCAAGGTAGATTCGTGACAGACAGACGTTCAGCTGCACGGCCCAGAATCCCAACCACAAAACGATCTTCAAACACCTGCAACGGAAGAGGCAACCATAACAGAACCCAGATACACACCTTTCAGCAAAGGGAACAG
>NW_006298269.1:500794-504088 GCF_000327345.1 Myotis davidii | reverse complement strand
CCTGGCAAACTTAGTTCATCAGTGGAATCATTGTAAATTAATGCCTGTCTGCACAAGCTCAAAGATGCCTGTGGCACGCGGTGAGCCCTGGTGTATGAGAATGTATTTGCACAATGGCCGCATACCCAGAATTCCCTGTAGTAGGAATGTCTTACATTTCTCTGTTCATTTTAATGCAGATGGGTAGACTCTATGGCTGGTACAGAAATGGGTCTTTGTTTAAATCCTGCCACTACCTAACTACCTGATCTCAAGAAGTCCCTTTACCATGTTTCCTTATCTGTAAAATGAGGGTGTGCCCTTGTGGGTCTCTTCCAGCCCTAACATTCTGTGACTCTAATCTTCACGCTCGGCAGACATGCTGCAGCTCTTATCAGTACCAACCCAAAGTGTGGGATGGGCTGCTAGGGGGATGTGAGGAAGAGCAAGTGGTGTGTCAGCTACAGAGAAAGCCATCCCCTGCTCTCCACCACCCACACCCAGGGCTGAGTTCTTACCTAAATCCGAAAGTGGGCTTTTTCTTTCCCCGAAAGATAGAGAGGGTGGATGTGACCATCACATAGTAAACACCTGCTGTACCCATGGCATGACCGGAGGGACTCCCTAAAGGGCAGGAAAGAGATGAATGAATGAACTAAAGGTGAAAGTCTCCACCCCAGAGACTGCTAGGGGGTGTCATCTACCCATCCATCTTTCCATTCATCCACCCATCATGCCATCCATTCATGTATCCATTTAGTCACCTATTTAACAAGTCTCTATTGAGCTCCTATTGCAGGCCCAGCACTATGCTAGGCTCTGGGAGTATAGTGATGAGCAAAACCAGAGAAGGCCCAGATCTTATATACAGTCTAGAGATTACACAAAGGATCTAATTAGCCCTCCATAACCTCTCTTCCACTCTGTGCCCTCTGTCCACGCATGCCTGCCTCATTGCTTTCCTGTAAACATGCTCCCCCCTCAGGGTCGTGGCATTGTTGGTCTTTCTGGTCACACAACCCTTCCTCCAGAAATTTACTGGCTAATTCCCTTGCCTCCTTCAAGTTTTTGCTCAGATCTCAACTTCTCAATGAGTATTACCTTGATCACACTATTTAATTCTGCAACCGGTCTCTATTCCTGATCCCTCTACTCTGAGACATAGAGGGTCCTGAGGTATGCCAGCCTCCACTCAGATCCCTTTCTGGACAGAAGGACTTATTCTTCCAGCTGTTGAGAGTGTGATCACAGATGACTTAGCTCTCCGCCTTCTCTGGCTGAGAGAGCCATTTTGATCAGGATTACCCTCGTCCTGGGGCTGGCCTGTACCCAGTCACTGGTCTACATGGAAATATAAGGGCCTGCTCCTCTTGACTCAATTCAGGCAACTCTTAAGGGCCTTCCTCAGCTTCAGAGCTCCCTGTGGAGTTGGCTGAGGCTGAATCACCACTAGACTTCTCCTTCTGCCCTGTTGGCTTTAGTCTTCCTTCCATCAGTGTTGCTCCTGAGAGTAGGAAAACTCCTGCATGCTGATCTCTATCTGAGTCTGCTTTCCAGGGAACCCCATAGGCAAAGCCTTTTCTTTTCTTTTTTTAAAATATATTTTTATTGATTTCAGAGAGGAAGGGAGAGGGAGAGAGATATAGAAACATCAATGATGAGAGGAAATCATTGACCAGCTGCCCTCTGCACCCCACCCCGACTGGGGGAGCTCGCAACCTAGGTATGTGCCCTTGGCTGGAATCGAACCTGGGACCCTTTAGTTTGCAGGCTGATGCTCTATCCACTGAGCCAAACCAGCTAGGGTGCCTTGTCTTTTCTGTTCTCCTCCTCCCCTCTACTTCCTCCTTCTCCTTCCTCTTCTAAATTATCATCTTCCAATATTCTATACATTTTACTTGTGTGTTACACACACACACACACACACACACCATTCAAATAGCTCCATGAGAGCAGAGATTTTTGTTTTATTCCCTGAGGTATTCCAAGTTCCTAAAAAAGTGTCTGGCACAGAGTAGGTGTTCAATAAATAACATCTGAATGAATGCATATGGTCTGAAGTGAACAATGGGTTTGTAAGAATAAATAACTATGGGCCATGCCCTAGTTTGGGGGTTAGGGGGAGGGTCCCTGAGGACAGAATGCCAGCACCCTTCCTAAGGGTAAGGGAGACTTAAGATGAGTGAAGGGTTTGCATATTCTGATTACCTACTAAAAAACAAAAGCTGTCATTTGATGGAGCAATAGCAGTATGGCTGTAATTAGCCAAATACTGGCAGGTGGTGGGCTTGATAGGTCAGCTCAGGAGGACACAGCTGCCAGACCAGGCCTCTGGGAAGGACAGCCAGGGCACCAGGCCTCTAGAGCTTAACCTTTCCCTGGCAAAGGGCCATTGCACACTTACTCTCATGAGCCCATTGCCCGTGAGCGTGCTTGCCTCTCTGGGTTAGTAATTAAGGTTCTGGAAACATCAGGCAGATTTCCAAAGCAGCAGCAAGATGAGATGCAGGAAGGCCTTCTTGAGATCAATAAAATGGAATTGTATCAAATTGAAGACCCTGAGAAAACGCGGGAAGCAATGGCTCTCCTCATGTCCCCTCAAAGACAGCTTCACCCACAACGAATGCTAATAGGTGTCCACATGAGCAAGGTGCGCCCAGCTCCCGTCTGTGCAGAGGGTGGGACTCTTACCTGGTCCAGTCTCACAGGTGACAGGGAACTGCTTGATCAGTGGTGCAGAGGTATTGCTGTAGTAGTCCGTGTCCAGGACCCACCAGTACGGGCGCTGCCCAAAGAGAATCCTGTGGAAAAGCAGAACCCGTGCCGAGGTTACGGAAGGAACCCTTTTGCCAGAAGCCCACACCTTTGAGAAGGGAGAGTAGCTTGAGAGGAAGATCCATGTGACCCTAAACTGGTACATTGCCCACCTCCAAGGAGGTGAGCTGGGTGGCTGGGAAGAGGTGGGGGAGGTAGACTTGGATGGTACATCCTTTATATAATTTTCGGATTTTCAACTATTTGAATTTAGTATTTATTAAAACAGAAATAAATTAACCTGAGCTCCAAAGATCCATATTCACAGCCAGCTAGGTGACTTTTTCTTAAAACCGCAAGACAAATTTGTCCTGGAAGGGTGCATCTGGAACTGCAGTTCGCAACTGAAATTTGCATATCCCACCAGGTCCCTCTGCTCTTTCTTCAGGCCTCAGAATAACTCTCTGAAAGGCATACAGAGCTTCAGGTGCTTGCTCTGTGTCCTCTGCTTTGAAAGAGGATATCTCAGACAGACCGCTGCCCTTTTATTTTATGTATTTT
>NW_006298269.1:482027-500784 GCF_000327345.1 Myotis davidii | reverse complement strand
GAAACATCGGTGTGAGGGAGAAACATCCACCCGTTGCTTTCCTTGTGCACCCGACTGGGATCCAACCTGTGACCCTTCGGTGCGTGGGATGATGCTTCAGCCAACTGTGCCCCACTGGCCAGGGCCAAGCCACTTCCCTTTTAAAAGGCTTAGATCTTTTATTGTGGAAACAGGTGTCAGAGGGCCGGCTGGAGGCCTCCTTTTCCCTGTGGGGGTGGAATAGTGATTGCTCACCCAAATCAGGGACAACCACTCTCACCTCCATAATTCAGAGAAAATCCATCACTCTTTAATTGAGATCAGATATTTGGAATAACCATTTATGTTTTTACTGCTTAGGGTCATGCTCTTTAATAGGGGATGTTACAGATAACACTTAGATTTTTCAATAGAAATTTCAGAATCCCTTGGGCTTCTGAGCCCAATAATCTTTTTTTTTCTATTCTAAAGGACTTTTACTGTTTGTGGCCAGAGACTATTAGAGCTGAAAGAGACGTAAGAATCGTCTGATAGTAGTCATAGAAAGCTTTAGAGATGGTAAAGGGCTTAGAGCAGTGGTTCTCAACCTGTGGGTCGCGACCCCTTTGGCAGTCAAATGACCCTTTCACAGGGGTCGCCTAAGACCATCCTGCATCTCAGATATTTACATGATGATTCATAACAGAAGCAACATTACAGTTATGAAGTAGCAACGAAAATAATTTTATGGTTGAGTCACAACATGAGGAACTGTATTTAAAGGGCCAGAAGGTTGAGAATCACTGGCTTAGAGGGAAGCTCGTCCAACTCTTCATTTTCTAGATGACAAAAGAGAAGCCAAACCAGTAATATGCTAAAGTCAGCTGGTGCTGGCTAACAATTATAAAATATTCAGGATTTTTGCAAGTCACACCCATCCGTAGCTTGAAAGTGGCTATAATGGGGATATATAAACAGTAGAATTTGGCAAATGTTAAAATCGGGATTCTTCCACCTCCCACCTTTCCCCGAAAGAGTCAGTTAATCAGCATTGGATATTCCATGGTTCTTAAGAGCCTTGCCCCTGAAGCCAGCCTGCCTGAGTGTCAATCCTGCCTCTGACATTTACTACCCATGTTGGTCTAGGCCAGTGGTCCGCAAACTCATTAGTCAACAGAGCCAAACATCAACAGTACAATGATTGAAATTTCTTTTGAGAGCCAAATTTTTAAAACTTAAACTATATAGGTAGGTACATTGTTATTAACTTAATTAGGGTCCTCCTAAGGCTTAGGAAGAGCCACACTGAAGGGGCCAAAGAGCCTCATGTGGCTCGAGAGCCGCAGTTTGCCGAACACTGGTAGGCACCTTCTCTTCATCTGTCACATAGTAACCACCTCCAGAAAAACATTCGACACATGGCCTGGCACATACTAAATGTTTGATAACTGTTAACTATAATTATTATAAGGTCCCAGAGATAACCTAAGTTTACAGATTATAAAACAGAAACTCAGAGAGTTGCTATGACTTGCCCAGGACATGCAGCTGGTAGGTGGCTGAACAAAACCTGGATGAAGCCCGGTTCTCTGGATTCCTCCTCATCGCTCCACGCGACAGGTTTTTAAATTATCTGTATGATTCCTTTTTTCATGCATCATTTTTCTCCTGTCATGCATCTACCTGCATGTTGCCTATTCTGCTGCAAGTAGTAAAACTGTGTTTCTTTGCTTATAGCCTACAATCCAGACTTTTCACTAAGTCCAGCTGGCCTTCCGTCCATAGAAATAGCCTTTCCTGTATCTTCAACTCACTGACAGGGCTTTCTCTGTCTTCTCTCTTTATGTAGCGGATGGAGAGTCAGGAGGGGAGGAACCTGTGGCTTCCTGAATTGCATGGAGAAGGCAACTTCTGATGGACAGACATTTCCAGAGAGAATGCCAGCCTCCTTCCTTGCCGATCTCCTCTCTGCCTGGCTCTTACTCACCACTTAAAGATGAGGTTGAGCCAGTCTCCAATCACAGCTACCCAGAGGAGTTGGATGCCCACAGCTTCTCGAACATGGAACCAGATGGGGAAGAGGACATAGAAGGCATTCCAGAGGTCTGCGATCACAGAGACCAGGATGAACCAATCCTGGGAGTCCTGGTAATTCACCTGGAGGTAGTGTGTGGACTGGATCCCAAAGTCATGAAGGACGTTCATGCCTTCCTCCATGCTCACTCCCTGGCCCCTCAGGAAGCCGTCAGCTGAGCCCTTGCAGACTTGGTGGTGATAACTCTGCTATCAGCCTGCGTCTTGCCCGTTTTATACACCCTGTAACCAGCCTGCAGGTCAACCCAGCCCTGATCTTTGGACTCAAAAAACACTTTTGTCTAAAATCTATTGATCAAAGGTGCATCATCAGTAGGTTGATGCAAACATGTTCAGGGTGATTTACGTAAAATAGAAAACCAGGCACACAAAAACAGCCTGATCGGCCATGTGCTCTGCGGGGCCAATTATTAACTTTGGCATGCTGCTCGACAGTGCCAGGGGCTGCCCTCCTGGCTCTGAAACCCAGCCAGAGACACGGGACAGAGTCTAAATCACTATGGTTCTTGCAAAGATGCCTGATTTCCTGTCTGCAACTGTGCTTATTTGGGAACAAAGAAAAAGTCTTCAAGTCCTAGTGATTCAGGTTTTAAGTTATTAATTTAGAAGGTAGTTCATTTTATTGTACTGGGTACTGTCACCTTGCTGGCCCTTTCTTAACTGCATTAGGGTCTAGGAAATGCCTCTGGTTTGGGAGCTCAAATCCTCTTCCCATGTGGCTCTACAGCTCAGGGCCAGAAAATAATCACCTTTGAATGCCCGATCAATTCATTCATTTAATGTCCTTAAAGTTTGGGCCTTTGGGGTTTTAACACATAAGTGAAAGCAATAAAATGAATGTGTGTTCACACAAAAACAATATGATTCATATATAGTTCTAAATAACACCAACAAATTGGTGACTGGGGACCCTGGAAAGGGCTTCTGTAGCTTGATCTTCCATTTGTACTTGGAGATATTTATGTTCACAAGGAAGTCAATCCATTCTTACTACAGCCATGGATATAGACAAGGAATAAATAAAAGTAACAGATGCCCAGGCGTGAGAGGCAATGCTGCCTTCCTCCCCTGCACAAGCAGAAATCGCCCTGCAGCAGTGCAGAGACCAAAACCTCACCCTAGGTCAGTTCGAACTCTGAAGGAAGCAAGGGCTGAATCAGGCGGTGACCGGAGGCATTTTTCAAGGATAGGAGGTAGTGGGAATAAAACTTTAAAATATTCACTTGAATTTCCCACCAGTAAGTCCATATTCCCTTGTCAGGGGTAGGTTGGGGACAGGGAAAAGGAACTCAGAGCTAATGAGTCTGTAGCAAAGGTGTCTACATACAATTGCTCTGACCAAGAGGTATCCCTACCATGCTGGAAATGATGAAAACATCATCCAGGAAGTATGGTCTGGCATCTTATCCCCACCCTCCATGGGCTCCCACCCACCTCCAGCAGACCCCAGCTGCCCTTGACTACATTGTCTCTGCAGGTCCAAGCAACCCTATCCTACCATGCCTGGTCTGGGGAGATAATGGGGGGCTGTGGGTGGGCTGCAAATGGAGCATGTACTTGGCAGTGTTGTGGGGAAGGGTGTTCTGGAATGTCAGCAATGCTAGGCCGCAGGTAGTGGGCCCCACTGGAAAGCTTCCCTCCACCCAGATAAGCCTTTCTCGAAAGTATTGAGTAACCACTGTTGTGATCCCCGGGGACTGAAGTTTCTATGGTGTGAGGTGAGTTGAGGGCAAATAGGACAGACCGTCTGACAAAATATTCAAAGGCCGCTATCTGGTTCTCCACAGGGCTGCTAGCAGCCGGAATCTCTGAGCCAGGCAGGGTTCTCTCAGCATATGGGGAGGCCAGGGGAGGGCCCTATCTTCTGGAGGAAACTCAGGGAGAATGCTCGTGTTGATAAGGAGGGGGATGGAGCTGATATCTGCTCCCAGGGTAGAGGAGGAGTCCCGCGGGCAGGCCGCCCACCTGGTGGAAGTACCTCTTGGTCAGAGCACTTGTATATCATCATGAGACTCTTTGCTAGTCTATCTTTCTAACTTCCAGCCCCTTCCTGCTGCCTCCAGCAAGTTTTTATCTTGTACAGAAAGAAGTGAGGCCCTAAAGACCCAAGGCTGCCGGGAAGCTGACTGCAGGGAGAAATGGCAGAGTCCTCAAATGCTCAGAGGACTTGTGGGTATTTTGAGGTGAATCATGGGGATGAAGTAGTTGAGTTGTTGGAGGTTTCAATGAGAATTTACTCACTTAAAGAACTCTCTCCAGAGAGGGGATTCTATCCTCTCCTTCTAACTCCTGTCATCTTCCCTTTCAAGAAGTTCTCCAGTTTAATTCAATAAACATTTCCTGAGCAAAGCCCCATGCTTGGCTCTATAAGAAATTGCAAGTGAGCCCTAGCTGGTTTCGCTTAGTGAACAGACCCAGACTGAAGGGTCCCGGGTTCAATTCCTGTCAAGGGCATGTACCTCGGTGGCAGGCTCAATCCCCAGCCATGGTCAGGGTCCTTGTGGGAGGCAACCAATCAGTGTGTCTCTCGCACATTGATGTTTCTCTCTCTCTCTCTCTCTCCCTCTTCCTTCCACTCTCTCTAAAAAAATCAATGGATAAATATCCTCAGGTGAGGATTAACAAAAACAAACAAACAAAAAAGAAATTGCAAATTAAATCTTGGTTGTCCTCTGGGACCTGGACACTCTAGTGGGGCAGGGGAGTTAGATTATTTACACAACTCACTGTGTCAATTGGGGGATCCTTAGGTCGAAACTGAACTCATATGTACAAATATCAGTGAGTTCCCTACGATTTTGTCCTGGGCAGAGAGGACTCGAGACGTATTGACGGCCCCTGGGAAAACGACCAGCCGAGTCTGGGAAGCGACGAGGATGGAAAGTTCTATGGGCCCCCTAAACAGGAGCACTAGTTGGGCACTCCTCGGGCACGTTGTCCACAAACAGAAATCCAGAGGCTTAGGGATCTTGGTTTGGGAAGCACATGGAGGAAGGGTGCCAGAGAGAACAGCCTGGCCTGCTGCTAAGTAAGTGCAGCTGGTTCCCGTGTCCTGGCACCGTCTCCTCCTAGAGCAAGGTTGACTCATTCACTCAGGCCAGTTTATTTGCTAACAGGGAAGCAAAGAGGGGAAGGAGTCATAATTTGCCACACACCTCATCCAAAAATTGCTTTTATTACCAGTAAGACATTCCTACTTTCCCTGAAGTCAAAACCTATTCTGGCGGGGGCGCTGGGTTCCATGGAGCGAGGAGCTGCCTTTTTGCTCAGCTATGATCACTAGAATGGGGCTCGTCTGCACATTGTATCAAGGATACAAAACCCAGCTTCAAGCCAAGGCTTTGTCTGGGCAGTGGGGGAGATTTCCTTGCAGGGTTACAGTCCAAACTCCAAGATGTACGGTTTTTTATTTTATTGATTTCTTTTTTTGTGCTCCTCTCCCCCCACCACGTGGTCAATGGGGAAGCTGTTCAGGGGTAGATAGCAGAAACTGGCTGGATCAACTGCTGTCACCTTTTCAGTGAGTGACCCTGCTCATTTTTTTTTTTATTTTTTTTTACAAAACTACGTCGGGGAAAGCAGGTGAAGGGAGAGGCGGATTAATGATTGTTAGCCTGTGAAAATGGCTGACTTATCTCCAGCCTGGTGAGAAAGTTCAGCTTCAGAACCTTGAACTGTGCACTTATTGACCACGTGGGGGGAGCATGCTGTCTGTCTCAAGACGGGCTGCACATGTTGTCCACAGAAAAACACCAGAGGACATTTGCCTTATTGTAAACAGTTCAGAACTCCCTGCTCACTCCCTGCCTCCTGCCACCCTAGTGTCTGCTTTCTACCAAAGTTAAATGAATCATTGGAACCTTTATGGGAAGCACAGACCGACCATCTTCTTCCTCTCCTCTATCATCTTCAACGCCCCCCCGCCCCACCCCCGAAGAAGCTGTTGTGAAGCCCAGATACAGCCAACCAGTTCCCTCATGACCAGATGGTGACACTGCTCCAACTGGCAATCAACCCTTTGGTGGTGCCAAACCACCCTTGCAGCTGGGAAACCTTCTTGCGCTAAGTTTGATCCTTCCCGCCAGGAGTTAAACTTTGTTGATGATGCACAGACGAGGCAGAGTCAAGGGAGTGAGCCTCTAAAGTGATGGTGGGGACCATCTGGGAAAAGGCCAGTTCCCTCCTTCTTCCTGGTCTGTACCTCAGAGGCAAAGAGGAGGTGTCTGAAGAGAGGTGGGAAGTGTAAGCTAAGAATCTAGCCTTAATCCACTGTGCCTCCCTGCTTCAGCTCACAGATATTTTGAAAGAATTGGGGCCAACTAAAGAAAAAATGGAGGGACTATGTCATCAGTCGCCCAGTCATAGCTCAGCCTGGTTGGGTGTGGAACGAGGTAGGGACTGGGGATGAGTGACGGGGGTGGAAAAGTTGGGTGTGTTTTTCTTTAGAAGACCCTCAAAAACATCCTCAAGCTTTCAGCAGACATCTCTTGAGACTTCTCTCCTACTGCCATCACTAGGACTTCTAAGGTCAAAAGAGAAATAATAAATAGGAAGATAAAGAGTGTGATTGTCTTGCTGGTATGGCTCAGTGGTTAGAGAGTTGGCCAGAGCACCAAAGGGAGGTGGGTAGGATTCCCAGTCAAGAGCACATACCTGGGTTGCAAGTTCAATCTCGTGGGGCCACATGCCACATGGGGGAGCCAACCAATCAATGTGTCTCTCTCACATCCATGTTTCTCTCTCCCTCTCCTCCTTCCACTCTCTCTAAAAATCAATGGGAAAAAATATCCTCCGGTGAGGATTAAAAAAAAGAAAGAAGAGTTGTGTGTTCTTGGCCAAGTCACTAGAGTTCTCTGGATTTTACTTCTGTCAGCTGTAGACTGAGACTTGGTGACTCTCACCCTCCTTTCAGCCTTATCATTTTCTGACTCTGGGGGGCTCCTTGAAAGTAGCTCCAATGAGGCGATACTTGACTTTTAGTGACCTAACAGAAGTAACTGGTTCATTATTGTCAGAAGGAAAGATGTGTTCATATTTTTTTTAAACAATTTAAATATATTTTTATTGATTTCAGAGAGAGAATCACCCCTACTGGGGATCCTTCTGTCAGCTGTAGACTGAGACTTGGTGACTCTCACCCTCCTTTCAGCCTTATCATTTTCTGACTCTGGGGGGCTCCTTGAAAGTAGCTCCAATGAGGCGATACTTGACTTTTAGTGACCTAACAGAAGTAACTGATTCATTATTGCCAGAAGGAAAGATGTGTTCCTATTTTTTTTAAAAAATTTAAAATATATTTTTATTGATTTCAGAGAGGAAGGGAGAGGGAGAGAGAATCACCCCCTACTGGGGATGGAGCCCTCAACTTGGGCATGTGCTCTTGACTGGAATCAAACTCGGGACCCTTCAGTCTGCAGGCCGACGCTCTATCCACTGAGCCAAACTGGCCAGGGCTCATATTTTTTAAATTAAAATATGAGACCTGAGGTGCATCCAGAGTCAGAGAAGCCCCCCTCCCCCCAAGCAATTCTCCATCAGAAGTCAGCTCCCTATGAAGAGCCAGGCATCCAGCTGAGATCCAGTTTGGGGAGGGGTCATCCCTTCCACCTTCTCTCTGCCCCACCTCTGTTTCTCCCCCAGCTCTTCCCTGTAG
This sequence comes from Myotis davidii, assembly GCF_000327345.1. Taxonomy (NCBI): domain Eukaryota; kingdom Metazoa; phylum Chordata; class Mammalia; order Chiroptera; family Vespertilionidae; genus Myotis; species Myotis davidii. The sequence continues at coordinate 493,079 of NW_006298269.1, read as the reverse complement.
TCCTTTAATCAACTCTTTCTTTAATAGCTATGGAACTTTCATCCCAACCAAAATGCCCATGTTGTACAGTCAGTTATTGTCCTTCCCTCTTCTGGAGCCCAGTTGGGGGACATAATTAGGAAATCAGTAGTCTTGGACCCTCTTAACCCACAGCTTACCCCTTCTGAGAGTTCCCAAATGAGGTGAGGCCAGAATTGTCACGAAAACAAACAGTGAGGTTTCCCTGCCCCCCTCCCCCACCCTCCCAGGCCATGAGAAGGCCAAGGAACTATTCTGAGCTATGAAAACACAGATGGGCTCTGCTAGGAAGTAAACAGCAGTCTGCCCGCCAACGCTTGTCTCCCTGGATGGAAGTCCTAACAGTGCCTGATCTCCAGCCAGCCAGTAGGAGAGAAAGGGAGAAGGGAAGGATAGAAGGGAAAGTCAGTGTTTGCTTTATTTTTAAAAGATTTTGTTCACTTTAGTAGGTTTGAAGTGGAAGGAGGGCAGCCCAGAATCATGTAATTCCCGGGGATCTCTCCAACCTTGAATTCCAGAGAGTAGGATGCTTGTTGCTCTCTCCAGCCCCGTGCAGTGTCACCCTCCTCTGCTCTCCGGGGAATGGGAAGTCACTGTGACCTTCTCACTGTCAAATCTGCTGCTTGGCCTTTTTTGTTTTTTTCAATCTCCTTTTTTAATGCAATGGTTCCCTTGCTTGAAGAGCTCCATGTACATTCTTGCCCTTCTCCAGTCTATTCACCACACAGAAACCTATCTGCTCATGCCATTCCCTCCTTAAATAAAGACCAATATTTTAAGAAGGCCTTAAGGCTCTGCACACCTCTCAAGTGGTTGGCCTTTTCTCATCCTTCTTTTTTCTTAATCTTTCGGTCACATCTGCAACATTTGGCAGATAACTGCCCTGAAACACTTGCCCTCTCTGTGTTCAATGTTGCTCCAGCAACATCTACTCTCTCTTCTCTTCATCCTCTCATAGTCAGTGTGATGTTAGACTCCACTTGAACACCACCTGGACGTCCATGCATTCCCCAAATCTGCAAGTTTCTTCTAGACCGGCTCTTGTTCCATACTTCTGTTTTGTAAACATCTCCTCCTCCTCTGATGAGCCTGGCAACCCTCATCAGGTTCTGACTCTTGTTTGATTTTCTACTCTTACTGCCCCTCGTCAATCCCTCTGTCTTGACCTGCTAGTCCTTTCATTACCTAATGATCTCTTACTCCCCTTCTTACTGCCAAACCCTAGCCATCCTACAGACCACTGGCAAAGGAGCCTCTTACAATACAGGTGTGTGTTTTTTGTTTTTTTTCATTTACTTAACACCTGAAGAATATCCAGTGGACACTGCCTACAGAGTGAAGTTCAAACTCAAACTTATCCACAATCAAACCCCAGGTTATGGTTCCAGCCTTAAGGCTTGCAACTCCTCTTCCTGGACCCCCTATTCCATATATACTAATGGGATTGGATTCCCCAAACACATTTTGGTTTGCCTAACTTTGCTCTTTCTCCCACCTGGAATATCATTTTCCTCATCTCCACACGTCCAGATTCTAAACAAACTTCAAGGCCAAGGTAATAAAGCCTTTCCAACCCACTGGCTTAACTGTTGTCAGCTATAAAGGACCACTCTGTCCTGAACTCCCCTAGCATTTAATCATTCTTATTTTAGGGCACTAAGCATGTTCAAACCTTGCATTGCAGTTGTTTTGCATATGACTTAACCCTTTTTCAGTTATCCTGAGCCCTGAGAGCCAAGAAGTTACCCCTTCCAGCTTTCAGACCTGAGCTCTGCTCGCGTATCTGGTGCCAGCGTGATAGATTGTTTAGACTGCTGTGAGGGCTCCTTCCATTGCTGATATGCACCTCTTTGCACTGTTTCTTTGCCTCTCTTCCCAACAAGGAGAGAATTTATATCTCCATCCTTTGAATCTGGGGGCCAATGGGACATTAGTAGATGTGATACCAACAGAGGCTTGAAAAGCATTCACTCACTAGCGCCTGTCCCCTTTGGGCTACCACTGGAGTCCAGGACCACAAAGAGAAGTCCAGGCTGATCTCCTGGACGCACGTTGCTGTAACACGTAGCCTGTCTGATAGCCAGCCCCAGCTGCCAGACGTGTGAGTGAGTCCATCATAGACCATCCAGCCCTAGTCTCTCTGCCAGATATCTGCAGTCTAGAGAGTGATTCCAGGTGACTCCAGCAGAAGAACTGCCCAACTGAGCCCCAGCTCAGAGAGCTGACCTACAGAATAATGAGCAAATAAAATGGTTTGATGTTTTAAGCCACTGTTTTTCAAGGGGGCTTGTTATGCAGTAACTGAAACACCCAGGAGATGCTGTTAATAAAATATTAAATAATAGCTAGCATTCATTGAGCACTTACTATACTCCAAGAACTAGACTTGGAAAATTACACAGATTGATCCCCATCAGAATCCTGATATAGATTTTATACCGCCCCCATTTTACAGGTGATGAAAGTGAGGCCCAGAGAAGTTAACGAAGTTGCCCAAGGTCACATTGTCAGGTTCAAACCTCAGAATCTGGCTCCAGAAATCATTATACCACGTTGCAGAATGAGGAAAACATACATGCCAAATTCTATAGCGCTTTGGGGTCTAACGCCCGCCTATGCTTCTAACCCTCCCACACTGCGTCCTCTTGAGTCTGTCCCAGGCCCTGGGCCCCGACTGCCTGTTTCAGGGAAAGCCAAGCGGAGGGAACTGATTTACAGACCTGCCGTCTGTCTGTCCCAAGTTCTCCTTCCTACAACCTTTGCTGGGTTCCAGCGGTGCAGGTTTCGTGTGGAGAGGAATTGCTTGGGCTCAGCATGTCAGTGTTGACCCTTGGCCCCATGTCCTGGCTTAACCTGTGCAGCCAGGGTGATTTTTCACTCAGGATCTTTGGACTTTCTTCGACCTTTTTTTTTTAAGCATAAACACATTTATTTACTAACCGAAGGGTCAATCCTAATTAAACCAACACTCAGGAATAGTTGCATATAAAATGAGTGTGATACAGAGAACTGAACACAGTAACGGGGGAGGGGGAGAGGCATGCTTGAATGGAGCTGGTTTATCCTCATGGCTAATTCCTGTCCGGAAGGATGATGGAAATTTTACTCCGCTTTTTCACAGGTCCAAGTACAGCTGACATTGTTCACGACACATTCCACCACTAACTTCCGCTTTCCAATCTTCTGGTTCTGGCGCTTTCCTTCCCGTCCCATTCCTGATGTTGGACCAATGCACTGTTTACAAAGTTGCAGGTGGCCTGAGTTATTGTGCCATCGGCTGTAATTTCTTCAAACTTGTCTCTCAGGTTGCATGAGCACTGTGTCACCTTCAACGTGCTCTCAGTTTTTACCATGAGGTTTTGGCCATCAGAGGTGATGACGCAGTCTGGTTTGGCCATGGCGCCCATTCCCACGCCCAGTTCCTTCATGTACGCGGTGAAGCCTTTGTTCTCCACGAAGAGCCATCTGCCTACCAGCTGCTGAATGGAGATCATGGTGGGCACGGGAGGCCTGTGGGCCACATGATGGGGAGGTGGAGGCAGTGAACTTGAGTTTGGTGTGTGAACCTCCACTGTAGACTTTTGTTTAAAGGACTAAGGGAGGCCGAAACCGGTTTGGCTCAGTGGATGGAGCGTTGGCCTGCGGACTGAAAGGTCCCAGGTTCGATTCCGGTCGAGGGCATGTGCCTGGGTTGCGGGCACATCCCCAGTGGGAGATGTGCAGGAGGCGGCTGATCGATGTGTCTCTCTCATCGATGTTTCTAACTCTCTATCTCTCTCCCTTCCTCTCTGTGAAAAATCAATAAAATATATTAAAAAAAAATAAAGGACTAAGGGAGTGCTTGCTTTGGCAGCACATATACTGAAGTACTAAGGGAGCAGGGAGAACAGAGCAATGAGCAGAGAAAGGTGGGGGTGGGTGACCTTTGAGTTGGGTTTTAGAGGATGAATAAGGCATCACCAAAGGAAGAGGGAGGAAGGGGAAAGAGGAAGGAACTGGAGGAAATAAGGAAGGAGGCGGATGGGCAGAGGCATGCGTGAATGGGGACAGCCTGTTTGCGGACAGGCACAGGGTCATGACAGTCTGGATTGCAGGGCATCAAGATGGCAGGATGTGCAAACCCAGGGTGAACAACCTAATGTGCCCCAGAGAGTGGGGAGCTCGGAAAATTTACAATTCCAGTTGGCCAAGGAGAAACTATAGGAGGAGGGGGAGGGGAACGAAGGTGGGAATTTGCTTATAATGAGTCTGCTCTGGAAGTTAGATGTGAAGTCCATGGAGAGGTTGGTGTGGGTTGTATCAGGAGAGTCTGGCTGTCTCTAGGATACCGCACGATGGTTTCTTGGTGCATTAAGCACAGTCCAAGGGAGGGGCCTAAATCAGAAACCAGATTCATCAAGCTCCCCGGGGGAGAGTGTCTTTCAGGGAAGATCTAAATTTTCCAAAGTAATAATAAAGGCTAATCCTCATTTTATAGTAATTGTCAAGCAAAACCAATTATTATCAGAATACCCCTAGTTCATTTACACAAGAGATATAACTGGTTTGCCCGTTTCTTCCCATGACCTAGGTGCAGTGGGTAGCTGACCGGTTGAGCTGTGAATCAGAATCAGCAGTTGGTCACGAGATAGGTTTGATAGGCCCAGTGCCTCCATCTGCATGGCTAGTGTCCTCCGGGGCTGGTCTGTACTGGCCTTGGGCCAGGTCTTCTGACACGGTCAGATTGGCACTGCCAGGGCAGGCTCTGTAACACTCCTTTTCTGTGCCTTCTGACAGACACGTTCTTTACGTGTCTTACACTCTCTGGTCAGGCTCCCCTGGCCAGTTTGGAACTAAACTGCTGTCCCAGGCTTTTCTCAACCTTAGCTAGATGTTAGAATCACACGGGGAAAATTTATGCTGCTTACTGCATACATGTATGCTCTGCCTCACCCCCAGAGATTGATTTTATTGGCCTGCGGTGCAACCTGGGCATGTGGAGTTTTACAAGCTCCCCCGTGATTTCAGGTACAGTCCAGGTTAAGAGCTTTTGCTTTAAGGCAGTGGTGCATACTTTTGCTCTGGGCCACTGAGTGTTGATTTTGCTCATAGAAGGTCACTTACCACGGACCAGGTGCCAAGTGCTTCTCAAGCATTACGTTGTTAATTCTTTAACCAGGCCTGCTAGTCAGTGAAGAAGAGCAGTAGTACAGGGGAAGGCAGTCGGGTATAATTCCACAAAGACCTGGGATCAATCCCAGCCCCACCATGTACCAGCCAGGTGACTTGGGGCAAGTTACCCAATTCCTGTGAATCTCAGTTTCCTCATCCGTGAAATGGGAAAAATAGTATCTGATTCTCAAGGTTGTGGTGAGGAATAAATGAGGCAACAGATGAAAACCAGCCAGTCCAGCAGAGTCTCGGCCGTACTGTCTCCCTTTCAATGGGAGAGACTGAGACATCGCGTTCCTTGGGGGTCCTCAAGAAAAGGGGAGCCCCCCTCATATTCTGGTCCACAGACATAGGTCAAGGAGATGAGAGAAGGTGTCTGAGACCCAGGCCCCGCTGAGAATGCTATGATCAATTCCCCTTCGCAGGATCCAGATGGGGTGAGGAGGAATGCTACAGAAGATGCAGACACCCACCTGAGCCTGAGTGGAGAAAACATCAACCATCAGCCACAGGCCAAGTGTTGGAGTGGGGACATGAGGCCAGCACCACTAAGAGGCCAAGACAAGGAGCACACACTGATACCGTGTGCGTATGTGTGTACGTGTTCGAGGGCCCTTCAGTGGGATCGTAGGTCTAAGGGTTCCTGAAGGGCCTGCATTCCCAGGTTCTCTCTCACTTGCCAGGTTTCTCCTAGAGCTTTGCTGTTCGGACCCTTTGGATTTCTCTGGGCTGCATTCCTTAAGGTCTGATGGCTTCTTTCTTGTGGTTGAAAGGATATGTTCCCAGTAGAGCCCTCCAATAGGGTTCTCTGTGCATACACTCCCTTGGGGTGGCTCAGGCTGTGCCCTCTGGCCCCCTGGGGAGCCCCATGGCACACTCCTGGGTCAGCAGGTGAGCCACAGCAGCAGAGTCCCCCACACAGCCCAGGGGTCCCCACTCCCCATTCCTGCACCTGGAGAAACAGGTGGAACAGCCAAGAGAAGCATCACTGGCTGCGCCACAGCGTTTGTTTTGGGGCAAGATGAAAGCATTTGCACCCATCATGGTCCCCATTTCTGTAAATAAGAAAACACAAGAAAGTCAAAACGATATTTATTTGGGCTGAGAAATAAAGAGAAACTAAATCACTGATCTGAAAAGCAAAATGGAAAGAACCAACAATAGCAAACGAGCTCTGCCTTAACCCTTTCCCAGCTGAGCTCTGGTCCCCATATCGTGCTATTATTCTTGAATCAAGAATGTAGCTTCCACAGTGGTTAGTCTTTGTACGAAGGTCCCTTTGCCAGAACTCAGTTCCTTTCCAACTCACTTTTTTTTTTTGAGGATTAACAAAAAGAAAAAGAAAGCAAGCTGTCCATATACCAATGTCTCTCACAAGAAGACAACCAGGGATTGTCTTTCTCTCCCACAAGACAGCCCCCTGCTGTCCTAGGCTTCCCCAGCCCAGGGACAGAGGGGGACACCGGAATTGAGGGATGGGGGAGAATTGCAGGACCTGAAGCAGCAAGGAGATCCCCCCAGGACCTTAGAGGGAAGGCCGGGGAGTAGAAGCTGAAGTAGCAAGAGGAAGAGGAGGGAGAAAGAGCAGAGAAGGAATGTGCTAGGATGACAGGGAATGAAACAGAGAAGCACCTTCCCAACAGCTGGGACAAGGGCCAGGAAGGGTCCCTACCCCGGAGGTCTCTAGAGGCCTCACCTTCATATTCAAGACCCGGGCAGAGGAGGAGCTGAGCAGGCCCAACAAAGCATGCGAAGGTACTTAATGCCATTGGCCTGTATATTTACTAGTAAAGATGGTCTGATGGTAAATCTTATGTCGTTATGTTTTACCACAATAAAAAAGAGAAAAAGAGAGAGAGGGAAAAAAAGGTACAATCACTTTGGAAAGCAGTCTGGCAGCCTCCTCAAAAGGTTAAACATATGACCCAGCAATTCCACTCCCAGCTTTGTACCAGGAGAAGCGAAAACATATGCCCACATGAAAACTTGTACACAAATGTTCACAGCAGCATTATCCATAATAACCAAAACATGGGAACAATCCACATGTCCTTGAACTGATGAATGAACAAACAGAAATGCGGTAACATTCATACAATGGAATACAATTCGGCCCTCAAGGAATGAAGTCTTGTTTCATGCTACAAAGTGGATGTGCCTCAAAAACATTCTGCTGAAAGAAGCCAATCGCAGAAGACCACATGTTGTATAGAGCTGTTTACATGTAATGGCCAGAATATAGGCAAGTCTGTAGTGACAGAAAGCTTGGTGGTTGCCTAGAGCTGGGAAGGGTTGAAGGGAAATAGGAAGTGACTGCTAACAGCTATGGGGTTTCTTTCTGCGGTGATGAAAATGTACTGGAATTAGTAGTGATCATTGCACAACTTTATGAATATACTAAAACCCACTAAATTAGACACATTAAAAGGATAAATCTTATGGTATGTGAATGATATCTAATTGTAAAAAAAAATAAAAATAAAAAACTGTTAGAAACAAAAAGTCTCCTGGGAAAAAGCTAGGCCATCACCCCAGCTCCAGCTGGCCATTCCTCTCCTCTCTGGGACAGAAACCAGCAGGTCTGGGGTCAACAAAGTTGAGTCCCTGCTGTGTCAGGCATCACAGGCTCAGGATGCTTCCAATAGGAGGGCGATGCAAAGAAGGGTGATGGAAGAGAGGGTCTTGGGGAGGAGAGGATCTTGGGAGATCAGGCTTCCTGGTGGTATGTGAATGATATCTAATTGTAAAAAAAAAATAAAAATAAAAAAACTGTTAGAAACAAACAAAAGTCTCCTGGGAAAAAGCTAGGCCATCACCCCAGCTCCAGCTGGCCATTCCTCTCCTCTCTGGGACAGAAACCAGCAGGTCTGGGGTCAACAAAGTTGAGTCCCTGCTGTGTCAGGCATCACAGGCTCAGGATGCTTCCAATAGGAGGGTGATGCAAAGAAGGGTGATGGGAGAGAGGATTTTGGGGAGGAGAGGATCTTAGTGGGAGATCAGGCTTCCTGGCCTAGTGCCCACTGCTCCCCCTCTCCACACACCCTGGCCCTCCTGCCCTGGACACATTCCCCATCCCAGGGACCACCTAGTTGTGAGAGAAGCCCCCATGAGAGAAGGCAGGGAGGTCGGGGGCACAGTCAGCAGCCTTGGGGAGGCAAGCCAGGAGGTTGACCTCACAGGCCCCAGCATCCTGGTCCCCCCGGAAATAGATGGAGTCCGCAGAATCGGAGGAGGGGTCCTGGTCAAAGAAGTTGTAGGGTCGGAGGAAGAAGCCCACACCATTCCCCACAGTCACCGTGTTGGGAACGTCCTCTGCATGTGGGATGTGCAGGAAACCAGCTGTCACCCAGGCCACCAAGTCCTAGCAGGGGAGAAGGAAGAGGATCATGAGGCCTGGCTTTGCTAAAGACACACCTGCCTCCCACAGTAGCCTGGTATGGAAGGATTCAGTTCGCCAGCCCAGGATCACTGTGAGAACGTGAAGCTTCGTTTCTTAGTGGGTTTTAAAGTCCCCGGAGGGCCCTGGCGTGGGAGAGTGAAGTGGCTCATCCTTGCTTCCGCTGCCTCCCCCAGACTCACCTGCCCTGCAACAGTTTCATTGTTGATGAAGTCAGTGAAGTCCACGGTGGGTGTCCAAGGGTCGTTCAAATTGTAGATGCTGGTGCTGCTGGGCTCCTCCTCCTTTCGCTGGGTCACGGCCAGCTGGTACCTACAGGAGGTTTGGATTAGACCCACAAGGCCATCAAACTGTCCTACTGTGTGAAGCTGCACTGAAGAGGGAACGGAAAGGAAAAATAAGCCACAAAGGTCTCTGTTCTCTTCCCATCCTCTCTCTCTGCCTGTCCCTCATAGAGTTCCCATGTCCGTTCAGTAACGTGTATCTCAAACATCAACTGGCCATTGTTCAGGCTTCGGGTCCTACTGTCGTTCATGCATCCACCTAGATTCTAGATCAGAGCCTGGGCCCTGGATGCATGGACATGGCCTGGTTCCCATTGTAGGTCAATTTCTATATTTCAAATGCCTGGGTTTTAGGGAATACCCCCTGCGATCTGTGTTCCTCTTACTCTGGCCTTTCCTCCAACACTTATTGCTAACATTTAAAGTTAAAGAACAGTGTCGTGAACACACATAGACCCACAGCCCAGATTCTACCTATAACATTTTATTGTGTTTGAGTCCATATGTGTTGCTCCATTCTCTCATCCAGTCAGTAGGCCTCATTTTATTTATTTTCACTATCACTTTTTTTGGTTAATCCTCACCCGAGGATATTTTTTCCATTATTTTTTAAAATTATTTATTTATTTATTTATTTTAGAGAGAGAGTGGAAAGGAGGAAGGAAAGGAGAGAGAAACATCCATGTGAGAGAGACATACGGATTGTTTGCCTCCCACATGTGTCCCTACCAGGGTTGGGGATCAAACCTGCAACCCAGGTACACACCCTTGATCTGGAATCAAACCCGAGACCCTTTAGTGTATGGGGCCTACGCTCTAACCACTGAGCTATCGCCAGGGCACTAGGCCTCATTTTACATGGATCAAGATTGTGGCCACAGGCTTGTGTGTGTGTGCGTGCGTGTGTGTGTGTGTGTGTGTGTGTGTGTATGAGTGTGCATGTACACCCACAGGAGGTGGGAGAACCTGGGTTCCCAGCAACATGGGGCCCTTCTTACAGTCCATCTCCCCCAGCTTCCCTCTGACACCCGGCCACTCACCTCCCCCAGCTGATGGCCCTCTCCATGGAGCTGTTCTGGGGCAGAGGCTCTCCAGCAAAACTGAGCACCTGGATGCGGTAGCCCCGAGGGTGACCCCACTTGTTGCTGTGGTTGCTGGCCAGGTACAGGTAGCGGGGGGTGGCACTTCCCAGGGGGAAGGTGGCCTGCTCCTCTGTCTCTAGCAGCTTCCGGGTCACCTGCAGCCTCTGCATCTGGTGCTCAGGGCTCCAGGGGACAGCCATGGGGACGAAGACCATGTCCTCAGCCCAGACCCAGTTCTCCAGTCCTGCCGGGGTGAGGGAAGGAGGAGAAAAGATGGGAGAAAGGAATGATCACCCACCTGGCTTCAGACTGGGGGCCAAAGAGAAGCCCAGAGCTGAATGTGTCCTCTACTTCTCTTCCTTTTCTCCCCAAGATATTCCTGATTCAGAGATTTCGAGAAGATCTCTCTCCCCGATGTCACCTCTGGTAACAATCCCAGATGCCTTGTGACTGGACCTCTCCTGACCTTCCTCTGAGAAGGAATGGTGGTTTACCTGAAGTTGAAACAGCCTAGCAGGCAATGTGCAGAGTCAGATCTTTCTGACTTGAGGAAGGTATTGTGTCTCATATCTAAAGCCCCCTGGCATCACCAGAACTACCGTACCATGTAAATATTAACAGTTATAGCTCACATTTACTGAACCTGAAGGTGCTATGCACAGGCTCATGCTGAGTGCTTTACATGTACTGGTGATTTATCTATATAACAGCCTTCTGAAGGAGGAACTACAATTGTCCCCATTTTACAGCTGGGACAACTGAGGCTTAGAGAACTTAAATAACGTGTCCTGGCTTTTCACCAAGGGGACACTGTTAGTATTGTGGCAATGCTTGAGACCCAAGTCTTCATTTGACTCTAGTGCCTACACATCAGCACATGAAGGAAACCAACAACGCCTCACCACACGACAGCAGACATGTGGGCCCAAAGTTGCTGGAGCTTGGAGGTGTTTCCCATAGTTTGAGGTTTGGCAAGGAATTAAGAGTAGGGCCAAAGGCAGTCAGTTCCCTGAATTTTGGAGAGTTTTGAATGATCTGTTAGAATGTAACTAAGTTCAATAATTGGAATCAGCTTAAATAATCTGAGACAGATCTTCTAAGGTTGGAAATTAGGAATCTG